>NC_067411.1:4087365-4387365 GCF_009764475.1 Pristis pectinata | reverse complement strand
GGAAGGAATGTCCATTGGTGCTTCTAACCTGCTCTCTCTCCACAGTTGCAAATCTTTTCCTTTCAAGGGTTCGATGTGATACTGTGGAGTGAACCTTACTCTGTGCCAATCTGCCTTATCTCAGGCCTGGGTGAGTTCAATGGGAAAAGAGCAAGAGGCAGAGGGAGAGGGAGCTTCACTCTGTGTCTGACCCTGGGAGTGTGTGATGGGACGGTGTAGAGGGAGCTTCACTCTGTGTCTGACCCCGGGAGTGTGTGATGGGACGGTGTAGAGGGAGCTTCACTCTGTGTCTGACCCCGGGAGTGTGTGATGGGACGGTGTAGAGGGAGCTTCACTCTGTGTCTGACCCATGCAGTAATTCACCTTTGAGGATTTGAATGTCACTGTCATGCTGAATTGGGAACATTCCATCCCTTTGGAACTAACAACACTTACTTGATGAGCACAAGGTAAATTTAAACACCATCTGCTTTGTACTCGCTGCTTAGATGTAGGCAACAGCTTGTCCTGAGGTTCACAGAGTGCTGGATCTGTAACTATAGCCAGCTCTTGCTGTACCAGCATGAAACTCTTGAGCCTCCAGCCTGGTTATCTCTCCTGTGCTCGGATTGATCTTGGGAAACAGTTGGACAGTACAAAAAAGATGAACGGACAGCTAAGGGAGAGAGAGAGACAGAGCCAGGTCTCCTTCCAAGTGAAGCAGACAACCATAGACTTCATCCAGTGTACAACACGCACTGCTCACACTGGCCTCCTTTGTACTGGAGAAACCAAGCACAAAATGGTTGACCACTTTGTAGGTCACCCTCACTCAGTTGCAAGCGGTGGCCCTGAACTTCTGATCACTTTAATTCACCCACTCTGACCTAGAACATAGAACGTGGAACAGTACAGCACTGGACAGGCCATTCGGCCCATGATGTTGTGCCAATCTTGGTGCCAATTTATACTAAATTGGCTCTTCCTGTGTATCATTCATATCCATTCCCTTCATATTCATGTGTCTGTCTAAAAGCCTCTCAAACTCCACTAAACTACCTGCTTCCACTGCTACCCCTGGTAACAAATTCCAGGCACCCACCACTCGCTGCGTGAAACACTTGCCCCTCACGTCACCTTTAAACTCCCCCCCCCTCTAACTTTAAAAGCATGTCCTCTGGTGTTTGACATTTCTACCCTGGGGAAAAGATTCTGACTGTCTACCATGTCTCTGCCTCTCATAATTTTAAAATCCTCTATCAGGTCTCCCCTCAGCCTCCGACGCTCCAGGAAAAACAACCCCAGTTTGCCAACCTCTTTTTACAGCCCATACCCTCTAATCCAGGCAGCATCCTGGTGAACCTCTTCTGCACCCTCTCCACAGTCTCCACATCCAGACCTCTCTGTCCACAGCCTCTGGGTCCATCAATAAGAGTCCTAGAGTCCTACAGCACGGAAACAGGCCCTTCGGCCCATCACATCCATGCCGACCATCATGTACTATACAAATTTCACTTGCCAGCACTTTGCCCAAAGCCCTCTCGGCCTTGGTGATTGAAGTGCTCATTCAGATACTTCTTAACTGTGCTTCCAGTTTCCAACCCCCTCTGGGGGAGAAAGATCCCTCTCAGATCCCCTCTAAACCCCTAATCCCCTAATATAAACTGATGCCCTCCAGTTTTAGATTCCTCTGCAATGAGGAAAAGTTTCAAATTATCTACCCCATCTACCCCCCACCCTCATAATTTTGTGTACATCTCTATCAGGCCTCCCCTCAGCCTCCTTCGCTCCAGTGAGAACAGACCCAGCCTCTCTAGTCTCTCCTCTGAACTGAAACGCTCCATCCCAGTCAACGCCCTGGTGAATCTCCTCTACACCCCATCCAGTCCAGTCACAGCTTGGAAAACAGCACCTCACCTTCTAACCTGACATGCAACAACCCTCCAGACTCAACGTCAAGTTCACTATTCCAGGTAAGGACTCTGTTGACCCCATTTTCTCCTCCTCCGGACCCAGCGTTTGGTTCTGGTGTGTTTCCATCACTGCCTCCTCTTACCGGGCACCAGTATCCTCTGTGTCATTAAACCTCTCCTGCCTTCTGCCCTACATTTTCTGCCCTCCTCTCCTTCTGACTACCTTAAGACCTGTTACATCTCTAAGGTAATGAGAGATCCTCGGACAGGAGCAGGTCTTGTGTTGCTAGACCTGCAGAATGGTTTCAGAAGTTTATTTGAGGGAAAGAGAGAAATGAGAGGTGGGAGAGTTGGGGGAAGAAAGACAGGCAGACACAGAATGGAGGACAGAGAGAAAGGCTGAGAGAGAGAGAGAGAGAGAGAGAGAGAGATGTAGATAGATAGATAGAGAAAGGGCCATAGGACCAGACAGATAGATAAAGAGAGAGAGGGAGAGACCTAGACAAACAGATGGATAGAAATAGAGAGAGAGAGAGAGAGAAAACTAGACAGATATGGATGGGTAGGTAGAGAGATAGATAAAGAGAGAACCTAGACAGACAGATGAACAGGGAGAGAGAGGGGGAGAGAGAGAAAGTAGATAGATAGATAGATAGATAGATAGATAGATAGATAGATAGATAGATAGATAGATAGATAGATAGATAGATTGATAGATAGACAGACAGAAGAGAGAGACCTAGAGAGAGTGAGAAAACAGTGAGAGAGATATATGGAGAGAAAGAGACAAACAGACAGAGAGGATTTACTCTGAACTTAGCCCCTGCAGCCAAGTACCACATTGCAGTAAGTGTGTTACTGACAAAGGTACCTTCTGACACTGAACCCAACTTGGATGCTGAAATGTCAGCTGTTTCTCCCTCCACATATGCTGCCTGACCTGCTGGGTGTTCCCAGCTCTTCCTGATTTTATTTCCGATTTCCAGGATCTGGAGTTTGTTTGACTTTCGCAGCTTGGATCCACTTGGGAACTGTGAACTAGAACGTTCATATTGCCTCTGTATCATAGATTCCTAAATGGTATGAAAGAGCTTTGTGGAAGTGGGAAAGGCATTTGAAGTTATTTATAATGATGACGCATCACTGTAGCTCGCCCATTCCAACCTCCGATAGCTGGTCTTGTGGACATTATCATCACAGCCAGCAAAAGGCCCCACCTGCCCGGGACATTCTCTCTTCTCTCCTCTTCCATTGGGTAGAAGATACAAGAGTCTGAGGGCACGTACCACCAGACTGAGGGACAGCTTCTACCCCACTGTGATAAGACTATTGAACTGTCTCCTTATACGATGAGATGGACTCTGACCTCACGATCTACCTTGTTGTGACCTTGCACCTTATTGCACTGCATTTTCTCTGTAGCTGTGACACTTTACTCTGTACTGTTATTGTTTTTACCTGTACTACATCAATGCACTCTGTACTAACTCCATGTAACTGCACTGTGTAATGAATTGACCTGTACGATCGGTTTGTAAGACAAGTTTTTCACTGGACCTCGGTACAAGTGACAATAATAAACCAATCCCAATACCAAATGCCTTTGGCCTGTTTGTTCAGGGTGAGTAAGAACTCACTGCTGCCCCTGTTTACAGACCAGAGATCAGAGGCTCCCTGCAGGCGACAGGAGCAGACTGAGCCACCAAACCTGTCTCCCATTCTAATCCCAGTGAATCCCAGTTCTTGTGGAGACACAGGAGACTGCAGGTGTTGGAATCTGGAGCAACAACCGATCTGCTGGAGGAACTCAGCAGGTCGAGCAGCATCTGTGGGGGGAAAGGATTTGTTGAAACCCTGCATCAGGGTCAGCACATTCCAGTTCCTGTACTCGGCCAGTACTGAACAGGCACCGTAATTCCCAGCATCCATGACACCACATTTCTTGGGAATAGAACGTGATCTCATCTATTGAATGTAAACAGAGGGAATGTGGTCTCTGACCAACAGTGCATGAGCAATTGGTTTACTGGCGATATGACATCAGAAATAATAACAGTAAGATATCAACATAAGTAATCTGTCTATTAATATCCAAATCCAATTATGTATGCTAGGATCAATGTTTAAACACATTTATTGATCAACACATAGATGGAGAACAGAAACATTCAGGCCAGTTTCGAGCTCAGGCCAATTGCATAACAAAATGAAAAACAATACTTTCATTGGTCTGATTTATCCAATGGGATTGACTGCAGGGACTGGGTTATCCAATTGGTGGATTGTCGGGGTGAACCACCCAATGAGATTTACACAAGGTCTCGGGTTACCTAAAAGGATGGCCAGTAGGCAGTGAGTTAACCAATGGGGTTTAATGATAGGGGTTGTTATCCAATAGAACTTTGGGGCTGTCTCCTAATAGTGTAAATAGAGTTACCCAATGGGATTTAAAGTAGGATTTGAGGTATCCAATAGGATAGCTGGAAGGCAGTGAGATACCCAATGGGGTTTACCATAGGGGTTAAGTTATCCAATAAGGGAACTTTGGGGGTGCTTCCTAATAGAGTGGATAGTTACCCAATGGGATTAACAGCAAGGTTTTGATTACCCAATGGGATTTAAAGTAGGGTTTGAGTTACCCAATGGGATGGCTGGTAGGCAGTGAGATACCCAGGGTGAGGGTGAGGGTGAGGGTGAGGGTGAGAGGGTGAGAAGGTGAGGGTGAGATGGTGAGAGGTTGAGAAGGTGAGGGTGAGAGGGTGAGAGGGTGAGGGTAAGGGTGAGGGTGAGAGTACTGGTAGAGAAAGGGGGGACCTCAAGGCTGCGTCCTCAGCCCTCTACTCTACTCCCTATACACTCATGACTGTGTGGCCAGATTCTGCTCTAACTCCATCTACAAGTTTGCAGATGATACCACCGTTGTAGGCCGTATCTCAAACAGTGATGAGTCAGAGTACAGGAAGGAGATAGAGAGCTTAGTGGAATGGTGTCATGACAACAACCTTTCCCTCAATGTCAACAAAACAAAAGAGCTGGTCATTGACTTCAGGAAAGGGGGAAGTGTACATGCACCTGTCTACATCAATGGTGCTGAGGTCAAGAGGGTTGAGAGCTTCAAGTTCCTGGGAGTGAACATCACCAACAACCTGTCCTGGACAAACCATGTGGATGCCACGGCCAAGAAAGCTCACCAGCGCCTCTACTTCCTCAGGAGGCTAAAGAAATTTGGTTTGTCCCCTTTGACTCTCACCAACTTTTACCGATCCACCATAGAAAGCATCCTACCTGGATGTATCATGGCTTGGTACGGCAACTGCTCTGCCGAGGACCGCAAGAAGCTGCAGAGAGTTGTGGGGACAGCCCAGCGCAATACGGACACCAGTCTCCCCTCCTTGGACTCTCGCTGTCTTGGTGTAGCAGCCAGCATAATCAAAGACCCCACCCACCCAGGACATTCTCTCTTCTCTCCTCTTCCATCAGGTAGAAGATACAGGAGCCTGAGGGCATGTACCACCAGACTTAAGGACAGCTTCTACCCCACTGTGATAAGACTATTGAACGGTTCCCTTATACAATCAGATGGACTCTGACCTCACGATCTACCTTGTTGTGACCTTGCACCTTATTGCACTGCACTTTCTCTGTAGCTGTGACACTTTACTCTGTACTGTTATTGTTTTTCCCTGTACTACATCAATGCACTCTGTACTAACTCAATGTAACTGCACTGTGTAATGAATTGACCTGTACGATCGGTGTGCAAGACAAGTTTTTCACTGTACCTCGGTACAAGTGACAATAATAAACCAATCCCAATACCAATAAGAGGGAGTAAGTGAGAAAGTGGGGAGGAGGCAGAGGCAATGGGAGAGAATGAGGTGGAAAGAGAGTGGGGGAAAGAGAGAAGGAGTGAGTAAGAGTTAGAGATGAGGAGAGAGAGTGTGAGAGAAAGAGCAAGGGAAGAGGGAGAGGCTGAAGAGAGCACTTTAATTAGGCTGTATTTGGAGCATTGTGTGCAGTTCTGGTCACCCCATTACAGGAAGGGTGTGGAGACTGTGGAGAGGGTACAGAGGAGGTTCACCAGGATGTTGCCTGGATTAGAGGGCATGAGCTATAAGGAGAGGTTGGACAAACTTGTGTTGTTTTCACTGGAGCATCGGAGGCTGAGGGGAGACCTGATAGAGGTTTATAAAATCATGAGAGGCATAGATAGGGTAGATAGAGTCTTTTCCCCAGGGTAGAAATGTCAAATACTAGAGGGCCTAGCTTTAAGGTGAGAGGGGGAAAGTTTAAAGGAGATGTGTGGGGCAAGTTTATTTACACACAGAGCAATGGGTGCCTGGAACGGGCTGCCAGGGTGGTGGTGGAAACAGGCGCTATAGTGGGGTTTGGGGCATTTAGACAGGCACTTAATACGCAGGGAATGGAGGGGTATGGATCATGGGCAGATGGGATTAGATTAATTTGGCAACACGGTCGGCACAGACATGGTGGGCCGAAGGGCCTGTTGGTCTACATTCTATAGAGAGAGAGAGAGAGAGAGAGAGAGAGAGAGAGGGAGGGAGGGAGGGGGGGAGCGGTCAGTATGTCTGTCAGTGTGCGTCAGATGATGGATAGGGATGTCCTTTGGGGATGTTATTCAGTGTGATGTCAGCACAGAGCTGTGTTTATGATGTTGCCTCAGCTCTGACTCAGCCTGGTTACAAACACCTCACTATCCTTCAGTGTTGACCGAGCCGTCACTGAATTGTTATCAGTCTGTCACGGTGCTGCTGGCAGACACAAATCGAATCCTCTCCTGCCCACCCCCTCGCTGCACACACCACAGCAACAGCAGCCTGCAGTTAGAAGCATTTTCAGTCCTGCAATTGACACAATGGACATGAGATATGTCAGAAAACCTGACCTAAAGCTGAGCCACCTTAGGTGTTATCAGAGGGCTGACCAATGACTGGGCACAGAAATGGATTGGGTCCATCGGGTCGAGGAGGAGAGAGGGTGCCCAGAGGTTGGCAGAAGGGAGCCATTTATAAGTAAATGGTTGCAAGCAAAAGAAGGTCAACTGTTGTACCATGTGGAAGATAGAGGGGACAGTTACAGTGAGGGGTGTTACAGGGAGGGGTGAAGGGTGAGTCAGTGTTACAGTGAGGGGTGTGGGGTGTGTCAGAGTGTTACAGTGAGGGGTGTGGGGTGTGTCAGAGTGTTGCAGTGAGGGGTGTGGGGTGTATCAGAGTGTTGCAGTGAGGGGTGTGGGGTGTATCAGAGTGTTACAGTGAGGGGTGTGGGGTGTGTCAGAGTGTTGCAGTGAGGGGTGTGGGGTGTATCAGAGTGTTGCAGTGAGGGGTGTGGGGTGTGTCAGTGTTACAGAGAGGGGTGAAGGGTGAGTCAGTGTTACAGTGAGGGGTGTGGGGTGTGTCAGTGTTACAGTGAGAGGTGTGGGGTGAGTCAGTGTTACAGAGAGGGGTGAAGGGTGAGTCAGTGTTACAGTGAGAGGTGTGGGGTGTGGGGTGTATCAGTGTTACAGTGAGGGGTGTGGGGTGTGGGGTGTATCAGAGTGTTACAGTGAGGGGTGTGGGGTGTGGGGTGTATCAGAGTGTTACAGTGAGGGCTGTGGGGTGTATCAGAGTGTTACAGTGAGGGCTGTGGGGTGTGGGGTGTATCAGTGTTACAGTGAGGGGTGTGGGGTGTATCAGAGTGTTGCAGTGAGGGGTGTGGGGTGTATCAGAGTGTTGCAGTGAGGGGTGTGGGGTGTGTCAGTGTTACAGAGAGGGGTGAAGGGTGAGTCAGTGTTACAGTGAGGGGTGTGGGGTGTATCAGAGTGTTACAGTGAGGGGTGTGGGGTGTATCAGAGTGTTGCAGTGAGGGGTGTGGGGTGTGTCAGTGTTACAGAGAAGGGTGAAGGGTGAATCAGTGTTACAGTGAGGGGTGTGGGGTGTGTCAGAGTGTTGCAGTGAGGGGTGTGGGGTGTGTCAGTGTTACAGAGAAGGGTGAAGGGTGAGTCAGTGTTACAGTGAGGGGTGTGGGGTGTATCAAAGTGTTACAGTAAGGGGTGTGGGGTGTGGGGTGTATCAGAGTGTTACAGTGAGGGGTGTGGGGTGTGGGGTGTATCAGAGTGTTACAGTGAGGGGTGTGGGGTGTATCAGAGTGTTACAGTGAGGGGTGTGGGGTGTATCAGAGTGTTACAGTGAGGGGTGTGGGGTGTGGGGTGTATCAGAGTGTTACAGTGAGGGGTGTGGGGTGTATCAGAGTGTTACAGTGAGGGGTGTGGGGTGTATCAGTGTTACAGTGAGGGGTGTGGGGTGTATCAGAGTGTTACAGTGAGGGGTGTTGGGTGTATCAGAGTGTTACAGTGAGGGGTGTGGGGTGTATCAGAGTGTTACAGTGAGGGGTGTGGGGTGTATCAGAGTGCTCTGCAGTCCGTCTCCTGGGTGGCACTGGTGGGTTGGGAATGTGGGGTGCTTCTGTAGGATGTGTTACAGGTGGAGAACAATGAATTGTCAGCTGTGGCTGTTCCGAGGCAGCACACTTGGAATTTCTGGAATTATTTCTGCAACAGTTAAGAGTTGCTGCTGTATGTCTGAGCAAACTCAGGGCAGGGATGTTCGGAGGGGTGAGTGGTCTTCCCTAATCCCGGCTGGAAGTGAACTAGAGCCTTGAGTTCCTGACATCTGCTCCTATCATCCACTGCCGTGTACAGGTTGTTCCTCAGCTCCATTTGTCGCACTCAGCTTGTTATTGATCTGAGAAGTGACCTTTGTTAAATAAACCCTCATCAACCAGGAACTGAGCTCGTAATCCACATAATGCATCTACAAATATACTCTGAAAGCACCTCCACCATCACAGTTTTCTTTCCCAGGTCTTTAAGGAAAAATGCTGGATGTAATTCTTTCTGTTGAGCGCTCTTAAATTTGTTTCAGAATTAGAACCTTTCCTCATTGATTCTGATTCTGATTCTGATTTTGCAGTCAGTCTCAGCACCAATCACTTCCAAGTCAGGTACACCTGTATCAGTTTACACACTGTCCCATCACACACTCCCAAGGTCAGACACAGAGTGAAGCTCCCTCTACACTGTCCCATCACACACTCCCAGGGTCAGACACAGCGTAAAGCTCCCTCTACACCGTCCCATCACACACTCCCGGGGTCAGACACAGAGTGAAGCTCCCTCTACACTGTCCCATCACACACTCCCAGGGTCAGACACAGCGTAAAGCTCCCTCTGCACTGTCCCATCACACACTCCCAGGGTCAGACACACAGTGAAGTTCCCTCCACACCGATCCATCACACTCTCTTGGGGTCAGACATAGAGTGAAATTCCCTCTACACCATCCCTTCACACATTCCCAGGGTCAGGAACAGAGTGAAGCTCCCTCTACAACGTCCCATCACACACTCCTGTGTAGAGACAGAACAGGTTAGATACAGAATAAAGTTCCCTCTGTATTGTCCCATCACATTTAGTCAAGGCATGGACGATATAGGTTAGATACAAAGCAAATTCCCTCTAACCTGTCCCAGCACACTAAAGGAGGCATTTGATCTGTATGTGAAGAAAAAACACTGCCACTTAAGGACCAAATCCTAAGGGGAAATAACCCTCTTTGTTTGGATCACCAAGTGTGTGAATTATTTGGCAGAGAGCTGATGGCCAACACTGGTTATTTGTTCTCATGACACAGAGACTGGTCTCTGCAGCTTCAACCAAATCACAATCCCCTTTACTGAGGGAAAAAAAGATAGGTACCGAGTGAAGCTCCCTCATTGCAGCGTGAAAAACCTTGGAATCTTCCAGTAAGGGAAAGTCGGAGGAGTTGGATTTGTGACATCAAAACTGGCAGCAGGAACATGGAAAGATCTGGAACCTGCAGGAGTGGAACTTGGCATATAAGGTGGGAGCAGAGGGCAGTGATAGCGAAGGCTTATCGATGGGGACCCTGAATAATAATCAAAGTCGATACTGGGGTGCTGTAATTTCAGTAATTAACCAAATATAAGGTGTAATTGAAACAACCATCATACATGATAAGAGGTGTTATTCATGCCCTAAGTTTCATGTGAACAGTTTGGTTTATGCAAGTGGTAGCAGAAAGATCAGGGATCAAAAATATGTCATGAACATATTCACCGTTATGAAGACTTCAGTTGTGTTGAAGCTACAATTGAATATGAGAACAGATATGCTTATCAGTAAAATTATCAGTGCCCAGACAAGATATTTCAGAGACGTCAAGTTCAACTTGCAATGAATAGTTCAGAGAACAACAAGACCAATTGATCGAGCAGTTTGTTGAATTTACAACTGAACATTGATGTAACTATTTAACTGGTTGTATATTCTTATGTACTGTATGTAAATGTTAATAGCTTGTACGTTATTTTTACTTTTTAAGGACGGGAAAGGAGTGAAGTATGGATACGTCGTTCCACAGTTCAATGTATTTAAAAGGTTTATTACCTATTACCAAATGGGAATGCAGTGTAACTGTATGGTTTTCTGTTTGGAAATAATTGGTAGTTTGTATGCTTTATTTTAACATTTTTCAGCAGGGTGTACAGGTATAAGTAAACCTTTAGGAAATCAGTGTGCCTTGTGGTGAGGCTTTTGATATATTCTTGTTCAGGTGCAGTCTTGATAGATCTGTTGAGTGATCTTCCTTTGTTACTTTCCCTTGGCAAGCAGTAGCACAAAAGAGCTGACAGACTCTACACCAGATCGAAACAATCTCTCCTCCTCGCCGTCCCTTGTTCCCACAGACAGGCTGGATGTTACCGGGGCTGGTAACTCGGTTCCCACAGATTCATGAGGACGTTATTGGGACTGGAGGGTTTCTGTTATAAGAAGAGACTGGATAGGCTGGGACTGTTTTCCCTGGAGTGAAGGAGGCCTGATAGAGGTTTATAAGATCGTGAGGGGCGTAGCTAAGGTGGGTGGTCACAGTCTTTTCCCTAGGGTAGGGTTGTCTAAAATTAGAGGGCACAGGTCTAAGGTGAGACAGGAAAGATTTAAAAGGGACCCGAGGGGCAACTTTTTCACACAGAGGGTGGTGGGTATATGGAACGAGCTGCCAGAGGATGTAGTAGAGGCAGGTTCAATGATAACATTTAAAAGACATTTGGACAGATATACGGATAGGAAAGGTTTAGAGGGATATGGGCCAAATGCAGGCAAATGGGACTAGCTCAGATAGACATCTTGGTTGGCATGGACGAGTAGGGCTGAAGGGCCTGTTTCCGTGCTGTACAACTCTTATGGCTCTGTGGAAGTAAATTGAGCCTGTGGATGAATGTTAGTTTGCAAGACCAGACTGTCAGAACCTTGGCCCCGATTCAACCTCCCTTCACAAATCAATAACCTTTCAAACCTCCCACCTGGAGGTCTGTGAAACAAAGATTCTTCTCGTGAGAAGGAAGCAAGCTCGGATCCCACACGTTGTCTTCTCATCTCTGCAGAACACCTCACACACCTCCAAATGTGTGAACGCACTCCGAAGCGGAGTGAAGGTTGCTATGGAAATTAACCTGGCAGCTACGTTCCTTTCCCAACTCAATCAAAGTTTGACTGGAGGTGCTTCAAACATAGAACATACAACATAGAACATAGAACAATACAGCACAGGAACAGGCCCTTCAGCCCACAATGTTGTGCTGGACTAATTAAACTAGTAATTAAATGCCTAACTAAACTAATCCCTTCTGCCTACACAATGTCCACATCCCTCCATTCTCTGCACAGTCACGTGCCTATCTGAGAGCCTCTTAAACACCTCTATCGTATCTGCCTCCACCCCCACCCCTGGCAGCACATTCCAGGCACCCACCACTCTCTGTGTAAAAAAACTTGCCCCACACATCTCCTTTTGTCTTACCCCCCTCACCTTAAATGCATGCCCTATACTAATTAATACTAATTAGACATTCTGACCCTGGGGAAAAGATACCTGGTCTCTACTTTATCTATGCTTCTCATAATTTTATAAACTTCTATCAGGTCTGTCCAGCCTCTCCTTATAGTGCTCTCTAATCCAGGCAGCATCCTGGTGAACCTCTTCTGCACCCTCTCCAAAGGCTCCACATCCTTCCTGTAATGGGGCGACCAGAACTGAATGCAATACTCCAGAGGCAGCCTGACCAGAGTTTTATAAAGCTGCAACGTAACTTCCTGACTCTTGAACTCAATGCTTCCATAAACAAACTCTGAAGATGCAATTAATTTCACATCCATTTCCCTTTTCTTGATGAAAACACATTGTAGATACACAGGTCCATGGAGACGTTGCTGTAAGATCAATCCCTTCCCATTGCTCCATAATCCTACTTGGAGGAAAGGCATGGACATTGGGCAATTCAAATGCGCAGGAACGTAAGAAGCTGCAGAGAGTAGTGGACTCAGCCCAATACATCAGGGGCACATCCCTCCCCACCATCGGTGGTATCTACAGGAGGTGCTGCCTCAAGAAGGCAACATCCATCATCAAAGATCCCCACCATCCAGGCCATGCCATCTTCTCGCAGCTCCCACCAGGCAGGAGGTACAGAAGCCTGAAGTCCCACACCACCGGGTTCAGGGACAGCTACTTCCCTTCAACCATTTGGTTCTTGAACCAACCGACACAAACCTAATCACTATTTCAGTATGGAAACACGATGACCACTTTGCACTGCAATGGACATTTTTTTGTTCTAATTGTGTTTTTCTTGTAAAAATTGTGTAAAACATGTTTAATTTATGTTTTTCTTGCGAATGCTGCTTATCTGATGCTGTGTGCCTGTGATGCTGCTGCAAGTAAGTTTTCCATTGCACCTGTGCACACATGGACTTGTGCATCTGAAAATAAACTCAACTTTGACTTTCCAAAATATAAACTGTCACTGACCCAGAGATTAACCTAGGAAACATCAGAGGTTGTATAAAATCATGACAGACATAGAATGCACACAGTCTTTTCCCCAGGGCTAGGAAATTAAGAACCAGAGGGCATTGGTTTAAGGTGAGAGGGGAGAGATTTAATAGGAACCTGAGGGGCAACTTTTTCACCCAGAAGGTGGTCAGTATGTGGAACGAGCTGCCAGAGGAAGTGGTTGAGGCAGGTACATTAGCAACATTCAAAAGACTTTTAGACAGATACATGAATAGGAAAAGTTTAGAGGGATGTGGGTGAAATGTGGGCAAATGGGACTAGCTCAGATAGGGACCTTGGTTGGCATGGTCCGGTTGGGCTGATGGGCCTGTTTCTGATCTGTATGACTCTATGACCAGACCAGTTGCCATTGCATAGACGAAACTTGCTTTAACCAATGGCCAGAAGAATTACAGCCAGTCAGTACAAGTGTGCAGTCTTTTTGAATTGAGGTTCTCGGTGTTTTGCTCACCCTGGATCAGGTCAGTAGGGGTGCCGTGATCATAATTCACTCCTGCCGAGAGTAGGCACTTACTCTGGCTTTAATAACAACTGGCACTGTCCACTCCCAGAGGAACTGGCTTTTAATAATGATGAAAGGCTCAAAAGAAACATATTTAAAGGGTTAGACAGTCATAAACAGAGTGCTCCTTAACTCTCTGCAACACAAAATGGAAAAAAAGATGAATTTCGAGTATAGTGGCTTAAACAGTTCATTGTTAGAGAGCCGTGTTCACCACCGTTAGTGTGTCAGAGAGCTGTGTTCACCACTGTAGTGTACTAGAGATCTGTGTTCACCATTGTCAGTGTCAGAGAGTTACGTTCACCATTGTTAGTGTGTTCGAGAACTGTGTTCACCACTGTTAAGCAGAGAGAGTGTAACAGTGGAGTATGTTCGTGCACTGTTCACTCACTGTTCACCACTATAACAATAGCCTCTTGTCTGTCTGCTCTGCTTGTTTGAGGTCCTATAGAACCACACAGCACAAAACAGGCCCTTCGGCCCACCATGTTGTGCCGTCCATCAAACCACCCTCACACTATCTAACCCCTTCCTCCCGCATATCCCTCCATCTCACATTCCTCCATATGCCTATCCAACAAACTCTTGAACCTGTTCAATGTATCTGCCTCCACCACCACCCCAGGCAGTGCATTCCATGCACCAACCACTCTCTGGGTGAAAAACTTCCCCCTGACATCTCCTCTGAACCTCCCACCCATAACCTTAAAGCCATGCTCTTGAGCATTGGTGCCCTGGGAAGGAGGCGCTGACTATCTACTCTATCTATTCCTCTCAATATTTTATGTACCTCTATCATGTCTCCTCTCATCCTCCTCCTTTCCAGTGAATAAAGCCCAAGCACCTTAAGCCTCTCCTCATATTCCATATGCTCTAATCCAGGCAGCATCCTGGTAAATCTCCTCTGCACCCTCTCCAACACCTCCACATCCTTCCTATAATGCGGCGACCAAAACTGGACACAGTACTCTAAGTGTGGTCTAACTAGAGTTTTGTAAAGCTGCATCACTTCGCGGCTCTTAAACTCAATCCCACGATTTATGAAAGCCAACATCCCATAGGCCTTCTTAACTGCTCTTTCCACCTGTGAGGCAACTTTCAGTGAACTGTGAATATGAACCCCCAGATCCCTCTGCTCCTCTACACTGCCAAGTACCTTGCCGTTTACCTTGTACTCTGCCCTGGAGTTTGTCCTTCCAAAGTGTACCACCTCATAAATCTGAAGCAATGGTTCATATCCAGTCACCCACTTTAACTTCAAACTGCTTTCACAACACCTGTTGTGGGGCAGGGGGAGTGTGAAGGGGGTGGTTTGACCCCAGTTTCAGTCACTCGGTGCCCTGGTGAACACCAGGAAAACATTGTCACTCCAGAACGGGCCACTCGTGCTTTTCCAAACGAGTGCAGAAATCCTTGAGGATTTCAGAGGACACAGGTAATGCGAGGGGTGATAAATTGGACGGCACTGCTGAGTCAGGCACCTTCTCTCAGGGAAGGATGAGACAGCTGCTCTGGAGCAATGATAAATGGATTCAATATTTACTGCCGGGCTTGATGCCAGATGGGATTGGGAGGGATACGATGGCTTGCAGAATTTCCCCTTAATGTCAATAAACTCCAGGAGCATCCGGGGTCCAGGAGCCTAAAGGAATCAGGCAGCCTTGACATTCCAGGCAGTAGGAAATTGATAACTTGGTAAATTGGTTTATTATTGTCACACGAACTGAGGTACAGTGAAAAACTTTGTTTTGCATGCCATCCATACAGATCATTTCATCGCATCAGCGCATTGAGGTAGTACAAGGGAAAACAATAACAGAATGCAGAATAAAGTGTTACAGTTACAGAGAAAGTGCAGTGCAGGCAGACAATAAGGTGCAAGGCCATAATGAGGTAGATTGTGAGGTCAAGAGTCCATCTTATTGTACTAGGGTAGTCTTATACCCTATCATAACCCTATCATACAACGCTATCATACTAGGGTTATCAATGGTCTTACAACAGCAGGATAGACACTGTCCTTGAGCCTGGTGTTACGAGCTTTCAAATGCCAACTGATCAAGGTCTGTGGGTGATGTGAGGGGCAGTTACCCGGTTGCAGGAGTACAGACAGATCTCCTGAAATTTTTCTTGAGACCTCTGGGAAAGGAGACGTCAACCTCAGATGGTCACTCACTCAAAAGGGACCTCTGTCGAGCTATGGAGTCACACAGCAGGAGACAGGCACCCAGTCTGAGCTTGGTCTCACCGATGTAGAGGAGGCCACATTGGGAGCGCTGAGTGCAGTAGACGAGGTTGGAGGAGGTGCTGGTGAAGCTTTGCCTCCCCTGGAAGGCCATTCAGCCCACTGTATCCATGCCAACCAGTGGGCACCCATCCATATCAATCCCATCTTCCAGCACTTGGTCCGTAGCTGGCTATGCCTGGGAAATTCGTGCTGGACACTTCTTAAGAGGGACTCTGCTTCCACCGGTCTCTCAGGCAGTGTGTTCCAGGTACTCACCACCCTCTGGGTGAGAAAGGTCCCCCTCAGATTCGCCTCAATCCATGTTCCCCAGTTTTATCTACCTCTGATATGGGGAAAAGTTTCCTGCAGTCTACCCTATCTCACTCAACATCTGCAAGACCAAGGAACTGATTGTGGACTTCAGGAAGGGGAAGTCAGGAGAACACACACCAGTCCTCATTGAGGGGTCAGCGGTGGAAAGGGTGAGCAGCTTCAAGTTCCTGGGTGTCAACATCTCAGAGGATCTATCCTGGGCCCAACACATTGATGAAATCACAAAGAAGGCACGCCAGCGGTTCTACTTCATTAGAAGTTTGAGGAGATTTGGTACGTCACCAAATCTTACAAATTTCTATAGATGTACAGTGGAGAGCATTCTGACTGGTTGCATCACTGCTTGGTATGGAGGCTCCAATGCACAGGGTTGCAAGGGGCTACAGAGGGTTGTAGATTCAGCCAGGTCCATCACGGGCACAACCCGTCATTGAGGACATCTCCAAGAGGCGGTACTTCAAGAATGTGGCATCCATCACCAAGGACGCTCACCACCTGGGACATGCTCTCTTCTCATTACTACCATCGGGGAGGATGTAATTTATGGTAATTTTAATGTCTTTGCACTGTACTGCTGTCTCAAAACAAATTGTATGACATATAGGTCAGTGATAATAAACCTGATTCTGATTGTCTATACCCCTCATCATTCTATATCCCTCAGTCTTATTCCCTCTTAACCTCCTCCGTTCCAGGATAACAGACCCAGCCTCCAGTCTGTATCAGATAGTAGGGAGAAGGTGGAACTGGCTCCCACGGGGAGTGAGCGGGGCAGATGGTTTAGAAACGTTTATGAAGAAGCTGGATAAATACCTTGAGGGAGGAAGGGAAAACCAGACACAGGACACAGTCTGTGGAAGGTTCAGTGAGTTAATTCCTGGTGGGCTGGACTTGTGGAGGTTGGGTCCATAGTCATTGAAGATGGGCAGTGGTCCTACTGAAATATTTCATGTTCTGAGGGGAGCGGGGAACAAGGTGGATGCTGAGAGGATGTCTCTCTTCATTTGGATACTGGGACAAGCGTCAGTACAGAATAAGGGATTGCTCATTTGGGACAGAGATGAGGAGAAATTACTTACAGATTCATTGATTCATAGAGTTATACAGCACAAAAACAGGCCCTTCAGCCCATCTCATCCCTGCTGACCAAGGTGCCTAAATACAGTCCAATATATATTGCCCATATCCCTCTAAACCTTTCCTGTCCATGTTCCTGTCCAACTGTCTTTTAAACATTGTAATTGTACCCGTCTCTACCACCTCCTCTGGCAGCCCGTTCCACATACCCACCACCCTCTGTGTGAGAAACCTACCCCTCAGATCCCCCTTCCCCTCTTACCTTAAACCTGTTCCCTCTAGTTTTAGACTCCCCTAACTTGGGAAAAAGACTGCAACTATCTATCCTGTCTACACCACTCATGATTTTATAAACCTCCGTAAAGTCACCCCTCGGCCTCCTTCGCTCCAGGGAAAACAGTCTCAGCCTCTGGTGAACTTCTGTCTACTCCAGAGAACTGTGCATTAAAGTCATTGAATCTATTCGAGTCTGAGACTGATCTTTGTTACAGTCAATGCTTGTGGGAACAAGTGGTAAAAATCAAACTTTGAGGCCAAGATCAGGCCGGCCACAATCATACTGTCCTGTGGTACAGGTTTGAGGGCCAAATGCCCCACTCCTGTTCCTTACTGTTTATACGCTATTAGGGTTCAGGTGAAGGGGTGTAGGATAAGGCTGGTATGGAGTACAGGCACCAGGAGCCGGGCCGAATGGTCTGCTTCATTGCTGTAAGTGACGCTGATCTGTCTCAAATGTAGAACTGGCAGCCCTGCCCTCAGCTGCCTTGGTTCTGAGACTCTGCAATTCCTTCCCTCAACCTCTTCCCTCCTCTCTCCATCTCTAACATGCCTCCTTCAGATTTATTTCTGGTCACCAAATGCCTTTTCGTGTCAGCCGGTCAGATTATATTTGATGTCATTCCTGTGTGGCCCCATGGGATAACTCGTTTTTTTGAAGGACTTCAAGAAATGGAAGACACTGTTTCTCCTAAATGCTCTCTAACCAAATCACACAGCCCTGCCACGCATCGCTGAAGCTAAGTCCTTTATCTCTTCACCCTGTTCTTTTCCAGATTTAATCTTTAATGGGTAGAACAAGCAAAATTCATTAAAAGGACACAGCTTGCTTCATTGAGTAAACAGGTCTGTTGCTTTGTGGGACGTAAATTCTAATCCAGAGGGTTTAACTTGCACTTGATGTATTGATTGTATGTTGAATTTGAGTTCTACCATTCCCTCCCCTATAAACGAGGACAAACGATCAGACTCAAAACTGACACACACATGAACAGAAGATAAAAAAATAAATCTTGCAATAACAGTGCTGGTGCACTCCTGAATCAAAGAGCCATGTTGTCAAATGTATAATTTAACTGCAGTGCTCATTATCCAGACCGACACTCTCAGTGTCACTGCTGAGGGAGTGCCACACTGTCAGAGGGGACACGTATCGGATGGGGCATTAGACTGAAGCCTTGTCCGCTCCTTTGTGCGGATGTAAAACCTCACGGTCAGCATCAGCAAGACCAAGGAACCGATTGTGGACTTCAGGAAGGGGAAGTCGGGAGAACACACACCAGTCCTCATTGAGGGGTCAGCGGTGGAAAGGGTGAACATCTTCAAGTTCCTGGGCGTCAACATCTCAGAGGATCTATCCTGAGCCCAATCACGAAGAAGGCACGCCAGCGGCTCTACATCGTTACAAGTTCGAGATTTGGTATGCCACCAAAGACTCTTGTAAATTTCTACAGATATACGGTGGAGAGCATTCTGACTGGTTGCATCACTGCCTGGTATGGAGGCTCCAATGTGCAGGATCGCAAGAGGCTGCAGAGGGTTGTAGACTCAGCCAGCTCCATCTCGGGCACAACCCTCCCCACCATCGAGGACATCTTCAAGAGGCGGTGCCTCAAGAAGGCAGCATCCATCACTGAGTACCCTCAATATCCGGGACATGCCCTCTTCCTGTTACTACCATCGGGGAGGAAGACCCACACTCAACGATTCAGGAAAGCTTCTTCCTCTCCACCATCTGAACGGTCCATGACCCCATGAACACCACCTCCTTATTCCTTTTATTGCTCTATTTATTTATTTTTGTAATTTAAAGATTTTTATGTCTTGCACTGTACTGATGCCGCAAAACAACACATTTTACGTCATAGTCAGTGATAATAAGTCTGATTCTGATTGATTCTGATTCTGATTCATTCCAAGGCCACTGTTTCAGAGAGAAGCTCCCTCACTCAACATCACTAACTGTTAGACAACCTCATTGCTGTTTCTGGGATCTTGCTGTGCAGAGAATTATCGTCTTACACCCTTCTTTTGAGGAAAAAAAATTCAAAGAGTGTGACTGTCACCCATTCACTGGGGGCAATTTACAGCGGCCAATTAACCCACCGACCCGCAGTTTCTGGGATGTGGGAGGAAACCGGAGCACCCAGGGGAAACCCACACGGTTACAGGGAGAATGTGCAAACTCCACACAGATAAGATTACATAGATAAAATAAGATGGGCTCTTGACCCAACAATCCACCTCATCATGGCCCTTGCACCTCATTGTCTGCCTGCACTGCACTTTCTCTGTAACTGTAACACTTTATTCTGCATTCTGTTATTGTTTTCCCTTGTACTGCCTCAATGCACTGTGTAATGAATTGATCTGTACGGACAATATACAAGTTTTTCGCTGTACCTCAGTACAATGTGACAATAATAAACCAATTTACCAGACAGCAACCAATGTCAGGATCGAACCTGATGGAACCTTGCAACAACCCAGGAGTTTCAGGGCACCTTTAGTGACACAGTTTATTTGTTAATGAATCTTCCTTCTTTATGTTTACACTTCCCAGCTGCTGTGCTCTCAAACTCACATCCACTGGCTTCAACAGCTCAGGACTCTGTGCTGGTTCAGGAACTTAACCACTACAACACTGTTCTCAACATTAACCAGCCAATGTACTACACCAACTGTGGGAGGCTCAGAGACTGAGAGAGGCACTGGTTAAACACACTTTATGAATGATTTTACTGATGAGGTCTCTTGGGGTCATCGGACTAGAGTTCAAATCCTAACTCCACACCATTCGAGTTCACTTTTTCCACAAAGCAATCCATAAGTAATAAAAATCTGACCCATTTACAGACATTCTTACCCAGCCAGGCACTGTGTGACTCCAGACCTGCTGTACTGATATCATTAACCCTTTCCTGCCATCAGTAAGATGCTGGGCTGTAAATTCACATTCAAAGCCCTCTGAACAAAGCGATGATTTGCTTACTGTCACCATCTCTGCTATGAGAGCTGTAAGGTCAACCCCATGACATTAGCAAGCCTTGAAGGTCTCCCTGACAAAGATCGCCTTCCACAGACATGTGCTCAGCTTCCTCTTCCCACCACAAGTCTCGGATCTATTGATCGCAGGGTTGAGGTGTTGATATATTCCGTCCCTGTGAAGCGGTTTGATAACCTCCTCAAAGCTGTCAAGGGATGCAGATTCTAACAGCGCAATCGGTGGCTGCTCAGGCCATCCTGTCTAACCTGGCTCTTAGGAGGAGATACTTGGCAATTGGTAATTGGTTTATTATTGTCACAGGGACCAAGGTAGAGTGAAAAGCTTTGTTTTGCATGCCACCACACAGATCATTTCATACACAAGTGCATCGGGTATAAAATCACGAGGGACATCGATAGGGTGAATGCACTCAGTCTTGTTCCCAGGGTTGGGGAATCAAGAACTAGAGGGCGTAGGGTTAAGGTGAGATGGGAAAGATTTAATAGGAATCTGGTGTGTATGCGGAACGAGCTGCCAGAGAAAGTAGTTGAGGCAGGTACAATAACAACATTTAAAAGGACAGTTGGGCAGGTACATGGATAGGAAAGGTTCAGAAGGTTATGGTCCAATCATGAGCAATTGGGACTAGCTTGGATGGGGTATCTCGGTCATCATGGACCAGTGGGGCCGAAGGGCCTGTTTCCATGCTGTGTGACTCTACGAACTATACTGAGGTATTACAAAAGGAAAAGCATTAACAGAATGCACAGTTGGAAAGTGCAGTGCAGGTAGACAAATAAAGTGCAAGAGCAATGATGAGGTAGGTTTGGAGATCAAGAGTTTCTCTTCAGCAGATAAGAGGCCTGTTTAAGAGTCTGATAACAGTGGGATAGAAGCTGTCCTTCAGTCTGGCTCAAGCTGTTGTATCTTCTGCTGACAGGAGGGGGGAGAAGAGAGAATGTCCAGGGTTGGTGGGGTCTTTGATTATGTTGGCTGCTTCACCGAGGCACAGGAAGTGTAGACAGAGTCCATGGAGGGGAGGGTGGTTTATAGCAAACTACTATCTCACTACTGGGGAGTGGCCTTGGCTGGAAAACCCTTTAGTGTAAGAAATTCTGAATCTTGAATGACCTCTTGAAAGATGAACTCTTGACCTCACAATCTACCTTGTCATGGCCCTTGCACCTTGTGTCTGCCTGCACTGCACTTTCTCTGTAACTCTAACACCACTATATTCTGCACTCTGTTTTGTACTACCTCGATGTACTTATGAAACAGGCACGGTAGTGTAGCGGTTAGCGTAACGCTATTACAGCATCAGCGATCCGGGTTCAATTCCGGCCGCTGTCTGTAAAGAGTTTGTACCTTCTCCCCGTGTCTGCGTGGGTTTCCTCCGGGTGCTCCGGTTTCCTCCCACATTCCAAAAATGTACGGGTTAGGAAGTTGTGGGCATGCTATGTTGGCGCTGGAAGCGTGGCAACACTTGTGGGCTGCCCCCAGAACACTCGATGCAAAAGATGCATTTCACTGTATGTTTCGATGTACATGTGACTAATAAAGAAATCTTATTATCTTATTATGTACGGAATGATCTGTCTGGATGGCACGCACACAAAGGCTTTTCACTGTGTCTCGGTACATGCGACAGTAATCAACCAATTACTCATTTAAAAATTACAAATTGCAGTTGGAGTTTTTGAAATCTACATCCCAGAAATGAGGCCATTCAACCCATTGTATGCATGCCAGACAACGATGGACCAGATTAATCCTAACCCCACACCCCCCCCACAGATGTAGTCCTACAGCCCAATGGTGGATAACAACATTTAAAAGACATCTCGATAATTACATGGATAGGAAAGGTTCAGAGGGATACAGACTGAATGGCGCTAGCTTAGGTGGTCGGCATGGACAAGTTGGGCCAAAGAGCCTGTTTCTGTGCTGTATGACCCTATGACTCTATATACAACTCCAGACCTGCTTATGTGGTTGAATGTGAAATGGCCCAACTTGTTATTTAGTTTGAGGGCCGCAAGCCATGAACAGTAAGTGCCTCCGTGGTCATTGAAGGCCAGATCCCAAGAATGTATAAAAATAAATCTCCAGGTGTATTTGTCCTCCTGTAACTGGGACAGAATTTCAATCACTCCTCACCTCCCGGGGTCCTGTTGATGTGCGTAACAGTGCCTCAGGCAATGACTGACTCAGTTAGTGCCCAACTTGTACTGGTGGCTTTAATTTATAACATTGGAAGTGAGTTGGCTGCCAATGTGCCTAATTTAGCTCTGATCCCTCCATCTGCTCCTGGATGCAGTGTGCTCCTCGACAGAAGATAGTTAGTCTGAGCAAGACATGAATGAAAAATGGGAGCACCTGAATCAGCCTTATGTAGTGTGTGTTGCCATGCCAACGGCTGGAATGTCAGGGTGGAAGTGGTGATGCTGGAAGGGGCTTCAGAAAAAATATATTGTGAAGTGTAGGAGTGGGAACGGTGAGGGACCGGCACTGGGAGGGGGTCAGGGACTGGAATGGTTGTAAAGTGGCGACTGGGGGCTCCCATTGCCAGGGGAGCATGGACTGGACAGGAGATTCTGGGAAGGTGAGGAGCAGATACTGGACGGGGCGTGGAGAGGTACTGAGGGGAGGGGAGAGGAGGAGGGGAGGGTGGGGGAGAGGGAAAGAGAGGGGGGAAGGCTGAGGTGATGGGGAGGGGAAAGAGAGGGAGAGGGTGGGAGAGAGGAGAGCGAGGGAGTGGGATGGAGGGGGAGGAGAGGGAAAGAGGAGGGAGACGGGAGAGAGTGGAGGAGGAATCATAGTCACACAGCACAGAAACAGGCCCTTCAGCCCATCTCATCCATGCCGACTGTGTTGCTAGTCCCATCTGCCCACATTTGGCCCGTAGTATCTAAACCTCTCCTATCCATGGACTTACCCAGACGGCTTTTAAACGTTGCTAATGTGCCCGCCTCAACCACTACTTCTGGCAGCTCATTCCAAATACGCACCACCCTTTGTGTGAAGAAGCTGCCCCTGATGTCCCTTTTAAATCTCTCGCCTCTGATCTTAAACCTCTGCCCTCTTGTTTTTAGCACCCCCTCGCTGGGAAAAAGACAATCTGTCTGTGTCCCTCATGATCTTATACACCTCTATCAGGTCACCCCTCGATCTCCTACGTTCCAGGGAATAAAGTCCTACTCTACACAACCTCTCCTTGTAACTCAGGCCCCCAAGTCCAGGCAACATCCTGGAAAATCTTTTCTTTGTAGTTTAATAACACCTTTCCTATAACAGGGTGACCAAAACTGTGCACAATACTCCAAGTGCAGCCTCTCCGACGTCTGATATAACTGCAACATAACTTCCCAACTCCGAAACTAAAGGAGATGGAGGGAAAGAGAGAGAGAAAAAGAGCAGGAGGAGATGGAGGAGGAAGGATGGAGAGCTGGAGAGGAGGACGAAGAGAATGAGGAGAGGAAGTAAGGGAGGGAGGACGGGAGAGAAGGGAGGGGATGAGAATTAAGGGGAGGGGAAAAGAGAGGGAAGGAGAGAACAAGAGAGGAAAGTGAATGGAAGAGCAGGCAGGAACTGAGAAGGGAGAGTGTATGGGGAGGAGCTGAAGAGGAGAGGGCAGGGAATGTTTATTAGGAGACAGGAGGTAGCCATTTGGCCCATCAACTAAATGCTGCCGGTCAGGGTTCTTCAACCAGGTAGGACTGCTTTGGTAATCAGCACGTCACACATCGCGCAAGGAAGCCACGTGCGATTCAGTCTGAGCACGGAGGGTGGGCGAGGCGGGGAAGGGGGCGGCAGTGAGCTTGGCGAATGTTTTGGATGAGGGTGGCACAGCTCATGGATCCGGAGACCCAGGTTCGATCCTGATCTCCGGCGCTGTCTGTGTGGAGTTTGCACGTTGTCCCAGTGACCGCGTGGGTTTCCCCCGGGTGCTCCGGTTCCCACCAACATCACAATGATGTGTGGATCGGGGGGGTTATCTGGTTGCTGTAAATTGTCCCCAATGTGTGGGTGAGGGGTGGAGTTGATGGGAATGTGGGGGAGAGAATGTAACGGGGGAGGGAATTGATGAAACTGCTCTGAAAGCCAGGAGCGACGTGATGGGCCAAATAGCCTCTGTGTTGTTAGCAAACCTGAGAAACTCTTTCTTATGTGTACTCAGTAACTCAGCCTCCACAGCTTTCTGTGGGAGAGAACGCTACAGGTTCTCCACCCTCAGATAAGACATTTCTCCTCACCTCAGTTCTCAGTGTCTTACCCCATACTCTGAGACTTTGACCTCTCATTCTAGACACCCCCAAGCCCAGGGAAATATCTCCATCCTGTCTCATCCTGTCATGTATCATGTACATTTCAATGAGATCCCCTCTCATTCTTCTGAACTCCAGTGAAGACAGGACCTATCTCTCCCCAAATGACAGTCCTAGAGACTGGTCCAGTGTCCCTCTGGTGCACTCCCTCTGTGGCAACTGTATCTTTTGGTCATAGAGCCACACAGCACAGAAACAGGCCCTTCGGCCCAACTCGTCCATGCTGACTCTATCTGAGCTAGTCCCATTTGCCAGTGTTTGGCCCATATCCCTCTAAACCATGAACCATAATGAGGTAGTCCTCATTATTTCTTTATTTCTGAACTATTTGTTTTTGTAATTTATAGATCTTATACCTTTGCACTGTACTGCTGCCGCAAAATAACAAATTTCACGTCATATGTCAGGGATAATAAATCTGATTCTGATTCAAGGATACCTGTCCAAATGTCTTTTAAATGTTGTTAATGTACCTCCCTCACCCACTTCCTCTGGCAGCTTGTTCCATATACTGACCACCCTCTGGGTGAAGAAGTTGCCTGTCAAGTCCCTTTCAAATCTTTCCCATCTCACCTTAAACTCATTCCCTCTAGTTTTAGACTCCCCTACCCTGGGAAAAAGACCATCCACCTTATCTCTGCCCCTCATGATTTTCTATACCTCTCTAAAGCCACCACTTTTCTTGAATAAGAGATTAAAACTATACACAGTACTGCAGATGCACATAAAGTCATGAGGGGCATAGATAGGGTGCAGTATTTTCCCCAGGGTCAGGGAATCAAGAATTAGATTCCCACAAAACAACAAATTTCACATCATGTAAGTCAGTGATAATAAATCTGATTCTCATTCTGATAGAGGGCATAGGTTAAAGGTGAAAGGGGAGAGATTTAATCGGAGCCTGAAGGAAAGCGTCTTCACCCAGAGGGTGGTCCGTACATGGAACGAGCTGCCAGAGGTAGTGATTGAGGTAGGTACATTACCAACATTGAAAGGTACTTGGACGGGTACATGGATAGGAAAGGTTTAGAGGAATATGGGCCAAACGCAGGCAAATGGGACTAGCTCAGATGGGACTCTTGGTCAGCATGGACCAGTTGTGTTGAATGGCCTGTTTCCGTGCTGTGTGACTCTATGTGGTCTTACCAAGGCCCTGGATAATTTTTGTAAGACAGCTTTGCTATTGTACTCAAATCTTCTAGCAATGAAGGCCAGCGTATCTCCCTAATTACTTACCATTCCTGCATGCTTGATTTCAGTGACTGGTGTATAAGGACACCCAGATCCACAATGTTTCCCAATGATCACCATTTCAATAATAATCTGCTGTGTGTTTTTCCTACTCGGGTGAACAGCTCCACATTTATCCACAACTCCACTGCGTCTGCCAAGCTTTTGCCCACTCGTTCAATCTGTCTAAGTCGCCTTCAAGCCCCCTCTCTTCCTCCTCACAGATCACAGCCACACCCAGTTTCGTGTTGTCAGCGAACTTCAAAATCGTACCTTTTGCTCCCTTATCCAAATCGAGGATATTGTGAATAGCTGGGCCGCCATTACTGATTCCTGCAGCAGCCCACGTCACTGCCTGCCACCCTGAGAAAGACCCATTTATTCCTTCCTGTTCATCTTTTAGACAGAATCTTTTACCCAGCGCAGAAATGTCAAATGCTAGAGGACATGGCTTGAAAGTGAGAGGGGTAAAGTTTAACGGAGATGTGTGGGGCACATTTTTGTTTACACTCCCAGAGAGTGTTGTGTACCTGGAACAGGTGGACAGGTTGGTGGTGGAAGCAGATACAATAGTGGTGTTTAAGAGGCTTTTAGATAGACACAAGAGTGTGCAGGGAATGGAGGGAGATGGATCATGTGCAGGCAGAAGGGATTAGTTAGATTGGAATCATGGTCGGCACAAACATATGTGTACAGAGTGTAGAGGGAGCTTCACTCTGTGTCTGACTCCGGGAGTCTGTGATGGGACGGTGCGGAGGGAGTTTCACTCTGCGTCTGACCCCGGGAGTGTGTGATGGGACGGTGTAGAGGGAGCTTCACTCTGTGTCTGACCCTGGGAGTGTGTGATGGGACGGTGTAGAGGGAGCTTCACTCTGCGTCTGACCCCGGGAGTGTGTGATGGGACGGTGTAGAGGGAGCTTCACTCTGTGTCTGACCCCGGGAGTGTGTGATGGGACGGTGTAGAGGGAGCTTCACTCTGTGTCTGACCCCAGGAGTGTGTGATGGGACGGTGTAGAGGGAGCTTCACTCTGTGTCTGACCCCGGGAGTGTGTGATGGGACGGTTGTAGAGGGAGCTTCACTCTGTGTCTGACCCCGGGAGTGTGTGATGGGACGGTGTAGAGGGAGCTTCACTCTGTGTCTGACCCCGGGAGTGTGTGATGGGACGGTGTAGAGGGAGCTTCACTCTGTGTCTGACCCTGGGAGTGTGTGATGGGACGGTGTAGAGGGAGCTTCACTCTGTGTCTGACCCCAGGAGTGTGTGATGGGACGGTGTAGAGGGAGCTTCACTCTGTGTCTGACCCTGGGAGTGTGTGATGGGACGGTGTAGAGGGAGCTTCACTCTGTGTCTGACCCCGGGAGTGTGTGATGGGACGGTGTAGAGGGAGCTTCACTCTGTGTCTGACCCCGGGAGTGTGTGATGGGACAGTGTAGAGGGAGCTTCACTCTGTATCTAACCCATGATCTCCCTGCCCTGGGAGTGTGAGATAGGACAGTGTAGTTACAGACAATATATCTGTTGCAAAACACAATGGTCACATTCAGAAATCTCAAAGACCGAAACATAAATCAAGGAAGCACAGTGGGAATTGAATTTAAAAACAAGAAAGTTCCACTGACGAATGTCCCGGCTTGTGTGCAGACTCAGGAGGAAGCTGTGCTCCTGTTTCATGCTCAGTGAATTCCCAGCTCCCAGAGGTCAGGCAGATAATATTAGTTCCTGCATGGTTTGCTAGCATGCATGGCACAGGAAGATAGAGCGCTGACACTTCTGCTAATCTATCGCAGACTAGTTAGGTTTATAAAATAATTAGATTTGCAGCTTTGCAATTCCAGTTACATTGCTGCTTGTGCTGTGGGCTGGGACCCAGTGACAGAAGCTGATGTCCATTGTCGGGGTAGGTAATAGGCCAGGGGGATAATTTTCTTAACAGGTTTTGGATTCCACAGGCTTTGTCTACTTCTTCAACAGCAGCACCCTTCACTTTACGTCACCAGGTGCACCCTCCACCTCTCAGCTAGTGTACAGAGAGAAGGGATTCCATCAACCAGGTCAGTCCAACAGTCAGCCCAGAGCTCCCCTCTCTCATATCTCCTCAATCCCTCCACTCCCACCCCGTCCCATAACACCAAAGAGCAATGTTTCAAGCAAAGCTAACAACCATCTCATAACAGCAGCATCCATTCAGTCAGTGGGCTTAGCATTTCAAAACATCCTAAAGCACTTTGCACGCTTGACAACGAGCCATTTACGGAGTGCACTTGGTCTCAGGAAGCATCATATAGGGAAGGGTGAGAGAGAGGAGGAGAGACAGATAGAGAGAGACAGAGAGAGACAGAGAGCTAGATACAGGGAAAGATGGACAATGAAAATCTATAAGACAGAAATGTATAAGACAGAAGTGGACTCTGCCCAATATGTCACGGGCACATCCCTCCCCACCATCGGGAGTATCTACAGGAGGTGCTGCCTCAAGAAGGCAACATCCATCATCAAAGATCCCCACCATCCGGGCCGTGCCATCTTCTCGCAGCTCCCATCGGGCAGGAGGTACAGAAGCCTGAAGTCCCACACCACCAGGTTCAGGAACAGCTACTTCCTTTCAACCATTCGGTTCTTGAACCAACCTGCACAACCCCAATCACTGCAGTTTAGCAATGTTATGACCACTTTGATCACTTTGCACTAAAATGGACTTTGCTTTTTTTGTTCTGATTGTGTTCTTTCCTGTAAAAATTGTGCATAATTTATGTTTGTTCTTGTGAATCCTGCTTATCTGATGCGTTGCAGGTAAGTTTTTCATTGCACCTGTGCACACATGGACGTGCATCTGACAATAAACTCGACTTTGAGTTAGATTCTCAGCAGATCTATGGAGGGAGAGAAACCGAGTTACCACTTTAGGTCAATGATCTTTCAACAGTTCTGACGGAAGGTTGACCTGAAATGTTAACTGTGTCTCTCTCCACAGATCCTGTCTGACCTGCTGAGTGTTTCCAACGTTATCTATTTCATCTCAGGTTTCCTGCAGCTGCAGCATCTCCCTTTTGTCAGAGGCAGAGACAGATGGATAGAAATATCAAAACAGCAGGAGGGGAGATTTTGTGAGAAATTACCTAATAGAACAGATTAATGTTGAGGTATTACAAAAGCCATTGCAGACTCTCACGACTCTCAAAATGTAAAACCAAGGGCAAAGGAAGGCAGTTAGGGAAATAGGAAATGAACCATTGCTTTGCAAATTATTTACAGAAGTGACCTAATTCTGAATTCTTCAAAATTATTTCGAAGTGTCAGAAAAAGAGAGAAGGTGTCAGGAGAGACAGTGTGATGGCGTGCGTGCCAGAGAGATAAAGTGTGAGTGCGTGAGAGAGACTGTGTGTGAGAAAGTGGGAGAAAGTGTGAGATAGGGAGAGTGGGTGAGAGAGAGTGTAATTGTGTGTAAATGGAAAGAGTATGGGAGAGTAGGTGAGAGAGAGAGAGAGTGTGTGTACGATTGAAAGAGACCGTATGGGCGAGTGTGTGGGAGAGACAGAGATAGAGTGTGTGAGAGAGCGTGTGAGACATCCGGAGTGCGGGTGTGAGTGTGCATGGGAGAGAGCTTGTGAGTGTGTGTGTATGTGTGTGAGAGAGTTGAAATCTGTATTAGCAACAATATGAAAGATAGTGAGAGTGTGCAAGGTTGTGTGAGAAAAGGTGAATGTGTGTGGAAGTGTATAACTGTAAGTGTGCTAGGGAGTGTAAGAAAGGGTTCATGTATGTGTCAGTGAAAGACAGTGTGAACGCAAGAGTGAATGTAAATATGAGAGTACGCGTGTGTGTGCGTGACAGAAAATGTGTGAGAAAGTGTGAGTCTGATAGTGTGTGAGAGAGAGAGAGAGTGAGAGGGAGGGAATAGATGGGGGGAGAGAGAGAGAGAGAGAGAGGAGGGGAGAATGTACACTGGGGCAGAGAATTAGAAGCTGTCATTGATTCAAAGAATAGGGAAGCCTCTAAATGAGACATCAGCAAAACAAAATCACAGTAAACGCACAGCTGGGAGGAACGTAAGGAAACATGAAGGTTAGGCAGTGGGAGAGGGGAAAGATCTGCAGCAAAGAGTTATCTGACAGGTGACTATTCAGACAGAAAGATATTGTGGGCATGATTGACAATACAAAGGAAGCAGAGACAGAGAGAGATCGAACACACAAAGGGAAAGTCTATTCCTGCCTCAGCCACATTATACAGGAACATGAATGCCTGCCCACTGTAGAAAAAGCTGAGGGCCACGCTAACAAGGACTAGTAAATACCTCAGAGGTTTGTTTACAGAGTATAGACAAGGATTTCTCCTCCATCCGCATCTACACTCTTCCCCTGGGCAAAATTATCAGAAATCCCCGCATCTGTTCCCTGGTGCAGGCTGACATCACCCAGCTCTGTCGTTCCCAACCTCCCTGCAGTTAATTAACGTGTCCAGTAATCCGGGCTGGATGAACAGAAATTTCCATCACCTAAACACTGGGAATGCCAATTGTACCAGCTCTGACAGACAAACCTTTGTCTGCTTGAGCCCTGAGCTCTGGAATTCCTTCCTTTAAATCTCTACACACCAGATTATTTGAGTTTGAGGTGTGTGAAGTGTTTTTTACTCCCCTCTCTTCTTTCCTTAAGAGCAACCTCCCTGGCCAAGCGATTGCTCATTTGTCTCGATATCTTCCCACGTGGCCTCTGTAGCAATTATTGTTTGGTAAAAGATAAGTGTGTGTGCGTGTGTGTGTGTGTGTGTGTGTGTGTGTGTGTGTGTGTGTGTGTGTGTGTGTGTGAATATGTGTGTCCAAGAGAATGTGTGTGTGTCTATTTGTGTATTTGTGAGTTTCCATGTCTTTGGGAATGAGAGAGAGAGAGAGAGAGAGAGAGAGAGAGAGAGAGAGAGAGAGAGAGAGTGTGTGTGTGTGTGTGTGTGTGTGTGTGTGTGTGTGTCAGTGTGTGTGTATGTGGGGGATGCAATACAGTACAAAGACACGGGTCAGGTCACTGAGACAGACAGAGATGGTGAAACCCATACAGACACAAAGTGAGAAATAAAAGTTACAAAGGGCTGGCAGACTGGAGTGGATAAAGTGCTGTAAAATGTGCCAAAGTGCAGAGCTAACAGCGTATTCAGTCCAAACTCAAAGGACCGATGTAGTCAGAAGCTACGTGAGGAGGGGAGGGGAATAGCCACGGAGACATCAGCAACACATGTAAAAGGGCACAAATTCAACCAATTAAATATACTTGTAAATAGAATTGGCACCGTCGAGATCTGACCAAAACTGCAACACAACCCAGTATTGGTCATGAAAGGAACATCAAACATGTCTGATGAACAGAAGTCAGAGGAAGAAGACATCAGCGTGTTTAAGTCCGACACAAGGGATAACAACAACATTGCTGGCTCTTAATCTCAAGGGATTACAAAACTAAAGTGAAGCGATTAACCAAGGTCTTGGCATTTGAGGCAGCAAGTGAGAGAGAGAGAGAGAGAGAGAGAGAGAGAGAGAGACACACACTCAGGGAGGGGGAGAGGGATGGAGGGAGGGAGAGGGAGAGGGAGAGGGACACACAGAGCCAGAGAGACAGAGAGAGAATGTGTCTGGGAATGGGGATGGGTTGGGGCAGTGAACGTGAGAAGAGGAGAGGAGTTGCCCGAGAGGGTGGCGGAGGGAGAGTCTTTGAAGGAGGTAGCAGAGTATGTAATGGAAAGAGAGGGAGTGAGTTTCAATGAACTGGAGAATATCTGTGAGGAGAGGGAGAGAATGTGCGTGGGAGGAGAGAGGGAAAGTGTGAGAGAGACTGGGGAAAGGTGCAAGGAGATCAAGAATGAAAGGAGCCAGAGAACGTGTGAGAGTGGGGAGGGAGTGTGTGCGAAGAGAGAGAGTAGGAGGAAGAGAAAGGACTGAGAGTGTGGGGAGGGAGAGTGAGGAGAGAAACGGAATGTGTAGGACAGAGTGATTGAGAGGGGAGAGAATGGGGAGGAGAGATGGAGTGTGAGAGGGGAGGGACAGTAGGGGACAACAGAGGAGAGGAGAAAATGATAAAGGAGAGAAAGAGAGGGGGAGGGGATGGGAATAGAAGCAGGAATAACCACTCAGCCCCTCGATACTGCTCTGATATTTAACGTGACCGTGGCTGATCGTCAATTTGGCCCTACTCTCCCGCCCTATCCCTATAATCCCTGATTACTTTAATTGATCTCTGCCTTGAATATATGCAGTGACTGAGCCTCTACAACTCTCCTGGGCTGAGAGTTCCAAAGATTCACCATCCTCTGGGTGAAGAAATATCTTCCCATCTCAGCCCTGAAGAGCCGATCGTTTGTTTTGAGGTTATGGCCCTGGTTCCAAATTCCCTGGCCAGGGAAAACATTAATAATTCATCTACCTTGTCAAGTCCCGTAAAAAAATATTGTGTTTCAATGAGGTCTGGATGTAGGAGAGAAGAGATAGATGGAGAGATGGAGAGATGGAGAGAGGGGGGGAATTGAGGATGGGAGAGAGAAAGGAGGGGAAGCGAGTGGTTTTGGAGGGAGTGTGGAGGAAGAGATGGAGGGGAAGAGGAGGGAGTGAGTGTGGGAGAGGAGAGAGTGTGGTGGAGCAATGGTGAGGTGCATAGGAGATAGAATGAGTGTGAGAGAGGGGAGGGAGAGTGGGAAGGGGGAGGGAGAGTGGGAAGGGGGGAGGGAGAGTGGGAAGGGATGGCGGAGAGGGGGAGATGGGATGTGGGAAGGAGGGTGTGAGAGGGAGTATGGGGCAGGGGTGGAGAGGAAATGGAGTTGAGTGTGGGAGAGGGAAGCGAGTGGGAGGCGAGGGAGAGGGAAGAGTGTGGAAGAGGAGGGGTGGGACAGGGTGGGAGAGAGGGGCGATGTTAGGGCGCGGGGAGGAGAGAGTGTGGGGCAGAGGTGGGGAGGGGAGAGAGGGACAAGGTGGGTGATACGGCTGGACAAAGAATTAAATGGCCCGACGTGCACCCATGGATAAAGTGTCGCGGAGAGGCGGCGGGACCGGGCTGAGCGGAGAGCGATGGAGGAGGCGCGGACGGCGCGGTTTCAGCACCAAGCGGCGAGGGACAGCTCCCCGCGGAGGGAAGCGGGCGGGGAGCGGAGGTACTCACCGCTCAGCGAGTGCAGGCAGCCGGCGAGGAGAAGCAGCAGCGGCCGGGGAGAGGAGCCTCGGCTCTCGGGCACCATCTCCGGGCGGCAGGGCGGGGAGGGGGAGAGAGAGAGAGAAGCGGTCCCCGACTCGGGAGGGGGCGAGAGGCGCTGCCGGAGCCCACAGCCTGCGCTACCCCTGAGCCATTCGGCAGGCTCTGCTCGGCATCCGCACTCCCCACGATGACATACTCCACACCAGAGCTCTGCCAGCGCTCGCCTGGACCGGGGGCGGGTCCGACTCTCCAATGCACGTCAGTCGGGAGCAGGGGCGGTGTTTACCCCGATGGACTCCTCCTCCCAACAGCCCGGCATCGCCGGACGCTCCGTCCCGCCCCCGGGGAGATCCTCCCATCCCGCCGGAGTCACAGGGGACCGTTCACCCCCTCCCCCTCCCTGCCCCAACCTGCCCTTCATTGGCCGATCTGTAACCCGCCCCCCTCCCCAACGCCGGCGGGGGGGGGGGGGGGGGGGGGACGGAAGGTTCCCGCATGTGTCCCCGGACCGATGCCCATCCCTCGGTCTGCGGTCTCTGCAACATCTTCTGGGCTTGCAGGCGGACGTGGACAGGGTGGGCCGAGCGGCCCGCTTCTGTGCTCATTGTGTCATTAGAGTTATACAGCACGGAAACAGGCCCTTCGGCCCATCTCGTCCATGCCGGTCAAGGTGCCTACCTAAACTAGTCCCATTTGCCCGCATTTGGCCCATATCCCTTTAAACCTTTCCTATCCATGTACCTGTCCAAGTGCCTTTTAAATGCTGGTAGTGTACCTGCCTCACCCACTTCCTCTGGCAGCTCGTTCCGTATACTGACCACCCTCTGTGTAAAATAATTGCCCCTCAGGTCTTTCCCCTCTCACCTCAAACCTAAGTTCCCGAGTTTTCGACTCCCCTATCCCAGGGAACAGACTGTGACTGTCCACCTCATCTCTGCCCCTCATGATTTTATAAACCTCTATAAAGTCACTCCTCATTCTCCTTTACTCCTGGGAAAACAGTCGCAGCCTATCCAGTCTCTCCTTATAACTCAAGCCCTCCAGTCCTGGTAACATCCTGGTGAATTTTTTCTGCACCCTCTCCAGCTTTATCATATCCTTCCTAAAGTATGGTGACCAGATGAGGTGACCATCCTTCCCATAGTATGGTGACCAGGTGGTTGTTGGTCAGCACAGACTTGGCGGGCCGAAGGGCTTGGTTCTATGCTGTATCGCTCTGTGACATCATGTTGGTATCTCCTCCCCTTCTTAACCTTTTCCTTTTGGTTCACATCGAGTTTCTCTCTCAACATTATGCTGATATCCTTCAAAACATCTCTTCTCAATGTTTCTCTCAACAGTTACTCACTCAGGGGATGTGGATCAGACTTGAAGTGCCCACACCCCCAGTGCCCTTGGACTGAGGAGGCAGCTAAGGTAGGTCTGGAGTCACAACTACACACAAGGGGACGTACAGCAGATTTCCTCCTTCAAAGGACATCTGTGAAGCAGGTGGGTTTTTACAGATGATGGCTTGATGCTCACCATTACCAGCTTTTTAATTTAAGATTTTCTCATTTGATTAGCATACTTGGATTTAATTAAACTCTCCCGCTGCCACGGTTGAATTCAAACTCATTCATCAACTGTACAGGCCTCTTTATGAATGTACAGAAACTTAACCACTCATTCCTGTGTAAGATTCAATGGCTTTTGCTGAAGCGTTTGTAAGTTTGCAGATGACACCAAAATTGGTGGCATAGTGGACGGTGAGGAAGGTTTTTTGAGATTACAACAGGATCTTGAATGACTAAGTGGGCCAAGGGGATGGCAGGTGAAATTTAACTCAGACAAGTGAGAAGTGACCTACAGAGGTTTATAAAATCATGAGGGGAATCGGTAGTGTGAGTGGTCAGAGTCTTATTTCCAGAAAAGGGGAGTCTAAAACTAGAGGTCATAGATTTAACTTAAAATTCAAAGGGGACCGAGGGGCAACTTTTTCACACGGAGGGTGGTGGGGATGTGGAACGAGCTGCCGTAGAAAGTGGTGGAGATGGGTACAATTACAATGTTTGAAGAGCATTTGGACAGGTCCATGGATAGGAAGGGTTTAGAGGGATAGGGGCCAAATGCAGGCAAATGGGATTAGTGTAGATAGTCACCTTGGTTAGCATGGACGAGTTGGGCCGAAGGGCCTGTTTCCATGCTGTATAACTCCATGACTATTACATGTAAGGGGAGGCTGGACAAATGTAAGAGGGAGAAGGGGTGGGAGGTTTGCACAGATGGATTTAGATGGGAAAAATGGAAGGGGAGAAGACGATAAATGCCAACATGGAATGGTTGAACTGAATGGCCTTTTCCTCTGCTGTACATCCTGTGAAATCCTTTGTGATCCTGTGGAACAGGAGTGGAATATCTGGACTGCTTTCCCTGACTCTGTGTCCTCTCCATTTCCTGGATCCCAGCACCTGTCTCGACTCCCAACATATCTCAACAACAGCCTTGTGCCTTTAATGCAGTAAAATGCCCCCAAAGGGATTCACTGGAGTAATCTCAGGCTAAAGCTAACACCAGTGTACAGAGAGGCTTGGTTCAAGGGGTTGGTCACAAGTAAAGGAGGGAGAGTAGGAGGGAGGTGACAAGGTTTAAGGAGGGAATTCCAGAGCTTAGACCCCAAGCAGGTCATGGACACAGACACCAATAATGGAGCAATTAATTTTGGAAATGATTAGGCACAGAAGTGCCAATACTTTAGAGGGTTGAGAGTTGCAGGAGATTACAGAAGCAGGAGGGGTAGCAAGCAATAAAGGGATTGTAAGCGGGGAGGAATCAACTTGCTGTATTCCATCCAATTTCCAATTACTGTAGCTCCACCTACAAGTTGTCTCCCAACCGCCTCCTTACCCACCCTTCCCGTGTACACTGTAAGGAAGCAAGAGCCTTGGGGGCAAGTGAGGAAGATATGGGTAAGAGCAGAGCAGAGGGTGAAAAAAAAAGGAAAGAGAACGTTTTGACAACCTGACAAGAAAAGAGGTTTAAAAAAAACGCTCAAAGTTGCAAATATAAACACTGGAATCACATAAAAGTCGCTGAACATCAATCGGCAGATGCATCAGGCAATTAGGAAAATAAATGGTAGGTTGGCCTTTATTATGAGAAGATCTGAGTGCAGGAGGAGAGATGTGTTTCTGCAATTACATAAAGCCTTGGTGAGACCACACCTGGAGTACTCCACACAGCTTTTGGTCTCCTTACTTAAGAAGGATGTACTTGCCATGGAAGGAATCTGGCAAAGGTTCACCAGACTGGTTCTTGGGATGGTGCTGTGTCATATGAGGAGAGATTTAGTAGACTGCAACTGAATTCATCTCGAGTTTAGAAGAATGAGAGGAGATCTCATTGAAACAAAAAATCCTTTACAGGGCTCAACAGGGAGGATGTTTCTCGTGGAACCAGGGGCCATAGGCTCAGAATAAGGGGTATAACCATTCAATAGTCTTATCATTGTGATAAGACTATTGAACGGTTCCCTTATAGGATGAGCTAGACTATGACCTCACGATTTACCTTGTTGTGACCTTGCACCTTATTGCACTGCACTTTCTCTGTAGCTGTGACACTTTGTACTGTTATTGTTTTTACCTGTACTACCTCAATGCACTCTGTACTAACTCAATGTAATTGCACTGTGTAATGAATTGACCTGTACGATCGGTATGCAAAACAAGCTTTTCACAGTACCTGGGTACAAGTGACAATAATAAACCAATACCAATACCGGTATCTATTTACATAGAAACATAGAATAGTACAGCACAGGAACAGGCCTACATTGTCACTACCAACCCTGATACCAAATCCAAACTAATCCCATTTGCCTGCACGTGGTCCGTATCCCTCCATTCCCTGCCCGTTCATGTGTCTGTCTAAATGCCTTTTAACCACGACCTTTGTATCTGCCTCCACCACCTCCCCAGCAGGCTGTTCCAAGCACCCACCACTTGTAAAACCTGCCTCATAAATCTCCTTTAAGCTCCCCACTTCTTAGTTTAAACTATGCCATCTGGTACTTAGCATTTTCATCCTGGGTAAAAGACTCCTGTCTACCCTCTCTGTGCCTCTCATAATTTTATATATTTCTGTCAGGTCTCCCCAGGTAGGACTGAGATGAGGAGAAATTGTTTCACCCAGGGGATGGTGAATCTTTGGAACTCTCAACCCTCGAGGTCTGGGGAGGCTCAGTCACCGAGTTTATCCAAAACAGAGGTGGATAGGTTTCTGGACATTGAGGGAATCAATGCAGGAAAATGGGGCTTCGATCACCCATGATTCTGATGAATAGTGGAGCAGGTTTAACAGGCCGAATGGCCTACTCCTGCTCCTAGTTCCTGTCCATGTTCTTATTTGAAAGTAAACTAACTTGCAGGGATCTTGGGAATGGGCAGGGGAAAGGGACTGACTGGAATCCTCTACCAAGAGCTAACACGATGGGCTAAATGCCCTCATCCTTGCTGTAATAACTTTGAGTTCAAAATTCATGAAACTGAGACATTTGGGGTAAAGTTTTCTCTCCCTGGACCAAGGTAATTAGATGACAAGGTCTACATTTGGGGGAATGATTGCAGAAAACACTGCAAATACTCAGCAGGTTAGGCAGTGTCTGTGGAGAGAGAAACAACTTTAATAGAACTAGATACATCCAGCATAGAACCAGGTATGTCAGCCCACCAGGTCCACCTTATCCTGGAGGGATGCAGGCAAATTGGACCAGCTTGGTGGGCACCATAGTCGGCATGGATGAGTTGGGCCAAAAGGCCTGTTTCCATGCTTTCATGACTCCACACTTACACTAATTCTACACCGACCCCATTTTATTCTCCCCACTTTCCCATCAACTACCCAACCCCCCCAACCCCACCAGATTCTACCACTCACCCACACACTAGGAACAATTCACAGCAGCCGATTAAACGACAGACCTGCACGTCAATGGGACGTGGGAGGAAACTGAAGCACTCGGGGGAAACCCACGCGGTCACAGGGAGAATGTGCAAACTCCACACACAACCAGCACCGGAGAGGAGGTCAGGATTGAACCGGGGTGTGTTGAGCCAGGAGGCAGCAGCTCAGATTGTTGACCTTTCAACAGAACGAGGCAGTGTTGCCCTTCCCTCTTTCTCCCTCCCTCCCTGGTTGCTAAGGTTCACAGTCTCTGCATTCTGTGGCCTGTTTGACTGCAATTGCTGCAGGGGATATGAATCATTTCACTTTCCTTCACTGTACTTATCAAATTCTACACTTGTATCATTTCTAGACCTTCTTCTTGCCTTCGTTCCATTTAGATCTCCCTGAAAGTGGCCACACAAGTAGATAGGGTGATAAAGAAGGCGTACGGCATGCTTGCCTTCATCAATTGGGGCATTGAGTATGAGTCAGTAAGTCAGGTTGGTATTGGTATTGGTTTATTATTGTCACTTGTACTGAGGTACAGTGAAAAACTTGTCTTACAAACCGATCGTACAGGTCAATTCATTACACAGTGCAGTTACGTTGGGTTACTACAGACTTCATTGATGTAGTACAGGTAAAAACAATAACAGTACAGAGTAAAGTGTCACAGCTACAGAGAAAGTGCAGTGCAATAAGGTGCAAGGTCACAACAAGGTAGATCGTCAGGTCAGAGTCCATCTCATTGTATAAGGGAACCGTTCAATAGTCTCATCACAGTGGGGTAGAAGCTGTCCTTAAGTCTGGTGGTACGTGCCCTCAGGCTCCTGTATCTCCTACCCAATGGAAGAGGAGAGAAGAGAGAATGTCCCGGGTGGGTGGGGTCTTTGATTATGCTGGCTGCTTCACCAAGACAACGAGAGGTAAAGACAGAGTCCAAGAAGAGGAGGCTGGTGTCTGTGATGCGCTGGGCTGTGTCCACAACTTCTTGCGTCCTGGGTAGGCCAGTTGCCGTACCAAGCCATGATACATCCAGATAGGATGCTTTCTGTGGTGCATCGGTAGAAGTTGGTGAGAGTCAAAGGGGACAAACCAAATTTCTTTAGCCTCCTGAGGAAGTAGAGTCACCATACTGGATACAGTTCTGTTTCAAGTTACTGTTGTCATCGGCAGGCACACACCAGGTATAAATGCCATGAAAGTTAGTCTTTTGCAACAGCAGCTCAGAGCATTACAAGACAAGGTCAAACATAAGTTAATATGAACTCAAGTTAACATAAATTACACCTAACTTATACATGCACAAAATAAACAACAAAGCCCTGCTAGAGGAAGGACGTCAATAAACAGGGTGCCACAAAAGATTTAGGTGGATGTTACCAGGACTGGAGGGCTGGAGCTACGAGGAGAGACGGAACAGGTTGGGACTGTTTTCACTGGAGCGTAGGAGGCTGACGCGTGACCTCATGGAGGTTTATAAAATCACAAGGGGCATAGATAAGGTGGACGGTTACAGTCTTTTCCCCAGGGTAGGGGAGTCTAAAACTGGAGGTTTAAGGTGAGAGGGGAAGGATTTAAAAGGGACCCGAGGGGCAAGTTTTTCACACAGAGGGTGGTGGGTTTATGGGCGAGCTGCCAGGGGAAGTGGTTGAGGTGGGTACAGTTACAACTTTTAAAGGACATTTGGATGGGTTCAGGGAAAGGAAAGGTTTAGAGGGATATCAGAATCAGGTTTATTACCACTGACACATGACATGAAATTTGTTGTTTTGCGGCAGCAGTACAGGGCAAAGAAATAAAATTACTATAGATTACAGTAATAAATAAATAGTGCAAAAGAGGAATAACAAGGCAGTGTTCATGGGTTCATGGACCGTCAGAAATCTGATGGCGGAAGGGAAGAAGCTGTTCCTGAAACGTTGAGTGTAGGTCTTCAGGACCCTGTACTTCCTCCCCGATGGTTGTAATGAGAAGAGGGCATGGTGAGGGTCTTAGTGATGGATGCCACGATGGTGGGAGGGTTGTGCCCGTGATGGAGCTGGTTGAGTCTACAACCCTCTGCAGCCTCTTGCAATCCTGTGCATTGGAGCTTCGATACTAGGCGGAGATGCAACCAGTCAGAATGTTCTCCACTGTACATTTTGTAAGTGTCTTTGGTGACATATCTCCTCAACAAAGAGCCACTGCCGTGCCTTCTTTGTGATTGCATCAATGTGTTGGGCCCAGGATAGATCCTCCGAGAAGTTGATGCCCAGGAAGTTGAAGCTGCTCACCCTTTCCACTGCTGACCCCTCAGTGAGGACTGGTGTGTGACATGAGCCAAATGCCGGAAAATGGGGCTAGCTCAGGTGGACAAGTTGGTCGGCATGGGCGAGTTCTGCTGAAGGGCTGTTTTCATACTGCATTCCAGAGACTAGCACTCCAGAGTCCTGCACTCCAAAGTCCTGCGCTCCAGAGTCCTGCGTTCCAGAGACCAGCATTCCAGAGACCAGCACTCCTGAGACCTGTGATCTGGAGTCATGCATTCCACAGTTCTGCGCTCCAGAGACCTGTGTTCCAGAGACCTGCACTCCAGAGTCCTGCACTCTAGGAGTCCTGCACTCTAGACACCTGCGCTCCAAAGTCCTGCACTCCAAAGTCCTGCGCTACAGAGTCCTGTGCTCCAGAGATCTGTGTTCCAGAGTCCTGCACTCCAGAGACCTGCACTCCAGAGTCCTGCCTTCCAGAGACCTGCGTTCCAGAGACCTGTTGTCCAGAGTTCTGCACTCCAGAGTCCTGCGTTCCAGAGTCCTGCACTCCAGAGACCTGTGCTCAAAGTCCTGCGCTCCAGAGTCCTGTGCTCCAGAGATCTGTGTTCCAGAGTCCTGCGCTCCAGAGACCTGCGCTCCAGAGACCTGAACGTGCGGATGCTGTCAGTGTGTGGGAGAATTTCACAAGTGAGGAAGAGGTGCCAGGGTGAGGGAGAGGAAGCGAGTTAGGCACATCAAGACATGTGCATGCACACAGTTTTAGCGTTGGCAGCACCAGCGGGAGTCTGCACTCACTGGCAGCTCGGTGCTGTAGGGAGTGAGATTCTGGGCGGTGAGCCACTTTTCCTGCAACAAATGTTCGAAGACGCAGGAGCTGCACACGGGCACCTGCTCAAACACAGAGCGGGTCTCTAATTCACTCAGGATTTGGTCTGGTTGTCCGTTCAACAGCAGCAAAACTCTGCAGGTTCCACCAGCAGATAGAGCTGCTGCCTCCCAGCTCCAGAGAGACGGTTCGATATCAGCCTCCAGCGCTATCTGTCTGTGTGGAGTTTGCACGTTCTCCCTGTGACTGCGTGGGTTTCCCCTGGGTGCTCCGGTTTCCTCCTACATCCCAGGGTCAGTGGGTTTATTGGCCGCTGTAAATTGCCCCTAGTGTGTGGGTGAGGGGTAGAATCTGGGAATGTGGGGAGAATAGGTTACAAGGGGGAACGGGGTTGCTCTGTGAGCTAGCATAGACACAATGGGTTGAATGGTCACCCCCCCCCATATTATGCATTGGAAATTTACACCTAGGTCTAGCCTAAAATGGGAGCCATCTCTCCATGCACAGCAAGATCCCACAAAGACAAGCAGTCAGTTGACTTGCTTTGTGTCTTCTCCCTGCCCTCTGGGCAGTGCCGAGGATGTGGATCAGTGGATGAACGAGGCGAACTCTGGGCTCTTCACAGTGGGAGAGAGGAGACGGGGGCTGGTCTGACGGGAATTCCGATAATCTGGCATCTGATGCTTCGGAAAGGCTGACGGACCACCCGTTAGTCCGGAACACGAGCCGGGAATCCAGGGTGCAAGTGGGATGTGGGCAGGAGAGAGGACCAGGATCCAGATGGTGAGTGGGGTGTGTGGATGTGGCTGGGGTTGGGATGGGGGTCAGTAAATTGGTAAATTGGTTTATTATTGTCACATGTACTGAGGTACAGTGAAAATCTTTGTTTTGCATGCCGTCCATACAGATCATTTTATTGCAACAGTGCGTCGAGGTAGTACAAGGGAAAACAATAACAGAATGCAGAATAAAGTGTTCCAGTTACAGAGAAAGTGCAGTGCAGGCAGACAATAAGGTGCAAGGTCATAACGAGGTAGGTTGTGAGGTCAAGAGCCCATTTTATTTTATCTGTGTAATCTTATCCATGTGAAGTTTACACATTCTCCCTGTAACCGTGTGGGTTTCCCCCGGGTGCTCCGGTTTCCTCCCACATCCCTAAGACGTGCGGGTCGGTGGGTTAATTGCCCGCTGTAAATTGCCCCCAGTGAGCGGGTGACAGTCACGCCCTTTGAATTAATGAGGATAGGGTATCCCAGTCTGGGCAACATCCCTCAACAAAAACCATTGAAAACACAGCAAAAGAGATTTTCGCTGGAGGAGCTCAGCTGGTCGAGCAGCATCTGTGGAGGGAATTGGAAAGTTAACTTTGCAGGGTTTTGACTCGAAGTGTTTACAGTTCCTTTTCCCCCACAGATGCTGCCTGACCCGCTGAGCTCCTCCAGCAGATTGTTGCTCCAGATTCCAGCATCTGCAGTCTCTTGTGTCTCCATCGAAAACAAAGCTCTTTATGGGATCTTTCTGTGTGCAAATCAGCTGCTGTGTTGCCTACTTTACAACACGTGATGCTACCTCAGTGGAAGGTGACGTGTGCCTGGCTTAGCAGAATTTCCACAGAGACATGGTTTCTGACTCCCCTCACTGTGGGTACGTCCATCATTGGTCCATCTGTAGCAGCATTGACCACTGATGGACAAGTGACCACAGACAGATCGACTCCCATCAAATGATTCAGCCAGCTCCATCACGGGCACAACCCTCCCCACCATCGAGGACATCTCCCAGAGGCGGTGCCTCAAGAAGGCGGCATCCATCACTAAGGACACTCACCACCCGGGACATGCCCTCTTCTCATTATTACTATCGGGGAGGAAGTACAGGAGCCTGAAGACCCACACTCAACGATTCAGGAAGAGCTTCTTCCCCTCTGCTATCAGATTCCTGAACGGTCCGTGAACCCATGAACACTGCCTCGTTATTCCTTTTTTTTTGCACTATTTATTTAGTTTTGTAACTTATAGTAATTTTATGTCTTTGCACTGTACTGCTGCTGCAAAATAACAAATTTCACATCATCATAACAGTGATAATAAACCTGATTCCGATTCTGCTGATTCTGAAACAACACACAAAGTGCTGGAGGAACTCAGCGGGTCAGGCAGCATCTACGGAGGGAAGTGGACAGTCGATGTTTCGGGTCGAGACCCTTCATCTGGACTGAAAGATCGAGGGGAGACGGCCGGTAGAAGGAGGTGGAGGTAAAGGGGTGAGGCAGGATCTGGCAGTCTCTTCAAATCCTCAACCTCAAGTATCAGGACCAGGTTCCTGGCTGATTCTGGTTCAAGGCCTCCCTCTTGTGGTCAGCAGCCAACATTGCCTCTCAGCGATCTGGAGTGGAGGAAGAAGATTACCGTCAAAGTCGTTCATACACAGGGTATAAATGCCATGAAAGTTTTTTGTAGCAGCAGCATGGTACATTACAAACTCACTGCCTCAGGAAATCAACCAACATAATCAAAGACCCTGAACGTTCTCTCTTTCTCCCCCCTCCCATCGGCCAGAAGATACAAGAGCCTGAAGGCACGTACCTCCAGGTTCAAGGACAGCTTCTATCCCACTGTTATAAGACTATTGAACGGTTCCCTAGTACGAAAGATGGATTCTTGACTTCACAATCTACCTTGACATGGTCTTGAACTTTATTGTCTGCCTGCAATGCACTTTCTCTTTTACTGTAACACTTTACTTACATCAACTGTTTACATCAACGGTGCTGAGGTTGAGAGGGTTGAGAGCTTCATGTTCCTGAGAGTGAACATCACCAACAGCCTGTCCTGGTCCAACCATATAGATGCCACACCAAGAAAGCTCACCAGTGCCTCTGCTTCCCCAGGAGGTTAAAGAAATTCGGTTTGTCCCCTTTGACACTCACCAATTTTTATCGATACACCATAGAAAGCATCCTATCCGGATGCATCACAGCTTGGTTGTTGCCATGGCTCAGCACATCACAGAAACCACCCTCCCTTCCATGGACTCTGTCTACACTTCTCACTGCTTCGGTAAAGCAGCCAACATAATCAAAGACCCCACCCACCCTGGACATTCTCTCTTCTCCCCTCTCCCATCAGGCAGAAGATACAAAACCCTGAAAGCACGTACCACCAGGCTCAGATGCCACGGCCAAGAAAGCTCACCAGCACCTCTACTTCCTCAGGAGGCTAAAGAAATTTGGTTTGTCCCCTTTGTCTCTCACCAACTTTTACTGATGCACCATAGAAAGCTTCCTATCTGGATGTATCATAACTTGGTACGGCAACTACTCTGCCCAGGACCACAAGAAACTGCAGAGAGTTGTGGACACAGCCCAGCACATCACGGACACCAGCCTCCGCTCCTTGGACTCTGTCTTTACCTCTCGTTGTCTTGGTGAAGCAGCCAGCATAATCAAAGACCCCACCCACCCAGGGCATTCTCTCTTCCCTCCTCTTCCATCGGGTGGAAGATACAGGAGCCTGAGGGCACGTACCACCAGACTGAGGGACAGCTTCTACCCCACTGTGATAAGACTATTGAATGGTTCCCTTATACGATGAAGTGGACTCTGACCTCACGATCTACCTTGTTGTGTCCTTGCACCTTATTGCACTGCACTTTCTCTGTAGCTTGCCCCACACATCTCCTTTGAACTTTCCCCCTCTCAACGATGTTGTCAGTGCCTCCTTGAAGAAATGCACACTGTTCAATAATCTTATCACAATAGTCTTACCACACTTAACTGCATGCAGTTCTGGTCACCACACTGCAGGAAGGGTGTGAGAGCGCTGGAGAGGGTGCAGAGGAGAGTTACTGGGACGTTGCCTGGGATGGAGCAGTTCAATTACGAGGAGAGACTGGAGAGGCTGGGTCTGTTCTCCCAGGAGCGGAGGGGGTTAAGGGGGGACATGAGTGAGGCACTTAAAATGATGAGGGGTAGAGATAAGGCAGACTGCAGGAAACTTCTCCCCATGTCAGAGGTAGGGAAAACTAGAGGACACAGATTCAGCATAAGGGGGAAGAAATTCAGAGGGGATCTGAGGGGGACCTTCCTCACCCAGAGAGCGGTGAGTACCTGGAACACACTGCCTGAGAGAGCGGTGGAAGCAGAGTCACTGACAGCGTTTCAGAAGTGTCTAGATGGGCACTTGAGTCACTTACAAACCTGGGTTGTTCTCTGTGGAGCGGCGAAGGCTGAGGGAAGATCTGATAGAGGTTTATAAAATCATGAGAGGCATAGAAGGAGTCTTTTCTCCCCAGGGTCAAAACGTCAAGTAGAAGAGGACATGCCTTTAAGTTGAGAGGGGGGAAAGTTCAAAGGAGATGTGTGGGGCAAGTTTTTTACACCGAGAGCGGTGGGTGCCTGGAACGGGCTGCCAGCAGTGGTGCTGGAGGCAGATACAATAAAAGTGGCATTTAGACAGACACATGAATATGCAGAGAATGGAGGGATATGGACCGTGTGCAGGCAGATGGGATTAGTTTAGTTTGGCATCATGGTCGGCACAGACAATGTGGGCCAAAGGGCCTGTTCCTGTGCTGTACTGTTCTGTGTTCTAGGTAAGGTGGTGGTTGGGTTGAAACCAGTCATCCTTCAACTGACACTAAGTACGCCGCACTAAGGATCCCCCTGTTTCATTTTGTACCTTTCCAGTCCCTTAAAGATTTGTGTCCACACACTCCACCTGAATTTCCTGCACACCATTTAAAACTGAAATGACAGTGGCACAGTGGCGCAGCGGGTAGTGCCGCTGCCTCCCAGCTCCAGAGACACAGGTTCGATCCCGACCTCCGTCACTGTCTGTCTGTGTGGAGTTTGCACGTTCTCCCTGTGACCGCGTGGAGTTCTCCTGGGCGCTCCGGTTTTCCCCCACATCTCAACGCCGTGCGGGTCGGTGGGTTAACTGGCCGCTGTAAATTACCCCTCAGTGTGTCGGTGAGGGGTAGAATCTGGGGGGAGTTGATAAGCGTGTGGGGAGAAGAAATGGGGTAGATGTTCTGCCTGTCCTTGCTCTGGGCCCTGGTATCCCCAGAGAGGGAGCAGACAGGGTCTGCTGGCACACTGGAGACTGTGGTGTCATCAGTTTGGATGAGGATCCTTGGCATTGATTTTGCACTCAATAATGTAGATTTACTCCTGATTATTGAGTATAGGAATTGGAATGTTATGGTGAGGTTGTATAAGACATTGGTGAGGCCAAATTTGGAGTATTGTGTGCAGTTCTGGTCACCTAACTATAGGAAGGATATCAGTAAGATTGAAAGAGTGCAGAGGAGATTTACTAGAATGTTGCCAGGTCTTCAGGAGCTGAGTTACAGGGAAAGATTGAACAGGTTAGGACTTTATTCCTTGGAGCGTAGAAGAATGAGGGGAGATTTGATAGAGGTTTACAAAATTATGAGGGGTACAGACAGAGTAAATGCGAGCAGGCTCTTTCCACCTAGATTAGGAGAGATAAGTACGAGAGGACGTGGCTTTAGGGTGAAAGGGGAAAGGTTTAGGGGGAACATTAGGGGGAACTTCTTCACTCAGAGAGTGGTGGGAGTGTAGAACGGGCTGCCATCTGACGTGGTAAATGCGGGCTCACTCTTATGTTTTAAGAATAAATTAGATAGATACATGGACAGGAGAGGTCTGGAGGGTTATGGACTGGGTGCAGGTCAATGGGACTAGCAGAATAAAGTTTCGGCACAGACTAGAAGGGCCGAATGGCCTGTTTTCTGTACTGTAGTGTTCTATGGTTCTATGGTCTTCTGAAAGAGGACACTTTTAATTTACTTTGATGGGGAGATTCAACAGCATGAAGACCATTGACCAAGTAAATAAAGAGGTCCAGTTTCGAGAAGACACAGATTTGAGGTAGAGACACGGGGGACCACTGACGCTGGAATCTGGAGCAACAAACAATCTGCTGGAGGAACTCAGCGGGTCGAGCAGCATCGGTGGGAGGAAAGGAATTGTCGACGTTTCGGGTGTCAGGATCTCGACCAATTTAAGATAACTAGATTAGAGTTGGGTATGATTTTGCAGCCCCTCATGATCTGGAAGGTTCAGTGGAAGCAGATGCAATGGCAACATTTTGAAAGGAACTGGGGGAGACCTGCAAAGGGAGAGAGACCAAACGGAGAACTCTTTAGCAAGCTGGCATGGTCACGACAGGCTGAGTGGCCTCATTCTGTGCTGCATCATACTTGGATGCAGTAATTGACAAGTAATTACCAGGGTTCCATATACCAGTGGATTCTGCTGACACCTTCCAGTTATAGAATCATAGAGTTGTACAGCACGGAAACAGGCCCTTCGGCCCAACTGGTCCATGCCGACCAAGATTTCCACCTAAATGAGTCCCATTTGCCTGCTTTTGGCCCATATCCCTCTAAACTGTCCAAGTATCTTTTAAATGTTGTTCATGTACCTGCCTCACCCACTTCCTCTGGCAGCTCGTTACATATACTGACCACCCTCTGCGTGAATAAGTTGCCCCTCAGGTTCCTATTGAATCTCTCCCCTCTCACCTTAAACCTATGCCCTCTAGTTTTTGATTCTCCAACCCTGGGGAAAAGACTGTGCGCATTCACCCTATCTATGCCCCTCATGATTTTACACACCTCTATAAGATCACCCCTCATTCTCCTACACTCCAATAAAAAATGTCCCAACCTGCTCAACCTCTCTTGATAACCCAGTCCCTCGAATCCCAGCAACAATCTCATAAATCTCCTCCGCACTCTTTCCAGCTTAATGACACCTTTCCTATGGCAGGGTGCCCAAAACTGAACATAACCTTCCAAATGTGGCCACATCAACGTCTTGTCCAATTTGAGTTGGCATACTCTCACTTCTTTGGTCACTCAAAAAGTCTTCTATCAACCCATTAGATGACTACAGTATTGGGCCAATTCAAGAACATCCCGCTCAAGAGGAAATGAGCACTATGGACCGGTAGGCAGAGATGATGGGAGGGAAGCAGGATTCAGAGCTCGGTATAAGGGGTAAATTAAATTGGAATTGGTTTATTATTGTCACATGTACCGCGATACAGTGAAAAACTTGTCTTGCATACCGTTCATGCAGATCAGTTCATTACACAGTGCATCAAAGTAGTCCAAAGGAAAAGCAATAACCGAATGCAGAATAAAGTGTTACAGTTACAGAGAAAGTGCAGTGCAGGTAGACAATAAGGTGCAAGGTCATAACGAGCTAAACTGTGAAGTCAAGAGTCCATCTTATCGTACTAGGGAACCGTTCAATAGTCTTACAACAGCCGGATAGAAGCTGTCCTTGAACCTGGCGGTACGCGCTTTCAGGCTTTTGTATCTTCTGCCTGGTGGGATGGGGGAAGAAGAGAGAACGTCCAGGGGTGGGTGGGGTCTTTGATTATGCTGGCTGCTTTACCGAGGCAGCGAGAAGTGTAGACAGAGATACTACTCATATTTGGTATTAGTTTAGTTATTACGTGTACTAAGATGATGCAGATGATACCACGATAGGTGGAGGAACAGGTAGTGTCGTAGAGGCAGGGAGTCTGTAGAAGGACTTGGACAGGTTGGGAGAGTGGGCAAAGAAGTGGCAGGTGGAGTATAACGTAGGGAAGTGTGGGGTTATGCACTTTGGTAGGAAGAATAAAGGTGTAGACTATTTTCTAAATGGGGAGAGAATTCAGAAATCAGAGGTGCAATGGGACTTGGGAGACCTCGTACAGGATTCCCTTAATGTTAACTTGCAGGTTGAGTCGGTAGTAAGGAAGGCAAATGCAATGTTAGCATTCATTTCGAGAGGACTAGAATATAAAAGCAAGAATGTACTGCTGAGCCTTTATGAGGTGTTGGTCAGACCACATTTGGAATATTGTGAGCAACTTTGGGCCCCGTATCTAAGGAAAGATGTGCTGGCCCTGGAGATGGTCCAGAGGAGGTTCACAAGATTGATCCCAGGAATGAAAGGGTTAACGTATGAGGAGCGTTTGATGTCTCTGGGCCTGTACTCGATGGGGTTCAGAAGGATGAGGGGTGATCTCATTTAAACCTACCGGATAGAGGCCTAGATAGAGGATGTTTCCATCAGTGGGAGAGTCCAGGATCCGAGGGCACAGCCTCAGAATAAAGGGGCATCCCTTTTGAACTGAGATGAGGAGGAATTTCTTCAGCCAGAGGGTGATGAATCTGTGGAAGTGGTTGTCACAGACGGCTGTGGAGGCCAAGTCATTGGGTGTATTTAAGGCAGAGATTGATAGGTTCGTGATTGGTCAGGGGGTTAAGGGTTACAGGGAGAAGGCAGGAGAATGGGGTCGAAAATAAGTCAGCCATGATTGAATGGCGGAGCAGACTCGATGGGCCGAATGGCCTAATTCTGCTGCTATATCTTATGGTCTTCTGGAGCTACAGCAAAAAGCTTTTGTTTGCATGCCATCCAGACAGATCTTGCCATACGTAAGTACATCGAGATAGTAAAGTGCAATGAGTAGATCTGCTGAGAGCAGCTCGCAAAGAGGGATGGCTACTGGGAAGGCAAGTAGTACTCGAGGTGGTACTGCTGGGATCTGCTGGTGTAAAAAGAAGAGCAATATTGTGGGTTGGTTCACACACTGTGTGATTGTTGGGTGAGTGCTGAGCTGGATGATATCAGATTATTGAGATCTCAGTTATAAGATTAGGCTCCTGAGATTTAAGAGTTATTAATGCAGTACAAATGCAGATGTAGCTGGCACAGGAATATTGCAGAGTGCTGCAGGGAGTCGTATTGGTGCCCCTTGGGCAACGTTTTATATAATCAGCCCTCTCCAGGGAATGTGACAGATCCAAGAGGAGAAGGGTACTTCTGTTAGGGGCAATATTCAGCATCACTCAGAGGAAATGCTGGTTACCAGGACTTTGTCACATTTCAAGCAAGCTTCCTACAACAGTGGAAGTGTTTCAAGAGGACGTCACTCTCCGGAGACCACCAGCCATCCTAAGGCATTGAAAGTCTCACTCTAGATATAATCCATGCAATCTACTAGAAGGATACGTAAACCAACTTCAGCACCCTCTCCCTTCCGTCTTCCTAAGAAGGTGAAGGAAATTTGGCATGTTCCCAGGGACCTTCACCAATTTTACAGATGCACTATAGAAAGCATCCTATCCAAAGCTTCACAGCTTGGTATGGCAACTGCTCTGTCCAACACCACAAGAAAATGCAGAGAGTCGTGGACACAGCCCAGTCCCTCACGCAAACCAGCCTCCCCTCCACTGACTCTGTCTACACTTCCCGCTGCCTCAGTAAATCAGCCAACAGAATCAAAGACCCCACCCACCCTGGACATTCTCTCTTCTCCGCCCTCCCTCGGGCAGAAGATACAAAAGCTTGAGAACATGTACCACCAGGCTCAAGGACAGCTTCTATCCCGCTGTTATCAGACTGTCGGATGGACCTCTCATACACTAAAGAAAAACTCTTGATCTCCCAATCTACCTCATCGTGGCCCTTGCACCTTATCGTCTACCTGTACTGCACTTTGTCTGTAACTGTAATACTAAAGCAAACTCATCACCAAACTCCGAGACCTGGGACTCAACATCTCCCTCTGGAACTGGATCCCTGACTTCCTGACCAATAGACCGCAATCAGTGAGGATAGGCAGCAATACCTCTGGAACGATTATTCTCAACACTGGTGCCCCACAAGGTTGCATTCTCAGCCCTCTACTCTACTCCCTATACACTCACGACTGTGTGGCCAGATTCTGCTCTAATTCTATCTACGTTTGCAGGTATCTCAAATAACAAAGAGTCAGAGTACAGGAAAGAGACCTTCAATGTTAGTAAAACAAAAGAGCTGGTCATTGACTTCAAGAAGGGGCAGTGCACATGTTCCTGTTTATATCAACGGTGCTGAGGTTGAGAGGGTTGAGAGCTTCGAGTTCCTAGGAGTGAACATCACTAGTAACCTGTCCTGGTCCAACCATGTAAACGCCACGGCCAAGAAAGCTCACCAGCGCCTCTACTTCCTAGGGAGGCTAAAGAAATTTGGCATGTTCCTATTGAACCTCACCAATTTTTATCATTGCACCATAGAAAGCATCCTATTCGGATGCATCACGGCTTGGAACAGCAACTGCTCTGCCCGTGACCGCAAGAAACTGCAGAGAGTTGTGGACACAGCTCAGCACATCACGGAAACCAGCCTCCCCTCCATGGACTCTGTCTACACTTCTCGCTGCCTCGGTAAAGCAGCCAACATAATCAAAGACCCCACCCACCGCGGACATTCTCTCATCTCCCCCCTCCCATCGGGCAGAAGATACAAAAGCCTGAAAGCACGTACCACCAGGCTCAAGGACACCTTCTATCCCACTGTTATAAGACTATTGACAGTTCCCTAGTACGATAACGTGGACTCTTGACCTCACAACCTACCTTGTTATGATCTTGCACCTTATTGTCTGCCTGCACTGCCTTCTCTGTAGCTGTGACACTTTATTCTGCATTCAATGTACTACCTCAATGCACTGATGTGATGAAATGATCTGTTGAACGGTATGCAGGATAAGCTTTTCACTGTACCTCAGTACATGTGACAATAATAAACCAATTCCAATTCTATATTCTGCATTCTGTTCCTTTTATACTATCTCGATGTATTTATGTATGGAATAAACTATCTGGATGGCATGCAAACAGAAGCTTTTCACTATACTGTATCTCGGTACATGCGACAATAATAAACCAATTCCGATTACTTCTGCTGGGGGCAATATTCAGCATTGCTCATAGGAAGGACAGGATGCAGGGCCTTGCAACAGTGCATCTGGGAGCTTGCTGTGCGTTGATTTCATGCAAGCGTCCTACAACAGTGGCCATGCTTCAAACAGACTTCACCCTCTGGAGAGCGCTGGACATCCTCAGGTTGAAAGTCTGAGTCTAGACACAATCCTCCAAATCCACTAGAAAGATGCATAAACCAACATCAGTGTCCCCTCCCCAGCCGACGTCCCCAGCACTGAGGCCCTAGTTATTCCTAGACAGGCCACGTGCCCAATACCAGACTCTGTTGTCATGGGAAGGGATTACCACGGTGACAGAAGAAAAGATCCAAGGATGCGCTCAAAACTTCTCTGTCCCAAGACCACTCAAAGTGGAGGAGGAGAATTGGGAGCCTCGTGTCTGAGCATGAGGAGAACACAGACCTCCATATGGGCATCAGAAGGAGTGGACCACCTCACAAACTAACCGGGAACTACCAGATTATCCTGTGAACCTGTCTGGTTCACAGCTGTCCATGGGGAAGGAAACCCGAGACACAAGAGACTGCAGATGCTGGGATCTGGAGCAAAATACATACTGCTGGAGGAACTCAGTGGGTCAGGCAGCATCTGTGGGGCAATGGGATGGCTGAGATGGAAACTCCTTGTCTGGCATGAAGACAAAGTTCTCCAAAAATTCTCCAATTTCAAGTAACCCGCTTCCCCAACTGTCCCTTTCTCTCTTCTCCTGATCTACCCAGGTCCTCTCCATACCCCCTTCTTTCCAAAAATCCCCCTCCCACACAGCCCCCTTTCCCTCTTTCTGTTCTCTACCTCACCCATTCCATCTTTGCACTATTCACTGTTTTGCACTCACCTCTGTATTTATTGTTCTACTTTATTATCACCACGTATACCATTTACTCCCTGAGCTTCATGCGAACAAGGTATCTCATAGCACCCTGGTGTATAGGATGATGATCTAATCTGCGTCACCCATACACTCCTCCCACTGAGTCCCCTCTCCCTACTGTTCCCAGCTGCCCTCCCCACCTCCCTTTGGTTCCATGCTCCACCTTCCTCTCCTATGAAATTCCAGCACCCTCAGCCCTTTATTGCCTCCACCTATCACCTCCCAGCCTGTCACCAGCCTTTGACTCTCACCAACTTTTACCGATGCACCATAGGAAGCATCCTATCTGGATGCATCACAGCTTGGTATGGCAACTGCTCTGCCCGGGACCGCAAGAAGCTGCAGAGAGTTGTGGACACAGCCCAGCGCATCACGGACACCAGCCTCCCCTCCTTGGTCCTTACCTCTCGCTGCCTTGGTGTAGCAGCCAGCATAATCAAAGACCCCACCCACCCGTCATTCTCTCTTATCTCTTCTTCCGTCAGGTAGAAGATACAGGAGCCTGAGGGCACGTACCACCAGACTTAAGGACAGCTTCTACCCCACTGTGATAAGACTATTGAACGGTTCCCTTATATGATGAAATGGACTCTGACCTCACGATCTACCTTGTTGTGACCTTGCACCTTATTGCACTGCACTTTCTCTGTAGCTGTGACACTTACTCTGTACTGTTACTGTTTTTACCTGTAGTACATCAATGCACTCTGTACTAACCCAATGTAACTGCACTGTGTAATGAATTGACCTGTAAGATCGGTTTGCAAGACAAGTTTTTCACTGTACCTCGGTACAAGTGACAATAATAAACCAAAACCAATACCAATGTTTCCACCCTCCCCTCCTCCATCTGTCTATCACCCCTCCTCACCTGGATCCAGCTCTTCCCCTCGCTGGCTATCTCTCCTCTGCTCTTTCGGTCCAGAGGAAGGGTCTCAAGGTGAAACGTTGACTGTCCTTTCCCCCTACAGATGCTGCTCGACCCGCTGAGTGCTCCCACCAGATTGTGTGTTGGTATTGGTATTGGTTTATTATTGTCACTTGTACCGAGGTACAGTGAAAAAATTGTCTTGCAAACCGATCGTACAGGTCATTTCATTACACAGTGCAGTTACATTGAGTTAGTACAGAGTGCATTGATGTAGTACAGGTAAAAACAATAACAGTACAGAGTAAAGTGTCACAGCTACAGAGAAAGTGCAGTGCAATAAGGTGCAAGGTCACAACAAGGTAGATCGTGAGGTCAGAGTCCATCTCATAGTATAAGGGAACTGTTCAATAGTCTTATCACCGTGGAGTAGAAGCTGTCCTTAAGTCTGGTGGTACGTGCCCTCAGGCTCCTACCCCATGGAAGAGGAGAGAAGAGAGAATGTCCCGGGTGGGTGGGGTCTTTGATTATGCTGGCTGCTTCACCAAGACAACGAGAGGTAAAGACAGAGTCCAAGCAGGGGAGGCTGGTGTCCGTGATGCACTGGGCTGTGTCCACAACTCTCTGCAGCTTCTTGCGGTCCTGGGCAGAGCAGTTGCCGTACCAAGCCGTGATACATCCAGATGGGATGTTTTCTATGGTTTGCTCCAGATTCCAGCATCTGCAGTCTCTTGTGTGTCCAACTTCTTGTCCTGACCCGGTTCAGCCTGTATGTGACCCCCCAGACCCTCTAATCGAGGGCAATTAGGGATGGGCATTGCCAGTGGCATCCGCACCCGGAGAACCAATGATTCAACGAGGAGAGGGAGTAGGTATCCTGGGGTCAAAATGGTCACCGTGCATTGCAGTTTGTGGGATCTCCCTGTAATTCCAACATTGGAACATTAACTGCATGGCGATTGGACTCGGTCCTGCCAGGGATGTGCCAGGTGCCACAGAAATACAGCTTCCCAGGGAACCTGTCAATCAAAGCAGCAGTTGCGCAGCAACCGGCAAACACTGTTCCCGGGCCGCCCATCAATCACAGGCCAGGAGACGCGCCGATTGGTTGGGAATCGGGATGGAGTCCCGCCCCTGCACCGACCTCCGCCTCCCATTGGCCGGCGGGCCTCTGTCAGTCAGAGCGGAGCGGCGTCCGGCGGGGCAGGTCCGCTCGGGCGGTTGCGGTGCAGGAGCGGCCGACACCGGCGCCGGGCAGCCCGGGACACCGGGACATCCCGCTGAGGCCAGCCAGCGGGTGAGGCAGAGCCTGCGGGCACAGCCGGCCGGTTCACAGGCAGGGCTGGGCGGAGCAACGTATAGGAGGGGCTGAGGGGTGAGTGGACTGTGTACAAGGTGTGATTTATGGGGAGCAAGGGGTTAATGCACTGGGCACAGGATGTGGTCTGTGGGGGGAAGGGGTTAATGGACAGTACAGGATGTGGTCTATGGTGGGGTTAATGGAGTGGGTACAGGATGTGGTCTGTGGGGGGAAGGGGTTAATGCACTCGGCACAGGATGTGGTCTGTGGGGGGAAGGGGTTAATGGACAGTACAGGATGTGGTCTATGGTGGGGTTAATGGAGTGGGTACAGGATGTGGTCTGTGGGGGGAAGGGGTTAATGCACTCGGCACAGGATGTGGTCTGTGGGGGGAAGGGGTTAATGGACAGTACAGGATGTGGTCTATGGTGGGGTTAATGGAGTAGGTACAGGATGTGGTCTGTGGTGGGAAGGGGTTAATGGAGTGTACAGGGTGTGATCTATGGGGTAAAGAGTTAATGGACTGTACAAGGTGCGGTCTATCAGGGGATGGGGCTAATGGAGTGTACAGGTGTGATCTATGGAGGGAATGGGTTAATGGATGGTACATGATGTGGTCTATGGGGTGAAGGGGTTAATGGACGGGGTACAGGATGTGGTCTATCAGGGGAAGGGGTTAATGGAGTGTACAGGGTGTGATTTTTGGAGGGAATGGGTTAATGGGTATAGGATGTGGTCTATGGGGAAAGGGGTTAATGGACTGTGTACAGGGTATGATATATGGGGAAGGGGTTAATGGACTACAGGGTGTGCTGTATAGTGGGGAAGGGGTTAATGTGCTGGGTACAGAGTGTGATCTGTGGGGGAAGGGGTTAATGGGCTGGGTACGGTGTGATCTATGGGGGAAGGGGTTAATGGACTGGCTACAGGGTGTGGTCTATAGAAGGGACGGGTTAATGGACTGTGTAGAGGTTGTGGTCTATAGAAGGGATGGGGATTAATGGACCTCATGGTGTGGTCTATGGGGACAAGGAGTTAATACACTGTACAGGGTATGATCTATAGGAGGGAAGGGAATAATAGATTACAGGGTGTGGTCTCTTGAAGGAGTGGGTTAATAGACTGTGTACAGGATGTGGTCTATAGAAGGGACAGGAGTTAGTAGACTGTACATGGTTTGATCTATGGGGGAAAAGGTTAATGGACTGTGTACAGGGTGTGAGCAATAGGAGCCTTTAAGGGGTTAATGGACTACAGCCTGTGATCTAACAAGTGGACTCGGGGTTAGCAGACAATAGTGAAGGAGATCAAGGGTGGATAGAGTATATGTGCTGGGTGCAATTCATTGAGGGGATCAGAGGTTAATTGACCGTGTGTACAAGGTGCAATCTATAGAAGGGATTTTAATAACGTAAATGCAAGGTGCAATCTATAGAAGGGATTCAGGAGGCTAATAGTATGTATAAGGTTTGATCTATTTAGGAGGTTCAAGGATTAATAGATGGTATCTACTGGGTGCCATGTATTGATTGGGCTCAGTAGTTAATAGACCGTACGTATATACAGGGTGTGATTGATTGAAGGTGTTCACTGGTTAATGGATGGTATTCTGGACACCTTCTGGTGAGGTGCAATCCACTGAGGAAGCTCGGGAGATGAAAATAGGTGAGTATTGACCCATGGGCTGAGACACATTGATTGCAGAGTCTCAGGGGGCTGTGTCAGTGTGGGATCTGTTACGTTCCACAGATGGCTTAGATCAGAATGTTACAGTGGGGTATGTATGCTACATTACAGTGCAGTGTGAGGGGGGTATGAGGGTACAGTTTACCAGACTAGTAATCTAGAGGCCTGGACCAATAATCCAAAGACATGAATTCAGATCTCATCAATCCAGCTGTGGAATTTAAGGTAAGTTAGTAATCAGAAGTTTGGGGATGGAAAGAGAATAACTAGTTTTGGTAATGGTAACCATGAAAATTACCAGTGTGGTAAAATGGACCTGGTTCACTAATGTCCTCAAGGAAGAAATATGGTTGTCCACACTCGCACAGTCTGTTGTGTGACCCACAGGTATGTGACTGGCATTCACTGTGATCCACTCGGTTACATTGTTAGATCTACGCAAGTAAATTCATAAATTGGTAATTGATTTATTATTGTCACACGTACTGAGGTGCAGTGAAAATTTTTGTTTTACATGCCTTCCATACAAATCCTTTCGCATCAGTGCATTGAGGTAGTACAAGGGAAAACAATAACAGAATGCAGAATAAAGTGTCCCAGTTACAGAGAAAGTGCAGTGCAGGCAGACAATAAGGTGCGAGGACCGCGACCAGGTAGATTGTGAGGTCAAGAGACAATCTTATCGTACTAGGGGACCGTTCAATAGTTTTATAACAGTGGGGTAGAAGCTGCCCTTGAGCCTGGTGGTACGTGCTTTCAGGCTTTTGTATCTTCTGCCCGATGGGAGGGGGGAGAAGAGAGAATGTGAGGGGTCTTAGATTATGTTGGCTGCTTTACAGAGAGGAGGCTGGTTTCCGTGATGTGCTAAGCTGTGTCCACAACTCTCCGCAGTTTCTTGTGGTCTCAGACAGAACATTTGCCACACCAAGCTGTGATGCATCTGGATTGGATGCTTTCTATGGTGCATCTATAAAAATTGGTCAGGGTCAATTTCTTTAGCCTCCTGAGGAAGTAGAGGCATTGATGTGCTTTCTTGGCCATAGTCTTTGGACCAGGACAGGCTATTGGTGATGCTTACACACAGGAACTTGAAGCTCTCAACCATCTCCACCTCACCACTGTTGATGTAAACAGGAGTGTGTGTACCACCTCACTTGCTGAAGTCAATAACCGGCTATTTTGTTTTGTTGACATTGAAGGAAAGGTTGTCATGACACCATGTCACTGGGCTCTCTATCTCCTTCCTGTACTCCATGTCATCATTACTTGAGATTTGGCCTGCTACGGTTTTTTTTCAAGCAAGTGTGGTGACTCATTGCAAGCTGCTCTCTGCAGATCTATTCATTACATCTAATACTGAATCCACCATCCGGGCCTCAACTCAACATTGACCCCAGACCCCAGAACATCTCGTACCATCAGGAAAACATGGGTTAGTAAAGCACCCCTGATTACTGCCCCCTGTCCTCCCTCAGCTGATGAATCAGTGCTCTGGAAGTAACACTGGGAGTAGTGAGGGCTTGGAATCACACACCATGGACCAGGCTCCCTCTACACTGTCCCATTGCACACTCCCGGGGTCAGACACAGTGAAGCTCCATCTACACTGTCCTATCACACACTCCCGGGGTCAGACACAGAGTGAAGCTCCCTCTACACTGTCCCATCACACACTCCCGGGGTCAGACACAGAGTGACGCTCCCTCTACACTGTCCCATCACACACTCCTGGGGTCAGACACAGAGTGAAACTCCCTCTACACCGTCCCATCACACACTCCCGTGGTCAGACACAGAGTGAAGTTCCTCCTACTCTGTCGTACCCACCCAGGGCATGAAATGTTATTCCCTTCCTTCACCCTACTTCCCCCTCAGTAGAAAACCACTATTCACCTCCATCCCTCTTACCGTTCTCCCTGGAGTCCTCACCCTCTCACCTGTCCGTATCACACCTCTGTTCCCACATCTCCGGTCACCTTGCCCAGTGCTGATGTTTCCTGGATGTTTCGTAAGTTATGCTCTGATCATCTTACAGAAAACCCATTAGTGAAATGTCTTGTAGTGTTCCATCTCTGGGAGCCGATGTTACTTAAATTTGTGCTGGTTTATTTTAATTTAATCTTCGGTAGCTTTTAAGTTTCTCCCTTCAAAGAAATTCAGGTACCACATCCTGAATAACAAAATAAGGCAGCTTTGAAGAGAAACCTTTTGCAATTGGCTGCATTCAGCTGCAGATGTTGTTTACACTGCTGGTTACTGGTGGTGTTATCAGTCTCCAGCTTCTGGCTGTTCACTAATTGATTCATTTAAATATGAATGTCTGCTTGGACTAGCCATTACCTACGCAAGTGTGCAAGATCAGGAAGTTTGGCTTCTCTTTGGAAAGAGGATAGAGTTTAAAAGTAAGGTCATCAAGAGATGTGGGGATAGTGGTGCTGAGGTTGATCAGGGGTGATCTTGTAGAGGTTTATAAAATCATGAAGGATGCAGACGTTGGATGGTCACGGTCTTTTCCCAGGATAGGGGACTATAAAAGGGACTCTATAGAGGTATATAAGGTGATGAGAGGCATTGATTGGGTAGGTAGAGGCTTTTCCCCAGGGCTGAAATGGTTGCCACAAGAAGACACAGTTTTAAGGTGCTGGGGAGTAGATATAGAGGAGATGTCAGGGGTAAGTTTTTTACTCAGAGAGTGGTGAGTGCGGGGAATGGGCTGCTGGCAACGGTGGTGGAGGCGGATACGATAGGGTCTTTTAAGAGACTTTTGGATAGGTACATGAAGCTGAGTAAAATAGAGGGCTATGGGTAAGCCTAGTAATTTCTAAGGTAGGGACATGTTCGGCACAGCTTTGTGGGCCGAAGGGCTTGAATTGTGCTGTAGGTTTTCTATGTTTCTATTTCCATGGTTCTAAAACTAGAGGGCGTAGGTTTAGGGTGAGAGGGGAGACATTTAAGAGGGACCTGAAGGGCAAGTTTCAGTGATCACCTTACCGGTTCAGGAAGAGGGGCGGAGTGGCTTTTTCCTGGTTGCGGTTTGTCAGGTCCCTGTGTACTGAGATTTTCAATGGGGGAGGGTGCCCAGGGGTCTGAATCATGGAGGCCAGGTACAGATCAGCCATGAGTTTATTGAATGGTGAGATAGGTCCATAGGTCCACGTGTCTTCAGTCGGTTGCCTGCCACATTGAGGGAGGACTGCGTTCTCGATCACAGCGACAGTGCGCAGGGTGTTGCTGGGTGACTTGTCCACCCCGTGCTCTCTCTGACTGCCCAGTCCCCTGCCCTCCTACACTGAAAGCTCGGGGAGCAGCATCTCATTCTGACTTGGGAGGTTGAGATCTTCCAGCTTCAGCGGTGAATTCAACAACTTGAGCCAATAACTCTGCTGTACCCCCCTTGGACCTTCTCCTGAGGGTGGTGGGTGTGTGGGATGAGCCGGCAGAGAAGGTGGTTGAAGCAGTTACAATTACAGTGTTTAAACGACAGAGACATGGTTGCAGGGTGGAGATGATTGGTAATTAAATATCCAAGGGTATCAGGAAATATGGAAGGATAGGCTGGAAGATAAGGGAGATGGGGTAGCGCTCTTAATTAAGAATGAGATCAGGGCGATAGTGAGAGATGATATAAGATCTAAGGCGCAGAATGTTGAGTCCATCTGGGTAGAGATTAGGAATAGTAAAAGGAAAAAGTCACTGGTGGGAGTTGTCTATAGGTCACCGAATTATAACATTACAGTGGCACAGGCAATAAACCAAGGAATATTTGATCCATGTAAGAATGGAACGGCAGTTGTCATGGGAGACTTGAACTTCCACATAGATTGGGCGAATCAATTTGGTCGAGGCAGTCTTGAGGAGGACTTCATAGAAAGCACCCGGCATGATAGCTTTCTTGAACAGCATGTTAGTGAACCTACTGGGGAAAATGCTATCTTAGATCTGGTCCTGTGCAATGAGACAGGTAAAATTAACGATCTTGTAGTTGGGGATCCTCTTGGAAAGAGTGATCACGGTCTGATTGAATTTCTCATACAAATGGACGGTGCAATAGTTTGATCTAAACCCAGTGTATTAAGCCTAAACAAGGGAGACTACAGTGGGATGAGGTAGGAGTTGGCTAGTGTAGACTGGGAACACAGGCTATACGGTGGGACAGTTGAGGAACGGTGAAAGACTTTCAAAGAGATTTTTCACAGTGCTCAACAAAAGTATATTCCAGTCAAAAGCAAGGACAGTAAGGGTGGGGAGAGCCAGCCTTGGATAACTAAGGAAATAAAAGAAGGCATCAAGCTAAAAGCTCATGCATACAAAGTGGCCAGGAGCAGTGGGAAACTGGAAGATTGGGAAAACTTTAAAAAGCAACAAAGAACCACTAAGCAAGGAATAAGGGAAGATTATGAAAGTAAATTAGCACAAAATATAAAAACATCGTAAAAGTCTTTTTATAATTATATAAAGTGGAAAAGTTTGACTAAAGTGAACGTAGTTCCCATGGAAGATGAGAAGGGGGAATTAATATTGGGTAATGTGGAAATGGCCGAGGGTCTTGAACAACTATTTGTGTCGGTCTTCACGGTGGAGGACACGTCTAACATGCCAAATAGAGATGTTATGGTTGCAATGGGAGGTGAGGATCTCAATGCAATTGCTGTCACTAAAGAGGTAGTGATGAGCAAACTAGTGGACCTAAAGGTAGACAAGTCCCCTGGTCCTGATGGGATGCATCCCAGGGTACTGAAAGAAACGGCAGAAGTTATAGTAGAGGCGTTTGTGATAATTTACCAAAATTCTCTGGACTCTGGACTGGTCCCGGCAGATTGGAAGACAGTGAATGTCACACCACTGTTTAAAGAAGGATGTAGGCAAAAGGCAGGTAACTATAGGCCAGTTAACTTAACGTCTGTAGTCGGGAAAATGCTTGAAGCTATCATTAAGGAAGAAATAGCGAGACATCTGGATAGAAGTGGTTCCATCAGGCAGACACAGCATGGATTCAGGAAGGGCAGGTCCTGTTTGACAAACTTACTGGAGTTCTTTGAGGATATAATGAGCGCAGTGGATAGAGGGGAACAGGTGGATGTTGTATATTTGGATCTTCAGAAGGCATTCGATAAGGTGCCGCATAAAAGACTTATCCATAAGATAAGGATGCGTGGTGTTGGGGGTCATGTATTCTCTCTCCTCGACCCGCTCCCCAACCCCCTCTCTCTCTCCCCAACCTCCCCTCCCCCCCCCACTAGTTTGTGCCACATGCTGTACTCTGTGTGAGACAGCGTGCGTTTGTTGGGATTACTGGGTTACTTGCTGACGGTTACCTTGCCGACGATGATTCCTCTGTCACCTCACTGAGTGCACTAATCCACTGGAGATTAACCTGTGCACAGAGCAGGTCAATAAGACATATTGTCCCACACGGCTATACCACTAAATATAAAGCTTAATTTTTCTAAACAAAAGGCTGGCGGCAGCTCCTTAACCCCTCGAGTCCCGCTGCACTGCCCAGGGAACAAGCAGAGAATAGGATTCACTGCAACATCATCTGTAACACAACATCAGTCTTCAGCCTCAGATGGGTCAGTGGGGAGAACGGGCAGAGGTTCATGTTTATGGTGACTGCGTGCAAGCAAACAGGAGAGGACTATGCTCTGGTCCTGTGTGGTGTGTGGATTAACAGGTATCATGGGTTAGATGCAGAGGGAAGCAGCCTGTGTCCCTCACAGAGCCATCCCTCAATGTGCATTACCTCCTACATATCATATTAATCAATTGGTCATTGGTTTATTATTGTCACATGTACTGAGGTACAGTGAAAAACTTTTGCATGCCATCCATACAGATCATTTCATCACATCAGTGCATCGAGGTAGTACAAGGGAAAACAATAACAGAATGCAGAATAAGGTGTTACATGTACAGAGAAAGTGCAGTGCAGGCAGACACTAAGGTGCAAGGTCATAATGAGGTAGATTGTGAGGTCTAGAGTCCACTTTATTGTATTAGGGAACTATTCAGTAGTCCTGTAACAGCGGGATAAAGGCTGTCCTTGAGCCTGGTGGTACGTTCTTTCAGGCATTTGTATCTTCTGCCTGATGGGAGGGGGGGGAAGAGAGATGTCCGGGGTGGGTGGGGTCTTTGATTATGTTGGCTGCTTTACCGAGGCAGCAAGAAGTGTAGACAGAGTCCATGGAGGGGAGGCTGGTGCTTGTGATGGACTGGGCTGGGTTAACACAATGTAGAAGTCCATTGTGCCCAAATCCAGACCCCAGCATGTCCCATCCCCTCTCTCATTTCTCTGCGCCTTATTCTCACTCCCCTGCCCATCAATTTCCTTTGCTTCTTTTTCCACCCACCCACTTGGGCTAATTAACCCATCGACCCGCATGTCTGTGGGATGTGGGAGGAAACTGGAGCACCCGGGGGAAACCCACGCGGTCGCAGGGAGAACGTGCAAACTCAAAGCTCAGACAGCACCAGAAGTCAGGATTGAACCCAGGTCACTGGAACTGTGAGACAGCAGCAAGGCTCTGCAACCCTGTGTGAGTCTGGCATTAGTTTGCTAAATTCGGACTGGCTTTGTTGCATAAGTTCACGGCCAGTTGAAATCCTTCTATGGCAGATTGGATTGTAGAAATCTTTCTTCCCCATCAACCTGTTATAGAGCTGTACATCAGAATCAGGTTTATTATCACTGACTTATATGAAGTGAAATGTGTTGTTTTGCAGCAGCAGTCCAGTGCAAAGACATAATATTACTATAAAAATAAATCAATAGTGCAAAAGAGGAATAACGAGGTAGTGTTCATGGGTTCATGGACCGTTCAGAAATCTGATGGCGGAGGGGAAGAAGCTGTTCCTGAATCGTTGAGTGTGGGTCTTCAGGCTCCTGTACCTCCTCCCCGATGGTAGTAACGAGAAGAGGGCATGTCCCGGGTGGTGAGGGTCCTTAGTGATGGATGCCGCCTTCTTGAGGCACCGCCTCTTGAAGATGTCCTGGTGGGGAGGGTTGTGCCCGTGATGGAGTCTACAACCCTCTGTGGCCTCCTGCGATCTTGTGCATTGGAGCCTCCGTACCAGGGTGTGATGCAACCAGTCAGAATGCTCCCCACCGTACATCTATAGAAATTTGTGAGAGTCTTTGGTGATATATCGAATCTCCTCAAACTCCTAACAAAGTAGAGTCGCTGGTGTGCCTCCTTCTTGATTGCATCAATGTGTTGGGCCCAGGATAGATCCTCCAAGATGTTGGTGCCCAGGAACTTGAGGCTGCTCACCCTCTCCACCACTGACCTCTCAGTGAGGACTGGTGTGCGTACAGCATAGAAACAGGCCCTTCGGCCCATCGCATCTATGCTGACCGTCGTGCCTATCTATCTTGCCTGCATTAATTCCATATCCCTCTGTGCCCTGCTCATTCAAGTACCTGTCCAGATGCTTCTTAAATGTTGTTACTGTTCCTGCCTCCTCTGGCAGCTTGTTCCAGGTACAGACTGCTCTTTGTGTGAAAAATTTGCCCCTCAGATTCCCTCTCACCTTAAACCTCTGCCCTCTAGTTTTGGGTACCCCTAACGTGGGAAACAGACTCTGGCTATCGACCTTATTTACGTCTCTCATAATTATACCTCTGTAAGGTCACCCCTCAGCCTCCTTCACTCCAGGGACAACAAGCCCAGTCCATCCAATCTCTCCCCATTACTGAAGTCCTCTAATCCAGGTAACTTCCTGGTAAATCTCCTCTGCACTCTCTGCGGTTCATAATATTCCCACAACCGGTGAGAGGACAAACCTGGGAAAGAGTGACCTCTGAGCAGGATACAAACAGAACGTACCAGTGGGCTACAACTGCACAGGGCACTGGTGTGAGCACATCCGCAGAACTGTATACAGTTTTGATCTCCTAATTTAAGGACTGGAGGCAGTTTGTAGAAGGTTCATCAGTAATGAAGGGAGTTACCTTGTGGGGAAAGGTTGGATCTGCTCACATTGATATTTAGAAGAATGGGAGGTAATCATTATTGAGGAGGATTGTGAGGGAGATGCTGGGAGATGCTTCTCCCTGTGGCAAGAAACTAGGATGAGGGAGCAGAATTAAGGGGTCATCTTTTTAGGATGATGAGGAGGAACTTTTTAAAACTTTGGAATTCTGTACCCCTGGAGAATAGTGCAGGGGGGAGTTATGGAATATATTCCAGGCGGAAGTGACACACTTTCCATCTGGGGGGGGGTGTCAAGGGTCAGGAGCCGAGGCCAAGATCTGATCAGCCACCATTGCTGAGGATGGGCAGAATGTTCTTCTTCCTTTGCCCCTGGTGTGGATGTTAACCTCCCTCTTAACTGTCCTGGTGTGGTTCACTGAAGCTGTTGGAGCAGTTTCCACATTCTCAGCTCCCTCTGGGTGAACAAGACCCTCTGGAACTTCCAAATTTATTAATGAACGTTTAAAAAAACTGCAGATGCTGGAAACCTGAAACAAAAATCAGAAAATGTCAGAAACACTCAGCAGATCAGGCAGCATCTGTGGAGAGAGAAACAGTTAAAATTTCAGGTCGAAGACCCTTCTTTGTTAATGACCAATATCATTAAGAACATAGTACAGCACAGAACAGGCCCTTCAGCCCACAATGTTGTGCCGACATAGCTAACCCCTCCTACCTACAGAATGCCCACATCCCTCCATTTTCCTCTCATTCATGTGCCCATCCAAACCCCTCTTAAAAGCCCCCAAAGAATTTGCCTCCACCACCCTATCAGGCAACGCATTCCAGGCATCCACCACTCTCTCAGTAAAAAATGTACCCCTCACGTCTGTTCTGAACCTACCCCCTCTCACCTTAAATTCATGCCCTCTGGTATTGGATCGCTCAATAATGGGGAAAAAGATATTGCTTGTCCACCCTATCTATGCCCCTCATCATTTTAGACACTTCCAACAGATCACCCCTCAGCCTCTGCCACTCCAGAGAAAAGAGCCCAAGTTTGTCCAGCCTCTCCTGATAGCACATACCCTCTAATCCAGGCAGCATCCTGGTAAACCTCCTCTGCACCCTCTCTAAAGCCTCGACATCCTTCCTGTAGTGAGGTGACCAGAACTGCACGCAATAGTCTAAATGCAGCCTAACCAGAGTTCTATAGAGATGTATCATAACTTCTTGACTCCTGTACTCAATACCCCAAATAATAAAAGCAAGCATTCCATAAGCCTTCTTAACCACCCTGTCTACCTGTGTCGCCACTTTCAGTGAGCCATGGACTTGCACCCCAAGGTCTCTCTGCTCTTCAACACATTGGCCCCATTCCCCCTCCCTTTATTTCCCTGTATTTTCTCCCACACATTCCCAATCCTCCTTTGATCCGTTTATAACTTAATTAACTTACCAGTGCGTCTTTGGGATGGAACCGGAGCACCCGGGGCAATCCCACGCAGTCACAGCGAGAACGTGCGGACTCCACGCGGACCGCACCCGGGGTCTCTGTACCTGGGAGGTGGCGGCACTAACTAGGGGCAGCATGGTGGCACAGCGGGTAGAGCCACTGCCTCATAGCAGCAGAGACCTGGGTTCGATCCCGACCTCTGGCGCTGTCTGTGTGGAGTTTGCACGTTCTCCCTGTGACCCCCTGGGTTTCCCCCGGGTACTCCGGTTTCCTCCCACATCCCAAAGCCGGGTGGGTCAGTAGATTAATTGGCCGCTGTAGGTGTTTAGGTGAGGGGTGGAATCTAGGGGAGTTGATGGGAAGGTGGAATGATTGTAGGATTTAGTGTAAATGCATGATTGATGGTCGGCCCAGACTCGATGGGCCAAAGTGCCTGTTTCTGTGCTAATTCTCTCTGTGTGACTACTTGCTGTGCAGCGTGCCTCCATAACTTTCAGTGACCACTCTTTATTAATGACTCTTCAACATTCACCTCGTTATAGGAAGGATGTGGAGGCGTTGGAAAGGGTTCAGAGGAGATTTACCAGATGCTGCCTGGATTAGAGAGTATGCATTATGAGGAGAGACTGAGGGAGCTGGGGCTTTACTTTTTGGAGAGAAGGAGGATGAGAGGAGACATGATAGAGGTATACAAAATATTAAGAGGAATAGATAGAGTGGACAGCCAGCGCCTCTTTCCCAGGGCACCAATGCTCAATACAAGAGGGCATGGCTTTAAAGTAATGGGTGGGAAGTTCAAGGGAGATATCAGAGGAAGGTTTTTTACCCAGAGAGTGGTTGGGGCATGGAATGCGCTGCCTGAGGTGGTGGTGGAGGCAGGTACACTGGTCAAATTCAAGAGATTACTGGATAAGCATATGGAGGAATTTAAAATAGAGGGATATGTGGGAGGAAGGGGTTAGATAGTCTTAGGTGAGGTTTAAAGGTCTGCACAACATGGTGGGCTGAAGGGCCTGTATTGTGCTGTACTGTTCTATTAATGACAGTCCGCTATTAATAACAATCCTGTATTAATGACTTCCCAATATTACTGTCCTTGTATTGTGATTTCCCCAGATTATTAACTCCATTAATGACAATCCTGTATTACGGAGTCCTACATTAATACCATTCTGGTGGCTGCCTTGCATTTTGTTAATGATCCTCTGCATTAATGACAATCCAATAGTAATGTTGTGCAGATTAATTACTTTGCTTTATTAATGATGATCCTGTATTAAGAACCCTCCTGTCATTATGCCTGCCTTGTATTAATGACCATCCTATATGAGTATCTCCTATATTAGTAACGATCCTCTTTTAATGACTGTCTTCTGTTAATGACTCGACTGTCTTAGTTGTCCCTTTTTGTTTTACAAATCGTTTATTCACTAAAAGCACTACAAAAAAACACCCGATATCAAATACAGCACATCAAATACAGAAACTAGACAAAACTAATACCCGCGCAACACTACGCCCGCCTCTTAGTTGCCCTTCTATACTAATGCCTTGTGGCGACTCACCGTTTAGTCGGGCGAACCGGCTCGGCAGTCGGGTCGCGCGGCGTCGGAGCGACGAGGCCCAAGACGGCGGCGGGCCTCGTCTTTCCCGAGCGACGGGGAGAACCCGCGCGCGGGAAAGTCTTGATGACGTAGTACTTACGTCATTGCCGGTTGCTTTGGACGGGAACAGTCTCCCTTAAAGAGCCCGCGCAAGGCGGGAAAATAAACCACTTCTTGTTCGACAATCCTTCGACTAGCGTCTCGTTTTATTTCGCAGTAGCAACCGCTACATTGGTGACCCCGACGGTCCAAACGGATTTTGGACCCGCGCAATGGCCGACAGCACAGCAGCCAACGCAGTGGCCCTCAAGCTGCCCACCTTTTGGTCACTTCGGCCCAGCGTCTTGTTTGACCAAGCCGAAGCACAATTCCACCTTCGGCAGATCACCTCCGAATCCACGAAGTACTACCATGTGGTTAGCTCGCTGGACCAAGAGACAGCTGTCCAGGTTGGAGACTTCATCCAGTCGCCTCCGGAGTAAGATAAGTACCCGGCTTTCAAAGACCTTTTGATTCGGACCTTCGGCCTCTCCCGTCGTGAGCGCGCTGCCCGCCTGCTTCATCTGGACGGCCTGGGGGACACATCCCCATCCGCCCTAATGAATGAGATGCTGGCATTGGCCGAGGGACACAAGCCATGCCTGATGTTCGAACAGGCCTTCCTCGAACAGCTGCCCGATGACATCCACCTGTTGTTAGCTGACGCCGACTTCAGCAACCCTCGTGAGGTGGCCGCCTGGGCAGATGTCCTGTGGAGGGCCAAGCGCGAGAGCGGCTCGTCCGTCAGTCGAATCACCAGGCCGCGAGCCCAACGCCCGCCTCGCCCGGCCCCAGCAACCGAGCAACCACACCCCAGGAACGCAGACGACGACACGGGTGACCAGCTGTGCTTCTACCATCAGAGGTGGGGTGCGGAGGCCCGTCGATGCCGCCCACCCTGCAAGTTTCAGGGAAACGCCAGGGCCAGCCGCCACTGATGGCTACGGCGGCTGGCCGCCGACAGAGCCTCCTATTCATTCAGGACAAGAAATCTGGACGGCGTTTCCTCCTTGATACTGGAGCGGAGGTCAGTATTTTGCCCCCGACCGGCCGCGACACTCGTAACAGGCCACCCGGTCCTCTACTCAATGCCGCCAACGGTACAACGATACGGTCTTTCGGCACCCGTACACTTCAATTACAATTCGGCGTCAGCCGTTTTACCTGGACCTTTACCCTTGCCACGGTCGCCCGACCACTCCTAGGAGCTGATTTCCTTTGGGCCCACAACCTGTTAGTCGACCTGCGAGGGAAGCGGTTGGTCCACTCTAGCACCTTCCAGACCTATCCCCTGGGAGAAATCAGCACACCAGCCCCGCGCCTGGACTCCATTTCCCTTTCTGGCGACGATTTCGCCAAGCTCCTAGCCGAATTCCCATCAATTTTGGCACCTTCGTTTACAAATTCTAGGCCCAAACACGGGGTACGACACCACATCATTACTACAGGGCAACCCCTTCATGCCCGAGCACGACAATTACCTCCAGACAAACTCTGCCTGGCAAAGGAAGAGTTCCGTCACATGGAGGAGCTGGGGATTGTTCGCAGGTCAGACAGCCCCTGGGCCTCCCCCCTGCACATGGTCCCCAAAGCCACCGGAGGGTGGAGGCCCTGCGGCGACTACCGCAGGCTGAATGATGCTACCACCTCGGACTGCTATCCCATCCCTCACGTCCAGGACTTCGCAGCGAACTTACACGGGGTCCGCATCTTTTCCAAAGTGGACCTCGTTCGGGGATACCACCAAATCCCGGTCCATCCGGATGACGTCCCCAAGATTGCGATTATCACCCCATTCGGCCTGTTCGAATTCCTTCGGATGCCGTTCGGCCTTAAGAACGCCGCGCAGACTTTCCAGCGGCTGATGGACGTGGTAGGCCGAGACCTGGACTTCGTGTTCATTTACTTAGACGACATACTGATCGCCAGCCGTAACCACCAGGAACACCTTTCCCACCTCCGCCAGCTGTACTCCCGCCTCCGGGATTTCGGCCTCACGATCAACCAGTCCAAGTGCCAATTCGGACTTGACTCTATCGATTTCCTCGGCCACAAAATCACCAGCGACGGGGCAACACCCCTACCCGCCAAGGTGGACGCTATCCGCCATTTTGCCCGCCCTGACACAGTCAAAGGCCTACAGGAATTCCTTGGGATGGTCAACTTTTACCATTGGTTCATCCCTGCAGCAGCCCGTATCATGCGCCCTCTGTTCTCGCCGCTGGCTGGTAAGGACAAGGACATCGCCTGGACTGAAGAGGCTGCGGCTGCTTTCGTTAAGGCCAAAGACGCCCTGGCAGATGCCACGACGCTTGTACACCCTAGGACTGATGTCCTGACTGCCCTCACGGTAGATGCGCCCAACACCGCGGTGGGTGGGGTACTGCAACAGCTACTCGAAGGCCGCTAGCAACCCTTGGCATTTTTCAGCAAGCACCTTAGACCGCCCGAACTGAAGTACAGTGCTTTTGATCGGGAACTTCTAGCACTGTAGCTGGCGGTCCGGCATTTCCGATACTTTCTGGAAGGCAGGCCTTTCACCGCTTTCACCGATCATAAGCCTTTGTCCTTTGCCTTCTCCAAAGTCTCCGATCCCTGGTCAGCTCGTCAGCAGAGACATTTATCCTACATTTCCGAATTCACAACTGACATCCAACATGTCTCCGGAAAGGATAATGTCGTTGCTGATGCACTTTCCAGACCAACCATCCAAAACCTATCCTTGGGTGTCGACTACACGGCCCTAGCTGACGCACAGCAAGCCGATGACGAACTGCCCGGCTACAGAGCCACAGTCTCGGGCCTGCAGCTCCGAGATTTCTTGGTTGGTCCAGGTCAGCGGACCCTACTTTGCGACATTGCGACTGGTCAGCCCCGCCCTATAGTCCCTGCAGCCTGGCGGAGACGCGTTTTTGACTCGGTACATGGGTTGGCGCACCAGTCCATCAGATCTACTGTCCGACTGGTCGCCAGCAAGTTTGTCTGGCATGGCCTGCGCAAACAACTCAGTGAGTGGGCCAGGACTTGTCCGCACTGCCAGACGTCAAAAATCCAGCGACACACCAAGGTCCCACCACAGCAGTTCGAGCCTACCCGTAGGAGGTTTGACCAAATACACGTTGACCTCGTGGGCCCTCTGCCGGTTTCAAGAGGAGCACGGTACCTCCTTACCATCGTGGACCGGTTCACGAGGTGGCCTGAGGCTACCCCCCTGACTGACATCACAACTGATTCCTGCGCCAGGGCGCTGCTCACAACTTGGGTCTCACGTTTTGGTGTTCCGGCCCACATCACTTCAGACAGGGGCACCCAATACACTTCCAGTCTCTGGGCTGCATTAGCGAACCTGCTAGTGACGCAGCTGCACACCACCACGGCCTACCATCCTCAATCAAACGGCTTGGTGGAACGTTTTCACCGCCATCTGAAATCAGCCTTGATGGCACGCCTGAAGGGTCCTAACTGGGTTGACGAGCTGCCTTGGGTCCTGCTCGGCATACGCACTGCCCCCAAAGAAGACTTTCGCACTTCGTCAGCTGAGCTTGTGTACGGGGCGCCCCTAGTTGTCCCCAGGGATTTCATACCTGCCCTTCGGGACCAAGGGGAACAACCCCCAGCAGTCCTACAAAGACTGCGCGAGAAGCTTGGCGACTTGGCCCCGATTCCCACCTCACGGCACGGTCAAGCCCCATCCTGCCAGCCCAAGGAACTACGGGACTGTAAGTTTGTTTTCGTTCGCAGGGGCACACCTCGGGCGCCATTGCAACGACCATATGAGGGACCGTTCCGAGTCATACGGAATAATGGATCCACCTTTATTTTGGACATTGGAGGCAGGGAACAGGTTTTCACGGCGGACCGCCTCAAACCGGCCCATTTGGATCTGCAACAACCTGTCGAGGTTGCAACGCTGCGACGCAGAGGCCGGCCCCCTAAACGGCAGCTGGCACAGCCCGCGGACCTTGGGGACTGTATCGCCGGTTCTGGGGGGGGGGTTGTGTGGCGACTCACCGTTTAGTCGGGCGAACCGGCTCGGCAGTCGGGTCGCGCGGCGTCGGAGCGACGAGGCTCAAGATGGCGGCGGGCCTCGTCTTTCCCGAGCGACAGGGAGAACCCGCGCGCGGGAAAGTCTTGATGACGTAGTACTTACGTCATTGCCAGTTGCTTTGGGCGGGAACAGTCTCCCTTAAAGATCCCGTGCAAGGCGGGAAAATAAACCACTTCTTGTTCGACAATCATCCGACTAGCGTCTTGTTTTATTTCGCGGTAGCAACCGCTACAGCCTTCTATATTAATATCTCCTATATTGATACACGTTTATTAATGACTGGTCTGTGGTAACAGCTGTATTGTTAACTATTACAGGTTAATAACTCTCCTATATTAACGACTGTCCCAGTGCAATCCATTTCCCGTGTTAATGAGTCGGATATTAATAATAATCCTGTATTAAACACTGTCCTGTTACAGATACTCCAGGATTAATGACTGTACAATATCAGTGACTCTCCAATGTGGATGATTCCTGTATTAGTGATAATCCCATATTAAATGACTGTGTTAATAGCTTTTCTACATTAATATTCCTGTATTAGTAATTCCCATATTAATGACTTTTCTGTATCAATGACTATCCTAAGGTAATGACTTGTATAAATGCCATTCCTGTGTTAATGATATCCCTGCATTGTTAACTGTACTGCATTACTGACTCCCCAAAATTAACAAAGACCTATTAATGACTATCCTTTAACGTCACAAATGGCAACGTCGTTTCTATGTCAATCTTATCATAGAATCTCAGAACGGCTACATTATAGGAAGAAGCCATTCGGCCCATTGAGACAATACTAGCTACTTCCCTGCCACTTCCTCTCTGTGGTCTTTTAAATTCCTTCCTCTCCGGTACACATCCCTGTTGAATCCTACAACTGAATCTGCCTCCCCTGCTCTCCTTCCATGTCCTAACCACTCACTCTGGAGAAGATGCTCCTTGTGTCCATTTTGTTTCCTTGGCCACTCACTTTCATTCTCTTCTGATGAAGGATCCTGGACCTTGAAACATGAATCGTTCCTCTCTCCATGGATGCTGCCTGACCTGCTGAGTGTTTCTAGCATTTTCTGTTTTATTTCTGATTTCCAACATCCATAGTTTTCTGATTTTTACCTTCGTTCTGTGTCCCCAGTTCTTAATCCCTCTGCGAATTGAAACCTTTTCCCTCTATTTAATCTATACCCTTCATGATTTTAAATCCCTCTATCAAAACCCCTCACAACCTCCTCTGTTCCAAGGAGATCAACCTCGGCCTCCAGTCTATCCATAAAACTAAAGTCCCCCATCCCAGGAATCTTTATGGTAAATCTCTTCCGCACCCTCTCCAGACCTTCCAAGCTTTCCTGAGGTATGGTGCCAGAACTGGACATAGTAGCCCAGCTGTGGCCAAGCCCGTGTTTTATAAACATTCATCATGATGTTCTGCTCTTGTACACTCTGTGTATATAAAGCCAAGGATCCTTTGTGCTTTTTTGAAACACTTTCTCAACTTGTCCTGCCTTTTGGTATTGGTAATCAGTTTATTGTTGACACATGTTCCGAGATACAGTGAACAGCTTTTGTGTGTGTGCCATCCAGACAGATCATTCCGTACGTAAGTACATTGAGGTAATAGAAAGGAAAACAGAATGCAGAATAAAGTGTTACAGTTACAGAGAAAGTGCAGTGCAGGCAGACAATAAGGTGCAAGGGCCACGACGAGGTAGATTGTGAGATCAAGAGTTCACCTTTTAGCATAAGAGAGGTCCATTCAAGAATCTGATAACAGCGGGATAGAAGCTGTCCTTGAGCCTGGTGGTATGTGTTCTCAGGCTTTTGTATCTTCTGCCCAATGGGAGGGGGGCAGAAGAGAGAATGTCTGGGGTGGGTGGGGTCTTGGATTATGTCGGCTGCTTTGCCGAGGCAGCGAGAAGTGTAGACGGTTTCAATGGAGGGGAGATGTACCAGTGAGCTCTTCAATGAAGTAGCTCAATGGCACCGTTAGTGGAGCCACTGCCTCGGGTTCATTCCTGACCTCCTGCTGTCTGCGTGTAGTTTGCACCTTCTCCACGTGACCGTGTGGGTTTCCTCCGGATGCTCCGGTTTCCTCCCACATCCCACAGACGTGCGGGTCAGTAGGTTAATCAGCCCCTGAAAATTGCCCCAGGTTTAGTGTACAGCAGGAGAACTGGGGGAAGGTGAAGGGAAATCAGTGCGGGTATGGGTATGAGGGCAATGCTCCAGCTGGCCTAGACTCGATGGGCCAAATGGCCTCTTGCGCCCTAAGGAAATATGAGTACATGTGGGTAACGTGTCTGGACATGAGCCTCAACCGTATTGGTGTTGGTTTATTATTGTCACTTGTACTGAGGTACAGTGAAAAACTTGTCTTGCATAATGATCGTACAGGTCAATTCATTACACAGTGCAGTTACATTGGGTTAGTACAGAGTGCATCGAGGTAGTACAGGTGCTATGGCTGGTTGCAGTAAATGGGTCGTCCTTGAGGCTGTGCTATTGACCATTGGCACCCTCTGCATTCTTTAACAAGCCGGAGGAACTATTTGGTCTGCTGTCTTGTTTAATCTGTGAATTCAATAGTGGGGGGGGGGGGGGGGGGGTCCTTCAGACCACCATGCCTCTGGTGGCTCTTTTTGGAGGGGCTCCCAAATCTATCCCACTCCCTCCTCTTTCCCCAGACCTTAAAGCAATTCTTTATAAAAATCTTTATAAAAAATATTTGCAGTGGGATGGACAAAGCACAGGATTATGGGATGAACAGGAAAGCTCTGTCAAAGTGCTAGCACAGATTCGATGGGCTGAATATCCAGCTCCTAATGCAGCATGATTTGATGGTTTCCCCTTCATTTTCCCTGAAGTTGGCAGCATGAGTAGACAGGGTGGTAAAGAAGGCACATGTCCCCGGTGACCCTCACCAATTTTTATCGATGCACCATAGAAACCATCCTATCCTGATGCATCATGGCTTGGTACAGCAACTGCTCTGCCCGGGACCACAAGAAACCACAGAGAGTTGTGGACACAGCCCAGTGCATCAAGGAAACCAGCTTCCCCTCCATGGACTGTCTACACTTCTCACTGCCTCGGTGAAGCAGCCAGCATAATCAAAGACCCCACCCACCCCGGACATTCTCTCTTCTCCCCCCTCCCATCAGACAGAAGATACAAAAGCCTGAAAGCACGTACCACCAGGCTCAAGGACGGCTTCAATCCTGCTGTTATAAGACTATTGAACGGTTCCCTAGTACGATAAGATGAACTCTTGACCTCACAACCTAACTCGTTCTGACCTTGCACCTTATTGTCTGCCTGCACTGCACTTTCTCTGTAACTGTAACACCTTATTCTGCATTCTGTTATTGTTTTCCCTTGTACTACCTCAATGCACTGACGAGATGAAGTGATCTATATGGATGGCATGCAAAACAAAGTTTTCACTGCACCTCGGGACATGTGACAATAGTAAACCAATTACCAATTATCTTAATCAGTCAGGTTGTTGATTATAAAGTCGTGCTGCAGCTGTATAAAACTTTGGTTAGGCCCTACTTGGAGTATTGTGTGCAGTTCTGGTCAGAGGAAGGACATGGAGATATTATGAGCTATAAGGAGAGGTTGGAGAAACTTGGGTTGTTTTCTCTGGAGTGTCGGAGGCTGAGGGGAGACCTGATAGAAGTTTATAAAATTATGAGAGACGTAGGTAGAGTAGACAGCCAGAGTCTTTTTCCCAGGGTTGAAATGTCAAATACTACGTTTAAGGTGAGAGGGGGAAAGTTCAAAGGAGATGTGTGGGGCGGTGGGTTCCTGGAACGCGCTGCCTGGGGTGGAGGCAGAGGCAGATATGATAGCGGCATTTAAGAGGTATTTTGACAGGGAATGGGGGGATATGGAGCCTGTGCAGGCAGATGGGATTAGTTGATTGGCATCATGGTCGGCACAAACGTGGTGGGCCGAAGGGCCTGTTCCTGTGACTTTGAAACCGCCTTCTGCAGTCTATGCAAATGGGAAGGTCTAATTAACCAGCTAATTAACCTTGAGTATGAATAGTGCTCTAATTGAGGTGAAGGAGACGATCAAAGAACTAGTGTAATTACTTTGTGTCAGTCTTCACAGTAAAGGAAGGAATTATTGTACCTGATCCTGCAGCAACGCTAATCACAGATGATTGAGCTGGAACTGACTATAATTAAATTGAACGGTAAGAGTGTTACAGCTAATGGCATTCATTGCCAGAACTTTGATACTTCTGGAAAAGAAAGTATGTGAATTAGGAGTAGGGGTAAAGCCATTCAGTCCTTCAAACCGTGGTTGATGTCACAGTAAACTCAGCTCCACATTCCTACTAACACACAGTGACCCTTCACCCTCTTGTTTATCAAGAATCTATCTACCTCTGCCTCAGAGATAACTCAATGACTCAGTTTTCACCACCATCGGGAGTACCTACAGGAGGTGCTGCCTCAAGAAGGCAACGTCCATCATCAAAGATCCCCACCATCCGGGCCGTGCCATCTTCTCGCAGCTCCCATCGGGCAGGAGGTACAGAAGCCTGAAGTCCCACACCACCAGGTTCGGGAACAGCTACTTCCTTTCAACCATTCGGTTCTTGAACCAACCGGCACAACCCTAATCACTACCTCAATATAGCAACGCTATGAGCACTTTGATCAATTTGCACTACAATTGACTTTGTCTTTTTTGTTCTAATTGTTTTCTTGTAAAAAGTGTGTAATTTATGTTTATATTTTTCTTGGGAATGCTGCTTATCCGACACTCTGTGCCTGTGATGCTGCTGCAAGTAAGTTTTTCATTGCACCTGTGCAGATGACAATAAACTAGACTTTGACTTTGACTTTGAAGAGCGTTCCAAAGACTCAGAACCCTCTGAGAGAGGGAAAAAAATCCTCAAATCTGTCTTATTACTTGTTCCAAACCTACCCTGACACCCCCCCCCCCCCACCGACTCTTTCTCCCATGCATTGACAAGTGCATTAGGCCATGAAGAGGTAGATTGGGAGATCAAGAGTTCACCTTTTAGTGTATGACAGGTCCGTTCAAGAGTCTGATAACAGTGGGATAAAAGCTGTCCTTGAGCCTGGTGGTACATGTTCTCTGGCTTTTGTATCTTCTGCCTGATGGGAGGGGGGAGAAGAGAGAATGTCCAGGGTGGGTGAGGTCTTTGATTGTGTTGGCTGCTTTCCCGAAGCAGTGAGAAAGTGTAGACAGAGTCCAAGGAGGGGCGGCTGGTGTGTGCTGAGCTGTGTCCTCTACTCTCTGCAGTTTCTTGCGGTCCTGGACAGAGCAGTTGCCGATCCAAGTGTGATGCATCTGGATAGGATGCTTTCTATGGTACATTGATAAAAATTGGTGAGCATCATCAGGGCCATGCCAAATTTCCTTCGTCTTCTGAGAAAGTAGATACGAGGTCAGTGCGGGAAAGTGACGCTGAGGTGAGGGTTTGGCCATGGTGATTTTCAGGGCAAAATAGGCACAAGGGACTGAATTAAATTGGTTTATTATTCTCACACGTACTGAGGTACAGTGAAAAACTTTGTTTTGCCTGCCATCCATACAGATCATTTCATCACATCGGTGCATTGAGGTAGAACAAGGGAAAACAATAACAGAATGCAGAATAAAGTGTTACAGTTACAGAGATAAGATAAGATATCTTTATTAGTCACATGTACATTGAAACACACAGTGAAATGCATTTTTTGCGTAAAGTGTTCTGGGGGCAGCCCGCAAGTGTCGCCACACTTCCGGCGCCAACATAGCATGCCCACAACTCCCTAACCCGCACGTCTTTGAAATGTGGGAGGAAACCGGAGCACCCGGAGGAAACCCACGCAGACACAGGGAGAACGTACAAACTCCTTACAGATAGCGGCCAGAATTGAACCCCGGTCGCTGGCGCTGTAAAGCATTACGCTAACTGCTACACGACTGTGCCTACAGTGCGGTGCAGGCAGACAATAAGGTGCAAGGTGAATTACCTATTCCTGCTTCCATTTCTCATTTGAAACGTATCAGAATTAATTCACCCCTCCCTCCTCGTATGAACACAAGCCAGTCTCCACAGGATCTCATCATTTGACCCCCTCGTATAACTCCCAAGAAACGTGTGTTCTGAAGTTAATTCTATGATTACAGGCTTATCGAATTTGTCTGCAGTTTATTCCCACAGGGTGAAAGGTTGCCCTTGCACCTGCTCGGCCTTCAGCAGGTTGATGTTACAGAGACCGACAGAGGAAGGATTGGGAAGAGGGAGAAGCTGGTTCATCGTTGCTCCCATCCGTCTTCAGCCACAGAGATTCTGCAGGGAATCAGGCCCTTCGGCCCACCGAATCCGTGCTGGTTTGCAAAGAGTTGTCGAGTCAAGTGTGGGAGCCATAAGCATCGCCCCCTCCCCCCGCCCCTCCACACCACGAATTTCTTGTTCCTGTTTGCTGTATTGTGCTGGATCACTCACAGTCCTGGATGATGCCAGCGGGATTTAGGAAGAGGTTGCCGTTCATCGGCGAGTTATCCTGAGCTAGGAAGACCCAAAGGAAGAGAGGCAGGGGTCTCGGGGGAGAGGGGCAAGAACGGGACCAGGGAGGGGGAGAGGCCTCTCTCAACTGAGCCCCTAATCAGGCAATGCCAGGGCTTTAAACCACTGCACTGTCTGACCTCCAGCCCCAGTTCGGCAAGGCTGGTCAGCGCCTTTCCCGCTGGAAGCCGTTGGCTAGCCTCCTGCCTGTTCCCGAGCTCGGGAAATGCTTGGAGGGGGAGAAGCCGAAGGGAGAACCTCTGAGGGTGGAGACGGCTGGACCCTGCAGGCTGTCCGATGGGGACCCTCCTCCATCAGCTGAAAGGAAGCTGAGTGCCATTGGCCCGAAGAAAAAGATCGCTCAATTTGCGGTGACCCGTGGGGGGGCTTTGGGTTTTGCAAGCGGCAGGTGAGGGAGAGCTGTGGGACCCGAAGCTCGCACCACCCGCGAGGCTCGAGAGGTGCCACGGATCAGGCAAGACTGGGCCCCTTACCCCCACTGAGAACCAAGGTGCATTCGCGTAGCGCCCTCGCTCCCAGCCCCAGGACACCCCAGAGAGCCCCTTGCAACCAGTGGAGGCTGGTGATGTAAGAGACATGGCCACCGATTTGCCCACAGAGTGTAGCTTCAGAGCCTTGTAGGCGTATATACCAATGCCCATAGACCCATAGGGAGGTACAGCAAGATCCCACTAAGATTGATGAGATAAATGGCCAGTGAACCCGTCCAACCCTGGACATCCTAGACCATTCTGGGACCATATTCCATCCAGCTGAGAGGACAAAGTGGACTCAAACAACGTCACTTGAAAGACGGCACCTCCGACCGTGCGGCACGCCCTCCGCACCACCCCGACCCTGAACTTGAACCCACGACCCTCGGAGGTGGAGGTGACAGAGTGGGGCCTCTCCTCCCCGTGCGATGTAGGTGGGTGGTGTCAGCTTCCCGGACCATGACGGCGGTCTATGCCATCAGCACGGCCATGGTCAACCACCGGTACTCGCGCTGGGGCGAGGACTACCCGCGGCCCGAGGCCTACGAGGAGGAAGGGGAAGGGCAGCTGCGGAGGCTGACCCCGCTGGAGAGGCTGACCCACGAGCTGGCCCATGATGAGCAGACCATCAGGGAGGTGACGCTGGGCAAGAGGATCGGCTTCTACCGCATGCGTGGACAGATTGGCACTGGCAACTTCTCCCAGGTCAAACTGGCCATCCACTCGCTGACGAGAGGTAGCCCAGGGGTCGGGAGGCAGGGCTCATACTGTCATAACCTCATATTGTCCCACCTTATTCCTCAGCAAAGCCATGGCTACAGAGTCAACAGCACGGAAACAGGCCCTTCGGCCCAACTGGTCCATGCCGACCAAGATGCCCATCTAAGCCAGTCCCATTTGCCCATATTTGGCCCGTATCCCTCTAAACCTTTCCTATCCGTGTACCTGGCCAAGTGCCTTCTGAATGTTGTTATTGTCCCTGCCTCAACCACTTCCTCTGGCAGCTCGTTACGTATACAGACCACCCTCTGGGTGAAGAAGTTGCCCCTCAGGTTCCTATTAAATCTCTGCCCCTCTCACCTTGAACCTGTGCCCTCTGGTTCTTGATTCCCCAACCCTCGGGAAAGGACTGTGTGCATTCACCCTATCTATGTCACTCATGATTTTATACACCTCTATAAGATCGCCCCTCAATTCCTACACTCCAATGAAAGAAGTCTCAACCTGCCCAACCTCTCTCCATAACTTAGTCCCTCGAGTCCCACCAACATCCTTGTAAATCTCCTCTGCACTTTCTCCAGCTTAATGGCATCTTTCCTGTAGCAGGGTGACCAAAACTGAACACAATACTCCAAATGTGGCCTCACCAACGTCTTGTACAACTGCAATATAATACTCCAACTCCTATACTCAATGCCCTGACTGATGAAGGCCGACGTGCCAAACGCCTTCTTCACCAGCCTGTCTACCGGTGACGCCACTTTCAGGGAACCATGTACCTGTAATCCTAGGTCCGTCTGTTCTACAACACTGCCCAGGGCCCAACCGTTCACTGTGAAAGTCCTACCCTCATTTGTCTTCCCAAAATGCAACACCTCGCACTTATCTGAATTAAACTCTATTTGCCATTCCTCAGCCCACTGACCCAGCTGGTCAAGGTCCCTCTGTAAATCCCGAAAACCATCTTCTCTGTCAACGGCACCACCTATTTTAGTGTCATCTGCTAACTTACCAACCATGCCTTGTACATTCTCAAACAAATTTGGCTATAGTACGCTCAGTGCTGTCACCTGAGTCAGGAATGTAGTTTGCACCTAGTCGATGCCCCATCACTGATCCTTAGGGTATTCCACTAGTTCCTGATTGCCATCTGTAAGTGACATTTATCCCAACACTGTTGTCTGTTAGTTAGCCATCCCCACCCATGCCAGTATTTTACCTCTTGTGCAATCACCTTTTAGAATCATACAGAAACAGGCTCCTTCTGCCCACCTCTTCCATGATGAATTTGGGAGAGTTCTTCGAGGATGTAACAAGCAGGGTGGATAAAGGGGGAGCAGTAGGTGTAGCGTATCTGGATTTTCAGATGGGTCCAAGTCATAGCTCCCTGAAAGTGGTGACGCAAGCGGACAGGGGAACGATGCCTTTCTACGCTAGTCCCATTTGCTCTCATTAGGCCCGACACTTTTTCTATCCAAGTACCTGTCCAAATGCTGTAATTATGTCCGCCTCCACTTCCTCTGGCAGCTCATTCCAAATACCACCACCCTCTGTGAGAATAACTACCCCTCAGATCTCCCCTCTCACCTCAACCTGTGCCCTCTAGTTCTAGACTCCCCTGCCCTGTGAAAATGATTATGAATGTCTACACCCCTCATAATTTTATAAACCTCTATAAGGTCACCCCTCAGCCTCTGACATTCCAATGAGAATTAACCCAGCCTGTCCAATCTCTCCTTGTAACCACAGCCCTCCATTCCAGGCAACATCCTGGTGAATCTCTTCAGTGTTCTCTCTATTGCCACCACATCCTTGCTGTGGTGTGGTGACCAGAACTGTTCACCATGTTTTAAGTGTGGTCAAACCAATGTTTTGAACAGCTGCAATGAGGTCCCAATTCTCATACTCAATGCCTATGAAGGCAAGCTTACCAGATGCCTCCTTCACCTCCCTATCCACGTGTTGCCACTTTCAGGGAGCTATGGACCTGCACCCTTCTGAAAATCCAGATACACTACATCTACTACACCCCCTTTATCCACCCTGCTTGTTACATCCTCAAAGAACTCTCCCAACTTTGTCAAACACGAGTTCCCTTACAAAACTTGTGTTGGCTCAGATTGACTGCCTTATGGTTTTCTGAATACCCTGCTGTTACTTCATTGATAAGTATACAGTAGAAGGCTCCATCTACACTCCAGACTTTACTCGTGTGTGTGTGTGTGTGTGTGTGTGTGTGTGTGTGTGTGTGTGTGAGAGAGAGAGAGAGAGAGTGTGTGTGTGTGAGTGAATGAATTAATTCTGAGTATCTCAACACTATGTCCTACAAGACCCCATTTGCCTTCAGCTCGATTTAGGTGTGGACACCTCTCATCAATGTTACTCCCAAGTTAATGAATCAAACACACATTGCATTCAGTATTAGAGTCATACAGCATGGATACTGGCCCTTCAGCTCAACTCATCCATGCCAACCAGGATGCCCATCTAAGCTAGTTCCACTTTCTCGTTCTTGGCCCATGTCCTTCTAAACCTGTCCTGTCCCGGTATCTGTCCAAATGTCCTTTAAATGTTGTTATTGTTCCTGCCTCACCCACTTCCCCTGGCAGCTCGTTCCATGTACTCTCCAGCCTCTGCATGAACAAGTTGCCCCTCAGGCCCCTTTTAAATCTTTCCCCTCTCACCTTAAACCTGTGCCCTCTAGTTTTAGATTCCCTTCCCCAGGGAAAAAAGACTGAACATCCACCTGACCAATGCCCCTCATGACTTCATACACCTCTATAAGGTCACCTTTCGGTTTCCTATGCTCCAAGGAATAAAGTCCTAGCCTGCCCAATCTCTCCCCGTGACTCAGGCCCTTGTCTCCTGGCGGCATTATTGTAAATCTCCTCTGCACTCTTTCCAGCTTAATGACATCTTTCCTATAACAGGGTGACCAAAGCTGTACACAGTGCTCCAAATGTGGCCTCACCAGTGTCTTGTACAACTGTAACGTAACGTCCCAACTACTCAATGCCCTGATTGATGAAGGCCAGCGTGCCAAATGCCTTCTTCACCACCCTCCTCTACCTATTGATGGGTGTAATGGAACAGATGGAGCTAGGAGCGCAAGTACATAGTTTGCTGAAAGTAGCGTCACAGTTAGGGTGGTGAAGAAGGTGTTTGGCACACTGGCCTTCATCAGTCAGGGCATTGAATGTAGGAGTTGGGATGTTAAGTTGCAGTTGTACAAAACGTTGGTGAGACCGCATTTGAGTACTGTGTTCAGTTTTGGTCACCCTGCTATAGGAAAGATGCCACTAATCTGGAAAGAGAGCAGAGGAGACTTACGAGGACGCTGCCAGGACTCGAGGGCCTGAGTGAAAGGAGAGGTTGGACAGTCTAGGATTTTATTCCCTAGAGTGCAGGAGATTGAGGGGTGATCTTATAGAGGTGTGTAAAGTCATGAGGGACATAGGGTGAACACACAGTCTTTTTCCAAGGGAAGGGGAACTAAAAACCAGAGGGCAGAGGTTTAAGGTGAGAGGGGAAAGATTTATAAGGGACCTGAGGCGCAACTTCTTCACGCAGAGAGTGGTGGTGTACGGAACGAGCTGCTGGAGGAAGTGGGTGAGGCAGGTACAGTAACAATATTCGGAAGACATTTGGACAGGAACATGGATAGGAAAGATGGAGAGGGATATGGGTTAAATGGGCCTAGCTTGGTGGGTACAAGGGTTGGCATGGACGAGTAGGGCCGAAGGGCCTGTTTCCATGCTGTATTACTCTACGATGAGACTTTTCCCGGCAAGAGGCCAGGTTCCAGTTACAGGGGTGGGTCTCTGGTTGGATTCTGCTCGCGGTCTGGTTGGTTGATTTGGAGGTGGGTGTCACGGGGTTGGATTAATCCTTCCCAACCTTCCCCTCAGAGAAAGTTGCCATCAAGATCCTGGACAAGACCAAGTTGGACCAAAAGACCCAGCGGCTGCTGTCCCGAGAGATTGCCAGCATGGAACGACTCCACCACCCCAACATCATCAGGCTGTACGAGGTGATCGAGACCCTGTCCAAACTCCACCTGGTGATGGAATACGCTGGCGGCGGGGAGCTCTTCACCAAGATAAACACCGAGGGCAGGCTGCCGGAGGCTGACAGCAAGGTCATCTTCGCCCAAATCGTCTCAGCTGTCAAGCACATGGTAAGCCGCTGGTCGTTAACGCCTCATTACTCCTTGTCAACTGTGGCCTTGAGATGGAGGATCAGCCACGGTCCTGTTGAATGCTAGAACTGTCATGAAGGGCTGAATGGTCTACTGGCTGCTCTACCTGACCCCTTAGTGGCAAAATGAAGCAAAGGGAAGTTGAGGGGGGGGGGGGGGGTGTGAGAGAGAGTGTAACTGTGGGGATTGGTGCTGGGTCCACTGTTTGTCATCTATATTAACAATTTAATGTTAAGATAAGTAAGTTTGCGAATGATACTAAAATTGTGGTGCACAGTGAATAGGTGATCTGAGTTTACAGGGGGATCGAGAGCTACTTGGGAAAGGCAAATGGAGTTTAACTCGGACAAGTGCGACGTGTATTTGAGGAGAACTTGGACAGTAAGTGGGCAGGGTCCTGGAGAGCGTTGTGGAACAGAGGGACCTAGGGTACAGGTACAGGTACCTGGTTCCCTGAAAGCAGCGACACAGGTAGACAGGTTGTGAAGGAGGCATTTGGCACGCTGCCCTTCATCGGTCAGGGCATTGGTACAGGAGTTGGGACGTCATGTTACAACTGTACAAGACGTTGGTGAGACCGCGCTTATAGTATCGTGTGCAGTTCTGGTTGCCTGGGTACAGGAAGGATCTCATCAAGCTGGAAAGGGTTCAGAAAAGATTCGCGAGGATGTTATTCTGTTATTGTTTTCCCTTGTACTACCTCAATGCACTGATGTGATTGGAAATTGGTTTATTATTGTCACATGTACCGAGGAACAGTGAAAAACTTTGTTTTGCTTGCCGTCCATACAGATCATTTCATCACATCAGTGCATTGGGGTAGTACAAGGGAAAACAATAACAGAATGCAGAATAAAGTGTTGCAGTTACAGAGAAAGTGCAGTGCAGGCAGACAATAAGCTGCAAGGCCGTAACAAGGTAGATTGTGAGGTCAAGAGTCCATCTTATCGTACTACGGGACTGTTCAATAGGTCATAGATAAGGTGGATGCCCACATTCTTTTTCCCAGGGTAAGGGAGTTTAAAACTAGAGGGCACAGGTTTAAGGTGAGAGGGGAAAGATTTAAAGGGGATCTGACGGACACCTTTTTCACACAGACGGTGGTGGGTGTGTGGAACGAGGGAGTGGTGGAGGCGGGTACAATTACAGTGTTTAAAAGCAAGTTGGACAGATACGTGGCTGGGAAAGGTTTAGAGGGATGTGGGCCAAATGCAGGGGAATAGGACTGGCTCAGGTGTGGACACCATGGATGAGTTGGGCCGAAGGGCCTGTTTCTGTACTGTAAAACTCTGTGACTCTAAAGTAGCCACCCCCCCCCCAGGGTTCAGATAATTGGTGGGGGGACTGGGGGAGAGGTGGGGGTGGGGTGGGGGACTGGGGGAGAGGTGGTCGTGGGGGGGGGGGTGATATTGGCTGGGACCCAGGGGAAACTCCCCCTCCCACCTCCAGTGCCGAGGGCCTCTTCCACCCAACGGGAAGAGGAGGCCTTGGTCTCCCTCGGTCGGAGGCACTGATGGCCGGGCGGGGCTCCCTCAGCACGGAGTGGGGACGGGAGAGGGGCTTCGGACTGTAGACTGACGAACTGTCCTTGTGTGTGTGTCCGCACTGATCCGCAGCACGAGCAGGGCACCGTTCACCGGGACCTGAAGGCCGAGAACATCTTCTACGCAGACAACACCTGCGTCAAGGTGGGCGACTTTGGCTTCAGCACCGCTTGCCAGCCGGATGAGACCCTCAGCACCTTCTGTGGCTCGCCGCCTTACGCCGCCCCCGAGCTCTTCCGGGACGAGAGCTACGTGGGGGCCTTCGTGGACATCTGGGCACTGGGTGTGCTCCTCTACTTCATGGTGGCGGGGTCCATGCCCTTCCGGGCCGACACGGTCACCAAGCTGAAGAGGTGCATCCTGGAGGGGACTTACCCCGAGCCGGCCCACCTCTCGGAACCCTGCCTGCGCCTGATCCGGGGGATCCTGCGACCGGTGGCCAGCGAGCGCCACGGGCTGGCCCAGATCCTCCGCAGCGAGTGGATGAGGGGGACCCGGTCGCCCCGGCCCCTTGAGGCCTTCCCGCTGGACTCGGGGCACCTGGCCGGCCCGGGGGAGCCGCTGAGGCGGGAGCAGGCGGAGGTGAAGGGAGTGCTGGCCCGGCTAGGTGTGACAGAGAGCCACCTCCGGGAGAACCGGGGCAAGGACGCGCGCAGCGCAGTCACCGGCCTCTACCGCATCGTCCTGCACCGTGTGCAGAGAAGGCAGGCGCCAGAGATGGTCCCCCTGACCCCACTCCCCCTGCCGGACCACCCCAGGAAAGACCAGGCCAAGCTCAGCAGGGCGGCGGGACAGACCTCCAAGTTCTGCTCCATTTTATAGGACCAACTGTTGTAAGGAAAGGTTCTTTGAGGTCTCAAAGGGCGAGGACTCTGGACACAGTCTTTGGAGTTTAAAAATGATTTATTCACAAAGACAAACTTGGGGACAGAATGAACGGAAAGGGATGCAGACATGCACACACACAGGTGATCGCGAATGTGGGGGAATCACAGCGAGGGTGAGATACATATACACACACACACACACACACACACACACCCCACAACAAACTGGTTAGAAATGATCAGGGGGAAAAAAATACGATGCCTGAACCCCCTGACTCAGTGCAAGCATCGGCTCTACGCCGCCGGGAATCTACTTAGGACGCTCCTAACCCCTGTGGAAGTGCCCACTCTTACCAAAGGTCCCCTCGGCGTGGTTTCGATTCCTGGAGCAATCAAAAGAGAGTGAACCACGCACATGTGGCACTCTTTATAGTGCTGGAGGGCTGGGTGGAGCCAGCCCAGGTAATTCAAACGATCCAATGATTCACGGCCAGGTACAAAGGTGTGTACAGGAGCCAATGATCAAGGGTGTGTACTAATGGGTGGGTGGAGCCAGACCTTGATTGACAGTGGTGTCGCTTTCGACCATGTGCTCGATGGTGTCACGTGACAGCCATGACACTGACCAATCGGGACTGGACGTCGCCAGCTCGCTCTCCTCCTCCTCCCCCCCCCACCCCAACACCGAGGGCTCGGGAGCACCTCCCACCCAATCACATATCGTATTGGATCCAGGGGGCTCTGAGCCTCAGTGACGTCACAACCCGCCAGGGACAGAAGAAAGTCACGGTGGACAACTGGATCTTCGCTGGCCGGCCTTAAAATGCTGCAGAGATGTTGCTTCGATTCTGTGTCTGGCCTCTGCTGTTCCTGCAGTGCCCAGTGTCAACCTGAGGAACAGCACCTCACCCCCTGACTGTGCACCTTACAGCCCTCGGGACTCTACAACCGAAAAACTTCAGATAACCAGCAATTTCCTCTTTGTAGCAGAACCGGTCAGTTCTGATGAAAGTTATCAACTGGCAACTTTTAACCCCAGATATTCTCTCTCTGTAGATGCTGCCTGACCTGCTGAGCATTTCCAGCAGTCTCTGTACGTCAGATCGCCGGCAATGTTTCCCTCCTTACTCTGTTTACATCTCCTTCAGGCAGCCGAACAGTGAACATTCACCACCCTCTGTCGACTGGCAGCCCGCAATTCCCTCCCATTTCCTCAACTCTCACCCCCTTTTTCTGTAACTTATAACATTCCTGTTTTTAAACTCTTCCCAGTTCTGAGGAGGGGTCATCAACCCGAACCGTCGACTCTGTCCGTCCCACCACAGGCGCTGCCCGACCTGCTGACTAACTCCAGTCTTCTCAGCTTTTATTTAACCTGCTCATCTTTGTGTTCAAACCCCTCCCTGGCCGTGACCCCATCCCCAGAGATCTTCCTCGACCGTACCTCCTGTGCCTGATCTTTAATGTGTGCTCCCTTGGCAATCTCAGGCCAAAACTCTGGACTTCCTCAACCCCGTCTACCCTCTGTCCTGCAAGACTCCAATTAAAACTGATCTCACTGACCGAGCTATTAATCCTAATGCCTCCTTTTTATGACTTCAGAGATCCTCCAGGTTAAGGGTGCTATATAAATGCAAGTCGTTGATGTTTCAGTGGTGGGTTGGATGCAGGGCCCTGGATAGGAGGAGCATCACTTTGGGGCATTTTAATGTTGTGGCCTGACTTACATTCAGCATGTTCGGGGTTCACCTAATGCCTAGTGACCACAGATCTCCTGATTCAACATTAACTTGTGGTCGGAGAAAAGAACTAGGAGCGGGAAGAGGCCATTCAGCCCCTCAAGGCTGCTCTGCTGTCTTTTACCTCAGCACCATTTTCCCTATCTGCTTATCCCTCAATTCCCCGAACATCCAGACATCTATCCAGCTCCACGTTGAATGAACCCAATGGCTGAACCTTCAGTGGAGAACTCCACAGGTTCACCACCCGCTGGGTGAAGACATCTCTCCTCATCTCGATCCTAACTGGCCGTCCCCTTACTCTGAGACCGTGACCACTGGTCCTAGACTCCTCTACCACAGGAAACACCCTCCCCCTATCTAACCTGTTTGAGGCTCCAAGAATTTTGGACATTCATAACATAAGAAATAGAAGCAGGAGGAGGCCATCTGGTCCGTCGAGCCTGCTCGCTATTCAATAAGATCATGCTGATCTGACCGTGGACTCAGATCCACCTACCTGCCTTGTCCTCATACCCTTAATTCCCCTACTATGCAAAAATCTAATGGTGCCTTAAATATATTTAATGAGGTAGCCTCTACTGCTTCCCTGGGCAGAGAATTCCCACAGATTCACTACTCTCTGGGAAAAGCAGTTCCTCCTCATCTCCGTCCTATAACCTATTCCCCCGGATCGAGCCATGTTCCCTAGTTCTAGCCTCACCTACAGTGGAAACAACCTTCCTGCCTCTAATCTATCCCTTTCATAACTTTATGTTTCTATAAGATCCCCTGTCATTCTTCTGAATTCCAGCAAGTATAGTCCCAGGCAACTCTCTCTCTCCTCATGAGCTAACCCCCTCATCTCTGGAATCAACCTGGTGAACCTCCTCTGCACTGCCTCCAAAGCCAGTGCCCCTTCCTTCAAGTAAGGAGAGGGGGTAACCTCTCATTCTTCTAAACTCCAGCAATTAGAGGATGAATCTGCCTGATCTCTCCTCCAGCGATGACCTGCCATCCTGGGAAGCAGTCTGGTGAAGGTTTGAACCCACTTTGTCCTGGTGCTCTGTGAGGACACTGGATGAGTGGCGCAGAACCTTGTTTGCTTCTGTGGTGTAAGGCGGAACCTAACCAGTTAACGCACATTTGCATTCATATAGCGCCTTCCATGCTTTGAGACATCCCAGTTCAAAGAGTAGCCACTGTTATAACGTTGCAATGGCGGCAGTCAACTTGTGCACAGCAAGACCCCAGGAAGGAGACTGGGGTGTAAATATTGCCAGAACACTTTTTGGGTGTAGGTGGTAAAAAGACCAGCATGGATGTGGTGGGCTGAAGGGCCTGTTCCTGTGACAGGTAGGACTCCCCTGTGAGTGCGAGCGAGCTCTCAGGTGCTTGTTTAATCCCAGCAATGGGCATGTCAGAAGAAGGTCAGCCTAGATTTCGGGGTCATGTCGGAGTGTGATTTGAACCTTCAACTTGTGAGTAGAGAGCTCTGACCCGGTGCTGAGGGTTGACCAATAATGCACCTCGTCCCCGTCGTCCACAGATGCTCCCTCATGTGCTGAACCAGCTTATCAACAGAAAAAACGTTACAAAGTTCACAGGAACAGACTTGTCCACACCGATTACTGACTTGCACGGCAAGGCTGCCGAGCAGAGGATGCGGTGTAGGGAGAAGGTGGCCGCACCGTGGGTCCAGGGTTCCTGCTCATTATGTGGGCCTCGTTGGCAGAGCCAGCACTTGATGCCGACCTGGGCTGATGTGAAAATGCTGGACGGCACCTGGTGACCTCACAGCCTGGGGAGTATACGCATCGACCCGGCAAGTGGAGTTGAAGATCCTTGTCCAAGTGCCTTTCAAACATTGTCAATGTACCTGCCTCTACCACTGCCTCTGGTAGCTCGTTCCGCATACCCACCATCCTCTGTGTGTGAAAAAGTTACTCCTCAGGTCCCCTTTAAAACTAGAGGCCATAGATTTAAGGTGAGAGGGGAAGAGTCCCCTACCCTGGGGAAAAAGACCGTGACCATTGACTATGACTCTGGTGCAAAATGGTCAACTGCTCCTCCACTTTCACAGAGGCAGGCGCAATAACGTTAAAAGACAGTTGGACAGGTACATGGATAGGAAGGGTTTTAGAGGGATATGGGGCTAAGTGCAGGCAAATGGGACTGGCTTAGATGGGCATCTTGGTCTGCAAGGAGCAGTTGGGCCGAAGGGCCTGGTTCCGTGCTGTACGAGTGACCAGCTGAGTCCTCCAGCAGTTTATCTTTTAACCTTTGAACAAGGGCAGTCCCCTGATCCTTCCCAACTGGAAAATACTCAGCATTTCTGCTTTCAACAAGATACTGGAGGAACTCAGCAGGTCAGGCAGCATCTGTGGGGGGGGGGGGGAGATGGACAGTCGATGTTACAGGTCTGGACCCTCGTCCAGACTCAGACACCAATGCAGCCGCCAGTGTAGCGGAGAAAGAGTTGGGGGAGTGGTGATGGTGAGGGAGGATTTTCCATTTTGCCTGGCAGCACCTTTCCTCTTCCAAACCCTTAGAGCATCCCAGACAAGTTTCATCAGACAAGCTCCCCTAGTTTCGTAGAGTCATTGGCACGAAACAGGCCCTTCGGCCCAACTCATCCATGCTGACCGAGTTGCCCACCTGAGCTGGTCCCATTTTCCTCCCTCTTCAGGTGTGTGTGCTCAATCCAGACAGGAGGAGCCAAACAGCTTCAACCTTCCTGCCAAGGCCACCAGGTTACAAGGAGAGCTCTTGCTGCATCCGGTCTCCGGTCTGAAGCCAGTTACGTATTTAGGGCTCAGGATGAGGCTGGAGAACACTGCTCCAGGGTTGTTTCCCCCTTCCAACATACCCTTTGCACTGATGGGAAGTGAATAAAGGAGCTGCACTCCAAGGTCGCTGCTGTGTGTTTGTGTTCCCCTGACACGGACTGGGATCTGAACCTGAGGAAGGGACAGCATGGTGCTCTGGTTAGGCCACATCTGGAGTATTGCATTCAATTCTGGTCACCCCATTACAGGAAGGATGTGGAGGCTTTGGAGAGGATGCAGAAGAGGTTCACCAGGATGCTGCCTGGATCAGAGGGGCACGTGTATAAGGAGAGGTTGGACAAAACTTAGGTTGTTTTCTCTGGAGCGGCAGAGGCTGAGGGGAGACCGGATAGCAGTTTATAACATCATTAGAGGCATAGATAAACAGCCGGTATCTTTTTCCCCAGGGTTGAAATGTCTAATATTAGAGGGCATGCATTTGTGAGGGGGGAAAGTTGAAAGGAGATGTGTGGGGCAAACTTTTTTTACACAGAGAGCAGTGGGTGCCTGGAATGTGCTGCCTGGGGTGGGGGTGGAGGCAGATACGATAGAGGCATTTGAGAGGCTCTTGAATGGGCACGTGGATGTGCAGAGGGTGGAGGGATACGGACATTGTGTAGGCAGAAGGGATTAGTTTAGCTCTGTGTTTAGTTGGCCACAACATGGTGGGCTGAAGGGCCTGTTCCTGTGATGTACTGTTTCTACAGACAAGGTGGGCTTTAGCTGCCTGCTTCCCCCCAATTAGTCTAATTACCTTCCTCACATTTGGTCTCATTTGCCTTGTCACAGTTAAACAGAAATCTAAGGCCCCCCAGGACTGAATCGGACCAACAACATCAAACGCCAATCAAAATCAGAACACAAAAGGAGCAGGAAGCCACTCGGCCCCTCAAGCCTCATGACTGATCTACACTGGCTTCGACGACTCCACTGTGCCAGTTCTCCATCACCTTCGACTCCCTGATCTTTGAAATACTTATCTATCTCCACCTTAAATATATCTAATGATCTGGCCTCCACCACCGAGGGGGGGGGGGGGGGGGGCAGAGAATTCCAGAGATTCACCCTCCCCCAAGAGAAGACATTTCTATCCACCTCAGTTTTAAATGACTGGCCCCTTATTTTTTTACCTATGTCCCATTGTTAGTGACTCTCCCACTAGTAGAAACATCTCAATGCCTACTCTGTTAATCCGTTTTAGGATCTTGTATGGTTCAATAAAGTCACACCTCATTCTGCTAAACTCCAAGGAATACAGCCCCAAACTGTGCAAACCTGCCTCGATGGGACAACCCTCTCGTCCCAGAAGGGTCTGTGCAGATCCAGCAGAGGGGGCTGCTCCTCTCTTGAATCCCTAATTGATTATTCTTCCATATTCCTTCAACATCATCGCATCCTGAGGCAGTCACCTTGAAGCAGTGCGGCAGAGTGCTGCATTGTCAGGGAGAATGGTGTCTGTCCCAGTGTATCTGATGGCTGTTGGAAGTTCCATCACTTCCTGAAGATCGGAGAGTTTGATCCAGTGTCTCCTCCTGACTCACCATCACCAGTGCAGCTTTACTGCAGGAATCAAGTGAATGTTAAACAGTTGATAAACTAGCTTGCTCCCTTGGCTGTTGAAAAGGGACCTTGTACATCCAACCCCAGGGACGGGGTTTGGTTTAACACCCCAGCATGTGCTCAACATCGCACTGGACTGTTGTGCTGGGGTAGAAGTTGGATGGTCGGGTTCAGAAGGGAGAGAACCATGCTGACACAGAGGAACTTGCCCACATGTACAGACCCAGGCAGGGAGATGGAGAGGTTTGTTAAACTCATGGTATTCAGAAAGGCAATGGGCAGGTTAGCAAACTTAACATTAAACCACCCCCCTTAGGTGCAGCAGTCACACAGAAGCACATGCTTTGCAATCATTGGAACAAGTCAGGCGTGTGATGTAATGCTCTCCGCTTGCCTGGATTCAACAACACTCGAGGCTCGACAGCATACAGGACACAGCAGCCCGCTTGACAGGCACCCCATCCACACCCACTCACTCACTCCCCCACTGACACACAGTAGCAGCAGTGTGTACCATCTACAGGATGCACTGCAGCAACTCACCGAGACTCCTCAGACAGCACCTTCCAAACCCACCACCTCTACCAGCTAGAAGGACAAAGGCAGCAAAAGCACGGGGAACACCACCCCCCGGAAGTTGCCCTCCAGGCCACACCCCATTCTGACTTGGAAATACATCGCTGTTCCTTCACCATCACTGGGTCAAAGTCCGGACCCTCCCTCCCTGACACCACTGTGGGTGTACCCCACACCTCAGGGACTGCAGCAGTTCGAGACGGTAGCTCACCACCACCTTCTCAAGGGCAACTAGGGAGGGCAATTAAATGCTGGCTCAGCTGGCAATGCCCACATCCTGGAATGAATAAAAGCAATGATTCAGTGGGGGGAAACAATCCTGCTACCTTGATCTTTCATGGTTACTGCCAGTGTCCTCTAGGAATGCTTTGGAATCACCAGGCAGCCAGGTCCAAACCAAGTATCTCACTCCTGCCAGAGGAGCGCACGTCCTGTCTCTCATACACCTCTCACGTCCGTGCAGGGCTGAACTTTAACCCCCCAAACGAGCAAGAAGTAGTTAAGAATTGGAAACCCAAGCCCAACCTGCCCTCTTTGGGCCGTGGATCTGAGAAAAGATGTGCTGGGTCTGGAGAGGGCCCAGAGGAAGTTCACAAGAATGATCCCAGGAATGAAAGGGTTAACGTATGAGGAGCATTTGATGTCTCTGAGCTTATACTCAATGGAGTTCAGAAGGATGAAGGTGGATCTCATTGAAACCTACCAGATACTGAAAGGCCTGGATAATGTGGATGTGGAGAGGATGTTCCCATCAGTGGGAGAGTCCAGGACCCGAGGGCACAGCCTCAGAAATAAAGGGACATCCCTTTAGAACAGAGATGAGGAGGAATTTCTTCAGCCAGAGGGTGGTGAATCTGTGGAACTTATTGTCACAGACGGCTGTGGAGGCCAAGTCATTTAAGGCCGAGATTGATAGGTTCTCGATCGGTAAGGGGGTTAAGCATTACAGGGAGAAGGCAGGAGAATGGGGTTAAAAAAGTCAGCCACAGCCAAACAAAAGAAAAATCAAGTGAATGGCTTAATTCTGCTCTGACATCTTATGGTCTCTTGTGGTTTTCACAGAGGTAGCCAACTGAAGTGTACATACAAAGTCCAGGTTGGGTTAATAGTGGAGTCACGATTCCAAATTCCTCAGGAAACCAGGCAGCTGAAGAGAAGCAAGTACCACCTCTGAGGGCTTCCCATTGGGAAACATCTCCCCCCCCCCCAACTACACCCTGCTCCAGGAAACCAAATTCACCAGCTGTGTGTATATTTTTTATTTAAAAAGAACTTTACAATGGATCCTAGGTTTGTTAACACATTTTGTGTTTTGGATGTAGTTTGATTAATTTTTTTTGTACACACTGGATTAAATTAAATCCCAACACAATCACAAACAGCAGCCAGGAGGGGCTGAGAGTCTGCAACTCATCGACGCTGGTGCCAACTCACTGTGCGGACGAACTCACAGCCTGAACGAACAACGGGTGTGAACAGCAAAATTACAGAGTGTACAAACAGGTGGGGCGAGGGGTCGATCCAACACACCTCAGCACCGAAAAAACAGAATTAAAAAATAATTACAGCGTTTGATTGCAAACAAAATGTAAAAGCTGATGGCCAGGGGGACAAACTGACTGTATGTTAGCCGGAGGGACAAGGGGACTGGCCCGCAGAACTTCCGTGCAATCCTTTCCTGGAGGGTGTGCGGATTCCAGCCGTGACCCAGTGATCTCGTGCCCGGAATTTGAGGGATCTCACACATCGATCTCCGGACTCAGTGGGTTGGGGGACATTTTCCCTCTCTCCCATCCCATCAGTGGAGGCGGGAGGTGGGGTGGAGGAGGAATTCCTCAGTGGTCTCCGTTGGTGACGCTTGCTGTGCCGGGTTGGGCAGCCGTTGCCGGGATCCTGGGCATTTTTTTGGCCGGGCTGGGGGTGCACTGGGAAGAATGCGGACACCGTTAGAGGCTCTAGCCCACCGGGGCGGCGGCCGTGAGCTCACACTGCCCAGTCTCCCCGCTCCTCACCCAGAGCCCCATCCTACTGCCTGCATCACCTACCCTTCACTCCACCATGCCTCCCTCCCTCCTTATTCCCTCACAAAACACCTCCCTGCGATCCCACCCCACCAATTACCTGCTCACCCAGCCGACCCTTACAACTCCCTCACCTGACCCCACCCCACAGTCCCAGCGCCTTCCATACCCCAACCCCAGCCCATTCACCACATTTCCTTACCAGTCAGCCCGAATCTCTGACAGCTCAATCCCAATAACCCCCACACTGCCCTGTAGCCCACTCCCTCTCTCTCTCATGCTCATTAACCCTCTCCTGCCTCTTCCAACCCTCACTCACATCAGGGCCAATTAACCCACCGACCCTGCACGTCTATGGGATGTGGGAGGAAACTGGAGCACCCGGGGGAAACCCATGCAGACATGGGGAGAACGTGCAAACTCCACACAGACAGCACCGGTCAGGATCGAACCCGGGTCTCTGGGGCTGTGAGGCAGCGACTCTACCCACTGCACCACCCTGTATATATATGTAAATAAGCCCCGTTCCCGCCCGCCCCACCCTCCCCTCTCTGACCCCTCCCCCTGCTCCCAACTTCTCCCTCTCCCCTATTCCCACCTCTCCCCATGGCCCCTTTTGACCCCACACCATTCCTCTCCCCTCCCCCCGTCCCTCACCCCCTCTGGCCACCTCCCCGCCCTTACCTTCCTTCTCTTCTCCCACACATCTCCCCCCCATTTCCGCCCTGGTTCCCCACCCACCCCCTCCCTTGTTCTAACCCCACCCCCACAGCTGGAGAGTTGTGGGAAGCCCCTACCTCGGTGGTGGCAGGGCTGCCGTGGAGGGTGCCGATCGCTGCCTCGAGGCTTCCATTCTCCAGGAAGGGCCGGCGCGCGTAGTCCCGTCGGTGCTTCTCGTCCACGCGGGTCAGGTACCAGGTCCCAGGGAACAGGTCCTCCACCACGCTCTGGGGCTGCTGATTGGCTGTAGGGAGGGGATGGGACATCAGGAATGAGCAGAGGAACAGCAGGTGGTAGTCCGTCCTGAAACAGGTGAGGGGATGTGTTTCAGGAAGAATGAGGGTAGGATATGCACAGTGTATGGTAGGGCCCTGGGAAGTACTGAGGAACAGAGACACCTCGCTGTACAAGTCCAAGATCCCTGAAGGTGGGAGCACAGGCAGATGAGGTGGTTAAAAAGGCATATAGGACACTTGCCTTCATTGCTTATATTCTGTGCCACAGCCAAAGGGAAGATATGGTACAATTGTCTAAAACATTGGTTCTGTCAAAGCTGGAGTACCGTGTACAGACTATCCTAGGGTTAGGAACACCCAACTGAGGGACACTCTGTACATCATGAACAAGTTCCCATAATATTATTAAATTCAAAAGTCCGATGTACATACGTTCATTCCTATGAAAAACAGAACTAGTTCCACGCTCTCTCTTAGTCTACCCACTTTCTGCAATTGTTCTTTCCTCTCAGTCTTGTCTGCTTTTGATGCCATTCATTAGAGTACTGTGGAGATTTGGCTACCATATCGAGTGATTCATTTTAAGGATAAAATTGGCTTATGGCGTCTGTAAAAAAAAAGGAACCCGTGCATTACGCTGCAGAGAGTTGTGGACACAGCTCAGCACATCACGGAAACCAGCCTCCCTTCCATGGACTCTGTCTACACTTCTCGCTGCCTCGGTAAAGCAGCCAGCATAATTAAAGACCCCACCCACCCTGGACATTCTCTCTTCTCCCCCCTCCCATCAGACAGAAGATACAAAAGCCTGAAAGCACGTACCACCAGGCTCAAGGACGGCTTCTATCCCCGTTATAAGACTATTGAATGGTTCCCTAGTATGATAAGATGGACGTTTAACCTCACAATCTACCTTGTTATGACCTTGCACCTTATTGTCTGCCTGCACTGCACCTTCTCTGTAACTGTAATACTTTATTCTGCATTCTGTTATCGTTTTCCCTTGTACTACCTCAATGCACTGTTGTAATGAAATGATCTGTATGGATGGCATGCAAGACAAAGTTTTTCACTGTACCTCGGTACGTGTGACAATAATAAACCGATTTACAATTACCCAGGGATAACCTGTACAGTTCTGGTCACCACGCAATGGGAAGGATGTGAAAGCATTGGAGAGGTTGCAGGAGATTCCCCTGGGTGTTGGCCTGGGATGGAGCATTTCAGTCACAAGGAGAACGGAGGGCTGTCCTTTGCACTCCCTAGACTGGGACGGGAATGAGATTAATTAAAAGCTGCAGTACTTTCCACTCCTGACCGCTACCCCACATGGAACGAGGATGGTTTATCCCCATGGTTTCAGGAAGCAGCAATGAGCCCGTAAATGGGTCACAAGAGTAAGAAAATAGCAGGAATAGGCCACTCGGCCCCTCAAACATGGCTGGTCTACCGCAGGCCTCATCATCTTTCCTATGCCAGTTTCCCATCGCCCTCAGTTCCCTGATCTTTCAAGAATGTACCCACTCCCTCTAAATATCTCCAGTGACCTCAGAGAACAGTACAGCACAGGAACAGGCCCTTCAGCCCACCACATCTGTGCCAACCATGATGCCAAATTAATGTAATCCCACCTGCCTGCACATGGTCCGTATCCCTCCACTCCCTGCCTGTTCATGCGTCTGTCTAAATGCCTCTTAAACGTTGCTGTTGTATCTGCTTCATGGAACTGTCTCCCGATATTCTGGAATAGAGACTGCTAGAGACTCGTGTGAAAAGGCGGCCAGGGATACTGTAACTGCTTCCCAGAACCACAGAGAGCCACTCTTGTCCTGAGGGATAGGGGTCAGGAGTGGGAAAGGCTGCCTGCTCTCAATCTCATTCCCTTCCCAGTTCAGCGAATGCCGAGGACAACTAGTGCCTGGCTATTTGCCCCCAATGCCCCCCTTCTTACCCTTTAACCTTTGCGCTGGGTGGGTCTAGACGTCTGGAGCTGTCTGCTCAATGGGTAGTAGTCTCACCCCGAGAGTGAAGCCCCAAATGGCATGTCACAGGAGTCTAGACTGCCTCTGGCAGTGCAGTACTAAGGGACTGCCACACTGCTGGGGATACCGTTTATCCTTCTATCCTTTCAGGTGGATGAAGGTGCCAGTTCACTGTTCAGGAAGATGGAGGGGGTTCTCCATTGCCCTGGCATGAGGGAGGCAAGTGAGTAAATGTGGCAGTTTAGAGTCATATAGCACGTAAACAGGCCCTTCAGCCCAACTCCTCCTTACTGAACAAGATGCCATCTACAGTAGTTCCATTTTCCTGTGTTTGGCCCATATCCCTCTAAACCTTTCCTATCCATGTACCTGTCCAAATGTAATTCGGAATTGTACTGTAATTTTACCTGCCTCTACCACTTCCTCTGGCAGCTCGTTCCATACACCCACCATCCTCTGCGTGACAAACTTGCCCCTCAGATTCCCTTTAACCCTTTCCCCTCTCAACTTGAACATATGGCCTCTAGCTTTAGCCTTGGAAAAAGCCTGTGATATCCACCCTATCCATCCTCCTCAGGATTTTATGAACCTCTACAAGGTCACTCCTCAGTCTCCTGTGCTCCAGTGAGAACAATCCCAGCCTGTCCAGTCTCTCCTTGTAACTGAAGCCCTCCATTCCAGACCACATCCTGGTGAATGTTTTCTGCACTTTCCAGCGCTACCACATCCTTTCTATAGTGTGGTGACCAGAACTGCACACAATATCCCAAGTGTGACCTACCCAATGTCTCGTACAGCTGCAACACCATGTCCCGAGTCTTAATACCCCTGCCTATAAAAGGCAAGCAAGCTAAATGTCTTCTTCATTACCCTATCCACCATTTCAGGCAGCTATGAACTTGCACCCCATAGTCCCTCTGGATATCAACATTTTCGAGGTCCCTACTGTTCACTGTATATGTCCGGTCAGTATTAGATGATCTAAAGTGCATTACCTTACACTTGCCTGGATTAAACTCCATTTGCCACCACTCTGCCCAACTTTCCAGCTGATCTATGTCCCTATCTTTGGGCAACCATCCTCACTATCTATATATTCAAGAAGGGAAACAGGGATAATCCTAGTAACTATAGACTGGTGAGTCTCACGTCAGTGGTAGGGAAGTTACTGGAGAGGATTCTTAGGGATAGGATTTATGAGCATTTGGAAAACCATAGCCTAATTAGGGACAGTCAGCATGGTTTTGTGCGGGGCAAGTCGTGCCTTACTAATTTGATTGAGTTTTTTTTTGCGGGTGATTGATGAAGGTAGAAATGTGGTCTACATGGATTTTAGTAAGTCGTTTGACGAGGTTCCTCATGAGAGGCTCACCCAGAATTGGCCATTTGGATTCAGAATTGGCTTGCCCAGAGAAGACAGAGGGTAGTGCTCGATGGGACTTATTCTAGCTGGAGGTCTGTGACTAGTGGTGTTCCTCAGGGATCCGTATTGAGACCTCTGCTGTTGTGATTTATATAAATGACCTGGATGAAAATGTAGAGCAACAAAGGAGTAGGCTGGGAGGATGAAGGGGGACCCCATCCCTGTTGGGTCTGCAAGGGGTGGGGGTGAGAGCAGAGGTGCGGGAAACAGCAGAGATACAGATGCAAGCTCTCTCAACCACAGTTGGGGGGGAAGCCCTGGTTAGTAAAGAAGTTGGACATCTCGGATGTCCTGGAATGGAAAGTCTCATCATGGGAGCAGATGCTGCGGAAGCGGAGAAATTGGGAAAATGGGATTGCATCCTTGCAGGAGACAGGGTGGGAGGAGCTGTAATCGAGGTAGCTGTGGGCGTCAGTGGGTTTGTAGAAGGTGTCAGTGGATAAAGAATCTCCTGAGATGGAGATGGAAAGATCGAGGAAGGAGAGAGAGATGTGATACAGGTCCGAGCTCTCTCGACCACAGATGAAAATGTACATGGGTGGGTTAGTAAGTTTGCAGATGATACAAAGATTGGTGGTGTTGTGGATGGGGTAGAAGACTGACTAAGGATACAGCAGGATACAGATCAGTTGTAGATATGGGCGGAGAAATGGCAGATGGAGTTCAACCCGGCCAAATGTGAAGTGTTGCACCTTGGGAGATCAAATGTAAAAAGACATACGTTGTTAATGGCAGGACCCTTAACGGTGTTGATGAGCAGAGGAACCTTGGGTTCCAAATTCATAGCTCCCTGTAAGGGTGGTAAAGAAGGCATATGGCATGCTTGCTTTCATTAGTCGAGTCATTGAGTTCAAGAGTCAGGAAGTTATAAAACTTTCATTAGGCCACATCTGGAGTACTGCATTCAGTTCTGGTTGCCCCATTATAGGAAGGATGTCAAGGATTTGGAGAGGGTGCAGAAGAGGTTCACCAGGACGCTGCCTGGATTAGAGGGCATGAGCTATGAGGAGAGGTTGGACAAACTTGGGTTGTTTGCTCTGGAGTGGCGGAGACTGAGGGGAGACCTGATAGTGGTTTATAAGGTTATGAGAGGCATAGACAGACAGCCGGTATCTTTTTCCCAGGGTTGAAATGTCTAATACCAGAGGGCGTACATTTAAGGTGATGGGGGCAAGTTCAAAGATGTGTGGGGCAAGTTTTTTGTTTACACAGAGCGGTGGGTGCCTGGAATGCGCTGCCTGGGGTGGTGGTGGAGGCAGATACGATAGGGATGTTCAAGAAGCTCTTAGACAGGCACACGTATGTGAGGGAAATGGCAGGATATGGACATTGTGTAGGCAGAAGGGAGTAGCTTAGTTGGGCATTTTATTACTATTTTATTACTAAAGTAAAGTAATTGGTTCGGTACAAGATTGTGGACCAAAGGGCCTGTTCCTGTGCTGCACTGTTCTATGTTCCAACTCCTCCAATCTTTGTGTTGTCGGCAAACTTACTTACAGACCACAGCCATTCTCACCCCTGCAGCCTGAGACAACTCTCAGGGTGACTCTTATGCCGTACACATTGATTGGATTCTTTGCTGCTACAAAAAGACTTCAATGCACAAACACCAGGTCACTGGTCCGGGACCAAACCAGCAGACAGCACTGACCCCCCAGCTCAACGCCAGTGCTCCCGGGGTCGAAGAGGGACTCGTCTCCGGTGAGCTACTGAAGCGTGCATTTTCTCATGGTATGTTGGCATCAGAGCTTTTACTGAGCATTTGCAGACCTTCCAGTGAAGGTACTTCGCCAGTGCTGCTGGGGAGGGATTTCCAGGATTAGGACTGTATTGTGGAGGGGCGTGGCTGTCACGTGACAGCATTGTCCACTACCCAGTCGGAAGACACACCACTGCCAATCAAGGTTTGGCCCTGCCCTACCCATCAGAGCACACCTGACCATTGGCCCCTTTAAGTACCTTTGTACTTGGCCTTGGGCCATTGGCCTTTGTAATCGATTAGTCCTTGCTGGCACTGAGCCATTGGCCCTCTGTAAATTACCAGGGCTGGACCCCCCCAGCCCTCTAGAACTATAAAGGGTGCCACATGTGCTCGGCTCGCTCTCATTGCCATCTTTGAGGGACCACCCTGCTTCACTCCAGGCTGAGTACTATGGAACAGCGCTGGAGAAATTGTTGGTGAGGTGTGCACTGTTAAAGGGTTGGGAGCGTTTTAGTTAGTGTCTCTAGTAGCATAGAGCCTTGCCTGCACTGTGCCAAGGGGTGGCAGGTATCATATTGTTTTTCCTTGATTGTGTGTGCCGTGTGTGTGCGCGTGCGCCTGCGTGTGCCCCATGGGTGTGTGCCATGTGCCGTGTATGTGTTTTATCCCTGCGGCAATTTTCCCACACTTGTCTTTTGTAAATAAATCATTTACTGCCAGACTGTGTTCAGTGTCCTTGCTTTTGAGATCCCCTCCACCCCGAACCTGTTTCCTCACTCACAACAAGGACCCAGGGACGGTTGATGCATTTCCAAGTCAGGGTGGTGCAGGGAGGGGGAAGCTGCAGGTGGTGGCATCTCCTGTACCTGCTGCCCTTGTCCTCCTCGAAGGGAGAGCCCACACGTTTGGAACCAAACCCTGAGACACAGCCGGGGGGGGGGGGGGGGGGGGGGGCGCTGCAGAAGAGGGCAAGGTATTGGTATTGGTTTATTATTGTCACTTGTACCGAGGTACAGTGAAAAACTTGTCTTGCATACCGATCGTACAGGTCAATTCATTACACAGTGCAGTTACATTGAGTTCGTACTATGTGCATTGATGTAGTACAGGTAAAGCAATAACAGTACAGAGTACAGTGTCACAGCTACAGAGAAAGTGCAGTGCAGGTAGACAATAAGATGCAAGGTCACGACAAGGGAGATCATGAGATCAGAGTCCATCTCACCGTATAAAGGAACTGTTCAATAGGGGGAGGCAGTGAGAGAACAACCCCCTTGACCCAGCCACCTTACCCAACCAGGGGGGTGGGGTGGAAGAGGGGAAGGGGGAGGCAGTGAGAGAACAATGCCCCTGACCCGGCCACCTTACCCAAGTGGTGGGTGTCCTCCCTTAGCTTCATGCTGCTGGCAAAGGCCTCTGGAGTCACCTTCTTCCGGGAGTCGAGCCTTGCCTGCAGGTCCGACAGGCTGGCCACCAGCTTGTCCAGCGCCGAGCCGGGCGTGGCGTCCTGGGTCACGCGGAGCGAGTACAGGGTGGCAGCAAAGCCGGAGCCGTAGGAGAACAGGCCAATCCTCTGCCCAGCCAGCTGCTTGGCTGAGCGCCTGTGGGAGTGGGGGAGTGGGGGAAGAGACATCACCCGTTAGTGCCTGTGGCACAGTGTACGGACAGCGCGGCTCTCCCACAGCGCCGGGGAGTGGGGTACTCACTGGGCCAGGATGGCGGACAGACAGCCGTAGACAGAAGGCGTGTACATGTTGCCGTTCTGGTTAGAGACCATCAGCGAGGGCTGCGTCTTCTGCTTGAAGATCTCGGCGCTGGCCTTCAGGAAGGCCTTCTCCACGTCCCTGTCGAAGTACGTGTCCTCCAGCTTCAGGTCCCTGCCACAGCGGCACACACAGCACGTTAGTCCCAGCGGGGCTCGCAGTATGCCGGCCCCAGCCCCACCGTGCAAACCTGCACAAACTCCCAGTAGAGACACCTGCCCCCTCCCTCCACAGAACACCCACGGAGGTACAACACCTACACACAGACCTCCAACCCTATCCAACGCACCAGCAGTATCCTCTACCACACAGCAACGCACAAAAAGCTGGAGAAACCCAGTGGGTGAGATGAAGGCTCTCTACCATGAAAGGTATAGAAGCAGAATTAGGCCATTCAGCCCATCGAGTCTGCTCCGCCATTCAACAACAGCTGATTTTTTTCTCAACCCCATTCTCCTGCTTTCTCCCAGTAACCATTAACCCCCTTACCAATCAAGAACCTATCAATCTCTGCCTTAAATACACTCAGTGACTGGCCTCCACAGCCCTCCGTGGCAACGAATTCCACCAATTCATCACCCTCTGGCTGAAGAAATTCCTCATCTCAGTTCTAAAGGGATTTCCCTTTATTCTGAGGCTGTGCTCTGGGATCCGAGACCCTCCTACTGATGGAAACATCCTCTCCACGTCCACTCAACCTGAAACGTCGGCTGTCATTTCCCTCCACAGATGCTGCCTGACCCGCTGAGCTCCTCCAGCTTTCGTGTGTTGCTCCAGCTTCCAGTATCTGCGGCCTCTTGTCTCTCCATTATCATAGTCGTAACCCATGGAAACAGGCCCTTCGGCCCATTGAGTCCATGCCATCAACCACCCATTTACACTATTCTTATTTTATTCTCCCCACATTCCCATCAAGAACAACCCCCCCCACCCCCCCGAGATTCTCTTCCTCACCCACACACTGGGGGCAATTTACAGCAGGTGATTAATCTACTGACCCTTTGGGATGTGGGAGGAAACCGGAGCACCCAGGGGAAACCCACACGGTCACAGGGAGAACATGCAAACTCCACACGGAGTGTGCCAGAGGGTCAGGATTGAACCCAGGTCTCTGAAGCTGAGAGGCAGTGGCTCTACCAGTGCACCACTGTGCACTCCCAGAGAGCAAGAAGTCAATGCAGACTACAAAATCCCATCAGGGAGACCTGCCCCTCAATCCCCAACCCATACTAAATCCCAATAGGGAGATACCCCCAACATCCCAGCAGGGAGACCCATCTCCCCACCACCTCTCCCCCTGACACCAGCAGAGAGACAACCCTCACCTCCAACATCCCAGCAGGGCGACCAAGCCCAATCCCGTAAGATCTGCCCCAACCCAACTGGAGGGTGCCCCAACCCCCAAAATCCCAGAAGGAAGACCTGTCCCACCTCTAACCTCCCCCAAATCCCGAGTTGGAGGTGGCCCCCTCCAACGGGGAGATCTCACTGCCCTCACTCCTCCACTACACCAGCAGGCAAAATATATCCCCCTCGCCCCAAATATCCCAGCCAGGCACAGTCCGATCCCGAAAGGAGTGGGGACCACCTCAGCTTGGCAGAGCAGACCACCTCAGCTCCCAGGCCTGGTTCCGAACCCACTCACCTGAAGGCCTCCAGGCCACTGAAGACACCGCTCTCGGTGTTGGGCTTTGGGTCACGGAGGAAGTCGTTGAGAAGCAGGCGGGCCACAGACTTCTGCACCAGTTTGCAGTAGGGGGTGTGGAACACCACGTAGTCGAAGTCTTGCAGAGTGAACCGGGCGTCGCTGCCCTCTGGAACACAATGGGGAGGGACGGCTGGTGAGGAGGGTGCAGCACTGCCATCCAAACTGTACAAGCCAGTCAATTCACAAACAACACCGAGGGGGCCATTCAACCCATCAATTCCCTCCCTGCTCCTTCAATGACTTAAGAATTAGAGAACTGCTACTGCACACAAGACCACCAGTCATGGAACAGTACAGTGCAGGAACAGGCCATTCAACCCATGATGTTTTGCCAAACTAATTCAACTAGTAATTAAACGCCTAACTAAACTAATCCCTTCTGCCTACACAAGGTCCATATCCCTCCATTCTCTGCATATCCATGTGCCTATCTAAGAGCCTCTTAAAACACCTCTATCGTATCTGCCTCCACCCCCCACCTTTGGCAGCACATTCCAGGCACCCACCACTCTCTGTGTAAAAAAAAAACTTGCCCCGCACATCTCCTTTAAACTTACCCCGCTCACCTTAAATGCATACCTTCTAGCATTAGATATTTTGACCTTGGGGAAAGAGATACCAGCTGTCTACTGTACCACAGTACCGTCCATACTGTACCACAGTACATCATGGAAAACCAGCCTCCCCTCAACTAACTCCATCTACATTTCCTGCTGTCTTGGGAAAGCAGCCAACAAACTCAAAGACCCCTCCCACCCTGGGTCATTCTCTCCTCTCCCCCCCCCCCCGCTATGGGGCAGGAGATATAAAAGCCTGAAAACACGTACCACCAGGCTCAAGGACAGCTTCAACCTCGCTGTTGTAAGACTCTTGAACGGTCCCCTAGTAAGATAAGGATGAAATCTCAATCTACCTCGTCGTGGCACTTTACTTGTCTGCCTGCACTGCACTTTCTCTGTAACACTTCCTTCTGCATTATTTTTCTTTTCGTACTACCTCGATGTGCTTTATGTATGGCATGATCTGTCTAGATGGCATGCAAAACCAAAGCTTTTCACTGTATCTCAGTACGTGTGACAATAATAAACCAATTACCAAAGTTGTCAGCTGCATCCCAGTTCATTCATTACCCAAAGCCACGCAAATCATCTTCCCCCCCACTTTTCCAGTTCACTTTCATGAGCTGTGTCTAGTTGCTGTTGGTTTATTATTGTCACTTGTACCGAGGTGCAGTGAAAAACTTGTCTTACAAACCGATCGTACAGGTCAATTCATTACACAGTGCAGTTACACTGAGTCAGTACAGAGCAGGAATCTGCAGGTTATTGCTACGTTTGTTATAGCCCCCGTCAAATGTTGAGGGTTGCTTCACAAAGGGGAGGAGGCTGTGCTTTAGCTGGACTCATTGGTAGGTGGCTCTGCCAATAGAAACTCAAAGAAATGTCAAGAAACTTATCCAGGGCTAGGTTGAAGCCAACCCAGAAATTAGATATTTTTAACACATTTTATTCCTCGTTTTTGTTAATCATTGGTTTTAAATTGAGGTGACCCAAGACACAGTGACTAAGGAGGATGAAATTATTAGAAACGGTGTTAAGGCTTTTTACAAACAATCTGCTGGAGGAACTCAGTGGGTCGAGCAGCATCTGTGGAAGGAAAGGAACTGTTGACGTTTCGGATCAAAAACCCTGCATCAGGGCTGATTGTGTGTTGCTCCAGATTCCAACATCTGCAGTCTCTTGTGTCTCCCTTAATGCTTCTTACATCTTCCTAGCTGTATGAATAACGGAATACTATATTGGACAAGAAAGACTTGAGTCTCTCCAAATTAGAAATACAGATTCCCCCGATCAATAATTAAGAGAAATAATGGTTTTATAATGGTTAAGAACAGGTTGGTATCTCAATCTTTTGAACTTGCTGTGAGTAGTTTAGATGGTTTGATTTAAAATATTGGACTTTAATATCAGGAAAGAACTGGTGCAGGTTATGAGAATGCAGCAGAAACTAAACTTTAAATATGGAAAAGACTACACATCGCAGTTAAATCAATCCCCAAATGTTCAGTGGATCAGGGAGAGAGACAGCCCTGAACCAGGGGTTATAACCTTAGTATTAGGCTGGCACATCCCGCAGCCAGAGGGCACAGTGCATCTCCAGAGGAGAAGATGTGTGCACCAGCTCAGGGCCCCTGGGGATTTGGGAAATAAGATCAGTGGATAACTTATGGTAGATTTTTGGTAGGGTAGAGAGAGCTTCACTTTGTCTCTAATCCTGGGAGTGTGTGATGGGGCAGTGTAGAGGGAGCTTCACTCTGTGTCTGACCCTGGGAGTGTGTGATGGGACGGTGTAGAGGGAGCTTCACTCTGTGTCTGACCCTGGGAGTGTGTGATGGGGCAGTGTAGAGGGAGCTTCACTCTGTGTCTGACCCTGGGAGTGTGTGATGGGACAGTGTAGAGGGAGCTTCACTCTGTGTCTGACCCTGGGAGTGTGTGATGGGACGGTGTAGAGGGAGCTTCACTCTGTGTCTGACCCCGGGAGTGTGTGATGGGACAGTGTAGAGGGAGCTTCACCCTGTGTCTGACCCCGGGAGTGTGTGATGGGATGGTGTAGAGGGAGCTTCACTCTGTGTCTGACACTGGGAGTGTGTGATGGGATGGTATAGAGGGAGCTTCACTCTGTGTCTGACACTGGGAGTGTGTGATGGGACATTGTAGGGGAAACATTCGGTGTATAACCTGTGCTGTACCTGGAACCTGTAACTGAAACTGATGTGGAACATTTGAAATGGGAAATGGAAATGTTTTATTCCCCATGACTAACACCCTCCTTTGGTTTATGGTGGCTGAGTACTTGGGAAATTTCCTCCAGCAACTGAAGACCATCTCAATGTTTTCAGCAGTCACTCTGCTGGAACATTTTGAAGCCAAGTATTGCAGGAGAAAGTAAGATGACTGAAGTGGAGACAAAGGGAGGAGGAGGAGGTGACAGACATGTCTGCCCTGAGCAAATGTGGGAAAGAGTTCATTTGTGAAAGATCAGGCCTCTTAACATCATAAAATGCCCGGCCTGTTTCACACACACAACCCAACAACAAAGGGTGACCTTACATAGGGTGTCATGAGGGGCATAGACAAGGTGAATGATCACAGTCTTTCCCCCAGAGTAGGGGAGTCCAAAACTAGAGGGCAAAGGTTTAAGGTGAGAGGGGAAAGATTCAAGGGGGACTTGAGGAGACAAGATTTTCCCACACAGAGGGTGGCGGGTATGTGGAACAAGTTGCCAGAGGAAGTTGTAGAGGCGGGTACAATTATGACATTTAAAAGTTATTTGGACAGTTACACCAATAGGAAAGGTTTACAGGGATATTGGCCAAACACAGACAAATGGGACTAGCTCAGTTCGGCACCTCGGCCAGTATGGACGAGTTGGGCTGAAGGACCTGTTTCCGTGCTGTACAACCTCACAAATAACTCACCTTTTTGCTTCTGTGCCTGGTACTTGTTGCAGTAGAACCTGTAGCAGTGATCCAACGCACTGAGGTAGCACTGAATGGAGAGCTTGCCATCCACCACAGGGTACTCTGATACCATGTCGGGCTTGTAGAAATCATACACGTGCTGCATGTGTGTTCCGCGCAGGCCTGTGATGAAGGTTACAGTCAGGTTTTACAATCCCAGTTCAGGGAAATGACAGTACCAATCAACCTCACACAACGTCTGCATACAGCAATGAACAGGTCCCACACACTCACGACTGGTTGGAGTCTTATAATGATGCAGGAGGCCATTCAACCTATCAGATCCATGTCGGCTCCCTGAGAGCAATCCCATTAGCCCCATTCCCGCCCTTCTTATTCCCTGTAGCTCTGCAACTTATTCTCTCTCACACACACCCATCAACTCCCCTTTGATTCTTTTTGCCAACCTACACTAGGAGTACCTGGGGGAAACCCACACGGTCACAGGGAGAACGTGCAAACTCCACACGGACAGCACCGGAGGTTGGGATTGAACCCGGGTCTCTGGAGCAGCGAGGCAGCAGCACTAACTGGTGCATCATTGTGCCGCAAGGTTCGTGCTTAGAGGGCGAGGAACTTCCGACACCTGAGTCGACCACCAAGGCGTCTGGCTGTGTCGAAGCCGCACTGCAGAAACATGGCCACAGAGTGCAGACTGACCAGCAGCGCAGTGCTAAGCAAATGCTGCTCCCTTCTGAAGAGCTGCAGCAGTCCAGTGCCCCGATATCCCTCATAAGGTGCAATCACCGTCTCCTAATCACATTGCTGTACAAGAAATCTAGTTGTGTAGAAATTGTTACAGTACAAGGCTCTAAAATTGAATGTTATCTTTAATATTTTCTTACAACATAGGAGGCCATTTGGCCCATCGAGTGTATGCCAGCTCACAGAGCAAACCCATCCCCTCACTAATTTTTCCCAGTAATCTATTCACAGTTCTCAACAATTCTGTCATCCACCTAAACACCAGGGGCAAGTTACAGCATTAACCCACTGACCCCGCACATCGTTGGGATGTGGGAGTAAACTGGAGCACCTGGCGGAAACCAGAGTGGTCACAGGGAAAACGTGCAAATTCCACACACAGGCAGCAGCTGAGGTTGGGATCAAACTGGTGTCTCTGGAGCTAGGAGGCAGCAGCTCTACCAGGGTGCCACACAAAGGGGAGAGCATCTGTTAACTGGCTGGAGTAGTCCCAACTTTCCGCAGACTGCATTCTCTAATAATTCCAAATGTTTTTTTTGTACATTACATTGTAAACTGCAACTTGAAAACTCAGAGCTAAAACCTCATTTCTCATTGATGTAAATAAAAAGAGCTTCAATTTAGTCATCTAATGCGGCACACCATCGCCACCTGCTGTCCATTAAAAGGCGCTTAGCACACTGGCCGTCAGTCAGGCCATCCAGTATACGAGTTGGGACATTATATTGTTTAAGTTGTTGGTGTGGCTGCACTTGGAGACTGTGCACAGTTTTGGTCACCCTGTTACAGAAAAAAGGTGGTTAAAGAGCGCAGAAAACATTTATGAGGAAGTTGCCAGGACTCGAGGGCCTGAGTTATAGGGAGAGTTTGGGCAGGCTGGGTCTTTATTCCTTGGAACGTAGGAGAATGAGGGGCGACCTTATAGAAATGTTTAAATTTATGAGGGGCATAGATAAGGTGGACGGTAACAGTCTTTTCCCCAGGGTAGGGGAGTCCAAAACTAGGGGGCACAGATTTAGGGTGAGAGGGGAAAGATTTAAAAGGGACCTGAGGGGCAACTTTTTCCACGCAGAGGGTGGTGAGTATAAGGAACGAGCTGCCAGAGGAAGTGGGTAAGGCAGGTACAACAGTACCATTTAAGAAGCACTTGGATAGGTACATGGAGGGGCAGGGCTTGGAGGGATATGGGCCGAATGCAGGAAATTGGGTGGGCACCGTGGTCGGCATGGACGGGTTGGGCCGAAGGGCCTGTATCCATGCTATATTGCTCTATGACTCTAAACAGCCCTGCAGCAGCAAATTCAACCTAATGATTCATGTATGGTCTCTATTCCCAAGAGGCAGGGACTATTAGTTTTATATCCACTTTTCAGGTGGATCCTCCTTGGGAGTCAGGGTGACGTTAAGAGCACATCCAGAACACGGAGCGGGTTGGGGCCAGATGTCAACCGAAAACTTCCAAGCTGAGATGCGTGAGCAAAGGTTCAAGGGTTACTTAACCTGGCCAGAGTCAAGTTACAAATCACTCATGGTCAAAGTGAATTGTGGATTATACTGGAGGGGCTGAATGTCCCCCTCCTACTCCCATACTGATGTGCTGAGCCCTGCAAGAGGTGCCCATTGAGGGGGTGTTCCGTGTAGTAAAGCAAAAAGTTAAACAGTCGTGCAGGGGAGAGGCCTGTCCTGCCATTACTGGTTGAAGTAATCCGCATTTCTTCTGGGCAGGGACCACACCAATGAGTGCGGCTGCGACGGCTGGTTAAAGGCTGCCTTCAGATCAGGAATTCTTTCCCCAGTTCAGTATGCCACATCGGGAAGGAGATCCGAGCCCTGGGGCTCTCCGTGCTAACGTACCTCGCTCGAATCCCAGGGGTGCGTTGGGTCCGACCAGCATTGCGATGGCACCGGCCCCTCCTGTGGGACGTGCACTCCCGGTAGCGTAGACAGCAATATCTCCAGCAACGACCAGCGCATACCGTCCTGCCAAGCCACAGGGGAAAGAAAGGGTCAAGACACAGACCTCCATCACTCTCACCCGCTGACCCGAGCCCCAAGTCATCAGTGTGGCTCAGGATTTGGCTTCACTGTAAGGTCAGCTCTCCTGCTAAATCCTCCTCCTCTGCACGCTCATCTGTACAACAGAATCCATTGCAAGAGACACAAATCTCATTGGCAGAGATACAGCAATAGCTATATATCGACTGTATGTTAGAGAGGGTGTCATGGTACTTACAGAATTGTTGGATATCATCCATTACGTGTTGATCTGTGAATTGCTTTTTGGGTGTGAGGTATGATTAAGAAACAAGTAGTTCTGCTATAACATGTATTCCCATAATGCAAACTGTTTATAATACAGTTGATGGAATGGGGAACACTATTTGCGTTATGCGGGCTGCATTGGTTATAGTCCGATCAGGAAGACCTGCGTAAATCTGTACTTTGAAGGAAACTACAGCCTGGAGACACCAGAGACTGCAGATGCTGGAATCTGGAGCAACCAATAATCTGCTGGAGGAACTGAGTGGGTCGAGCAGCATCTATGGCGGGGGTAAGGAATGGTCAATGTTTTGGGTCGAGACCCTGCACCAGGACTCGTGCACGATCCTTGTCTTGATGCAGGGTCTCGACCAGAAACTTCAGCAGTTCCTTTCCTCCCACAGATGCTGCTCGACCCGCTGAGTCCCTCCAGCAGACTGTTTGTGACTACAGCCTGTCCTGCTGTAATGCAGTTTTCTATAATGCAAGGTTTCTTCAGAGTGTAACTATCATGTTATAGCACAACTACCTGTGCTGTATGGTGGTTTGAAAAGCAAGACAGCAGAGGTTGAAGGTGGGAGGAAGGAGTTTTGAAGGATATCTGAGAGGCAAGTCTTTTTTCACCGAGAGTGGGTGAGATCTGGAATGTGCTGCCAGAGGAGGTGGTGGAGTCAGAGACAATCACTGTGTTCAAGAGGCATTTAGACAGACACTTCAATAGGCAAATTATAGAAGGATACGGTCCTAATGTGGGCAAATGGGATTATTGTAGATAGGCAAACAGTACAGAAGAATGAGAGCGGACCTCATAGAAACATTTCGAATGTTGGAAGGACTGAACAGAGTAGATGTGGCTAAGTTGTTTCCCTTGGTGGGTGAGTCCAGGACAAGAGGGCACAGCCTTAGAATTAGAGGGTACCCATTTAGAACAGAAATGAGGAGAAATTTCTTTAGCCAGAGGGTTGTGGATTTATGGAATTTGTTGCCACATACAGCTGTGGAGGCCCGGTCATTGGGGGTGTTTAAGGAGGAGACTGATAGGTATCTAATTAGTCAGGGTGTCAAGGGATATGGGGAAAAGGCTGGGAATTGGGGCTAGACGGGAGAATAGTTCAGCTCATGGTGAGGTAGTGGAGCAGACTCGATGGGCCAAATGGCCTACTTCTGCTTTGTCTTGTGATCTTGTGAAAAAGGTAGACAGGGTTGTAAAGAAGGCTTTTGGCATCCTGGCATTCATAAATCAAAGTATTGAGTACAGGAGTTGGGACGTTATGGTGAAGTTGTACAAGACATTGGTGAGGCCAAATTTGGAGTATTGTGTGCAGTTCTGGTCACCTAACTATAGGAAGGATATCAGTAAGATTGAAAGAGTGCAGAGGAGATTTACTAGAATGTTGCCGGTTCTTCAGGAGTTGAGTTACAGGGAAAGATTGAACAGGTTAGGACTTTATTCCTTGGAGCGTAGAAAAATGAGGGGAGATTTGATAGACGTTTACAAAATTGAGGGGTATAGACAGAGTAAATGCAAGTAGGCTCTTTCTACCTAGATTAAGAGAGATAAGTACGAGAGGACATGGCTTTAAGGTGAAAGGGGAAAGGTTTAGGGGGAACTTCTTCACTCAGAGAGTGGTGGGAGTGTGGAACGAGCTGCCATCTGACATGGTAAATGCAGGCTCACTCTTAAGTTTTAAGAATAAATTGGATAGATACACGGACGGGAGAGGTCTGGAGGGTTATGGACTGGGTGCAGGTCAATGGGACTAGTGGAATAACGTTTCGGCACAGGCTAGAAGGGCTGAATGGCCTGTTTTCTGTGCTGTAGTGTTCTATGGTTCTATGGCACGGAAGTGGTGGGCCGAAGGGCCTGGTCCTGTGTTGTACGACTGAACTGTGTGTGTTTGGGACTTCCCGAGGTTGTGAGTGGAAGTCTTTCCCCATTTTTCCATTCACTCGGGAGTGCAAGAGCGTGAAGTGGGGGGGGTGGCGCGTTCCCGGGACGTCACAGACGAGGGGAGCGCAGGGGCTCACCGTCCCAGGAGCTGGACTCCACCCAGTTGACGGAGTTGAAGAGGGCGGCCGTGCCCCCGTAGCAGGCGTTGGTGGTGTCGATGCCCTCGATGTCGGTGTTGCCCGACTCCTCAAACAGCTGCATCAGCACAGTCTTGACGGACTTGGACTTGTCGATGATGGTCTCGGTGCCCACCTCCAGCCGGCCGATGCTCTCGTAGGGCAGGTTGTTGCGCTCCAGCAGCCGCTGCACCACCGTCAGGCACAGCGAGTTGATGTCCTCGCGGTCGGAGCAGAAGCCCATCCGCGACTGGCCCAGCCCCACCGTGTACTTGCCGGCATCAACCCCGTCAAACTTCTCCAGCTCGGCCTGCTCCACAAACTGTGCCGGGAAGTAGATCTCCATGGCGATGATGCCCACATCCTTGGGCCAGCGGGCCTCAGCTGTAGCAGGGAGGGATCCGGGCATCGTGGAAAGACTAGGGGAGATGGAGGGAGACAGGGAATGAAAACCAGGCACGACGGACACCAGAGCCCCGGGAGCTGGGTAACAAAGCAAGCCGAGTACACAACACGGAGGTGGGACTTCATGGAGAGGTGCAGGATCTTAAAAGTTTGACAGGCAGTTGGCTCTGGTGGGGAGTCTGGGATGGCAGAAGACACAAGATTCAGAAAGGTTAGGAACAACCTGTGCCCCGGGGAAGGTCAGAGCCTCTGGAGGCCACCCCCTGGGGAGGGTCAGAGCCTCCGGGGACCATGGGGCTTCGTGGATTGCAGAAAGGATGTATGAATGTTAGCCCATCAATTCATTTCGACTTTCGCCACCACCGGCAGGGCAGTGAATCAATTAAAGTTTCCTCCGGGTGCTCCGGTTTCCTCCCACATCCCAAAGACGTTAGGGTTAGGAAGTTGTGGGCGTGCTGTGTTGGCGCTGGAAGCGTGGCGACACTTGCGGGCTGCCCCCAGAACACTCTATGTAAAAGATGCATCTCACTGTGTGTTTCGATGTACATGTGACTAATAAAGAAATCTTATCAAAAACCCTGAAACAAAACCAGGAGATGCTGGAAATACTCAGCAGTTCAGGCAGCACCCGTAGTAGGAAAATCACAGCTAACGTTTCAGGTCAAAGACTGTACAACAGAACGCTGCCTGTCCCAGCAGCTCACAGGTGATGTGACGGGATAGGAACAGGGACTGCTCACAGATTTCCTCTCTTTCCGCTGGTTAAGGAGCGGACTGACCTCAGGACTGTCTGTGGCTGTGCTTCTGTGAGCTTGGGCAGCGAGGGATTGCTGCTCATTCAACCATGGGGGTATCAAGCAGAAGCCTGATCGTATCACCCAGGGATACCAGAGACACCTTCTGCAATGGGCATTTCAATTTCTCCACTCCTTAATCAAGGAGCAGCTCTGTACACACTGCTGCTCTGACCTCGGTCGGCTAACTGAGCGCAGTTCAAACCTCTCCGGTCCGTGGGACTCACCCACTGGCAAAGCTCTATCAGCTGAGCCATCGGGGCAGGAAGCTCCCGTGACGGGAGAGAACAGTCCCAGGACATGACCCATTAGTCACTGCAGTTCGCTTGCTCAATCCACGCAGTGCAACACATCAGCACTTGACCTTGGCACGAGAGTGCATTATCTGGGCATTTCATTATAAAGATGTGAGGGCACTTTGTCATGAAGAGGTGGTGGGCCAGTCCTGTCGAAGCAGGTGGAATATATAGAACATAGAAAAACTACAGCACAATTCAGGCCCTTTGGCGCACAAAGCTGTGCCAAACATGTCCCTACCCTAGAAATTACTAGGCTTACCCATAGGAAAGGGGAGACGCTCAGAGCCAGATACAGAGAGGGAGGGCGGGGAGAGGGAGGGGGGGGGTAGAGGGAGGGGGGGGGGTAGAGGGAGGGGGGGGTAGAGGGAGGGGGGGGTAGAGGGAGGGGGGGGTAGAGGGAGGGGGGGGTAGAGGGAGGGGGGGGTAGAGGGAGGGGGGGTAGAGGGAGGGGGGGTAGAGGGAGGGGGGGTAGAGGGAGGGGGGGGTAGAGGGAGGGGGGGTAGAGGGAGGGGGGGTAGAGGGAGGGGGGGTAGAGGGAGGGGGGTAGAGGGAGGGGGGTAGAGGGAGGGGGGTAGAGGGAGGGGGGGTAGAGGGAGGGGGGTAGAGGGAGGGGGGTAGAGGGAGGGGGGTAGAGGGAGGGGGGTAGAGGGAGGGGGGTAGAGGGAGGGGGTAGAGGGAGGGGGGGTAGAGGGAGGGGGGGTAGAGGGAGGGGGGGTAGAGGGAGGGGGGTAGAGGGAGGGGGGGTAGAGGGAGGGGGGGTAGAGGGAGGGGGGGGTAGAGGGAGGGGGGGTAGAGGGAGGGGGGGTAGAGGGAGGGGGGGTAGAGGGAGGGGGGGTAGAGGGAGGGGGGGGTAGAGGGAGGGGGGGGTAGAGGGAGGGGGGGTAGAGGGAGGGGGGGTAGAGGGAGGGGGGGTAGAGGGAGGGGGGGTAGAGGGAGGGGGGGGTAGAGGGAGGGGGGGTAGAGGGAGGGGGGTAGAGGGAGGGGGGTAGAGGGAGGGGGTAGAGGGAGGGGGTAGAGGGAGGGGGTAGAGGGAGGGGGTAGAGGGAGGGGGTAGAGGGAGGGGGTAGAGGGAGGGGGTAGAGGGAGGGGTAGAGGGAGGGGTAGAGGGAGGGGTAGAGGGAGGGGTAGAGGGAGGGGTTGAGGGTTGAGGGTTGAGGGAGGGGTTGAGGGAGGGGTAGAGGGAGGGGTAGAGGGAGGGGTTGAGGGAGGGGTTGAGGGAGGGGTTGAGGGAGGGGTTGAGGGAGGGGGTGAGGGAGGGGGTAGAGGGAGGGGGTAGAGGGAGGGGTAGAGGGAGGGGGTAGAGGGAGGGGGTAGAGGGAGGGGGTAGAGGGAGGGGGTAGAGGGAGGGGGTAGAGGGAGGGGGTAGAGGGAGGGGGTAGAGGGAGGGGGTAGAGGGAGGGGGTAGAGGGAGGGGGTAGAGGGAGGGGGGTAGAGGGAGGGGGGAGAGGGAGGGGGGAGAGGGAGGGGGGAGAGGGAGGGGGGAGAGGGAGGGGGGGAGAGGGAGGGGGGAGAGGGAGGGGGGAGAGGGAGGGGGGAGAGGGAGGGGGGAGCGGGAGGAGGAGGAGAGGGAGGGGGGAGAGGGAGGGGGGAGAGGGAGGGGGAGAGGGGGAGGGGGGGAGGGGGAGGGGGGAGGGGGGGAGGGGGAGGGGGAGGGGGAGGGGGAGGGGGGAGGGGGAGGGGGGAGGGGGAGGGGGAGGGGGGAGGGGGAGGGGGAGGGGGAGGGGGGAGGGGGAGGGGGAGGGGGAGGGGGAGGGGGGAGGGGGAGGGGGGAGAGGGAGGGGGAGAGGAAGGGGGAGAGGAAGGGGGGAGGGGGGAGTGGGGGGGAGGGGAGGGGGAGGGGGGAGAAGTGGAAGAGGAGGGAGGAAGGGGGGGGGAGAGGGGGGGGAGAGGGGGGCAGAGGGGGGGGAGAGGGGGGGAGGGGGGGGAGAGGGGGGGGGAGGGGGGAGAGGGGGGGAGAGGGGGGGAAGAGGGGGGGGGGGAGAGGGGGGGGGAGAGGGGGGGGAGGGGGGGAGAGAGGGACACACAGAGCCAGATACAGAGAGAGAGCCAGAGATACAGAGAGAGAGACAGAGAGAGAGATGCTCAGAGCCAGAGAGAGAGAGACAGAGAGAGAGAGCCAGAGAGAGAGCCAGAGAGAGCGAGAGCGAGAGCAACTCAGAGCCAGATACAGAGAGAGAGAGAGACAGAGACACTGAGAGAGAGAGAGAGACACTGAGAGAGAGAGAGAGACACTGAGAGAGAGATGCTCAGAGCCAGAGAGAGAGAGAGAGAGAGAGAGAGAGAGACACACACACACACTCAGGGGGAGGGAGAGGGGGGAGGGAGAGGGGGGGGAGAGACACTCAGAGCCAGAGAGAGAGAGAGAGAGAGAGAGAGCCAGATACAGAGAGAGAGACAGAGACACTGAGAGAGAGATGCTCAGAGCCAGAGAGAGAGAGAGAGAGAGAGAGAGAGACACACACACACTCAGGGAGGGGGAGGGGGAGGGAGAGAGAGGGGGAGAGGGACACACTCAGAGCCAGAGAGAGAGAGAGAGAGAGAGAGCGCGAGAGAGAGAGACTCAGAGCCAGATACAGAGAGAGAGAGACAGAGAGACACTGAGAGAGAGATGCTCAGAGCCAGAGAGAGCGAGAGAGAGAGAGAGAGAGAGAGAGAGAGAGAGAGAGAGAGAGAGAGAGAGAGAGAGAGAGAGAGAGAGAGACACACACACACACACTCAGGGAGGGGGAGGGAGAGGGGGAGAGGGAGGGCAGAGGGGGGAAGAGGGGAGGGGAAGAGGGGGGGGGAAGAGGGGGGGGGAAGAGGGGGGGGGAAGAGGGGGGGGGAAGAGGGGGGGGAAGAGGGGGGGAAGAGGGGGGGAAGAGGGGGGGAAGAGGGGGGGGGAAGAGGGGGGGGGAAGAGGGGGGGGGAAGAGGGGGGGGGAAGAGGGGGGGGGAAGAGGGGGGGGGAAGAGGGGGGGGAAGAGGGGGGGGGAAGAGGGGGGGGGAAGAGGGGGGGGGAAGAGGGGGGGGGAAGAGGGGGGGGGAAGAGGGGGGGGGAAGAGGGGGGGGGAAGAGGGGGGGGGAAGAGGGGGGGGGAAGAGGGGGGGGGAAGAGGGGGGGGGAAGAGGGGGGGGGAAGAGGGGGGGGGAAGAGGGGGGGGGAAGAGGGGGGGGGAAGAGGGGGGGGAAGAGGGGGGGGAAGAGGGGGGGGAAGAGGGGGGGGAAGAGGGGGGGGAAGAGGGGGGGGAAGAGGGGGGGGAAGAGGGGGGGGAAGAGGGGGGGAGGAGGGGGGGGAGGGGGGGGGAAGAGGGGGGGGAAGAGGGGGGGGGAAGAGGGGGGGGGAAGAGGGGGGGGGAAGAGGGGGGGGGAAGAGGGGGGGGAAGAGGGGGGGGAAGAGGGGGGGAAGAGGGGGGGGAAGAGGGGGGGGAGAGGGGGGGGGAGAGACACACTCAGAGCCAGAGAGAGAGAGAGAGACTCAGAGCCAGATACAGAGAGATACAGAGAGAGAGACAGAGAGACACTGAGAGAGAGACACACACAGAGAGAGATGCTCAGAGCCAGAGCGAGAGAGAGAGAGAGAGAGAGAGAGAGAGAGACACACACACACTCAGGGAGGGGGAGGGGGAGGGAGAGAGAGGGGGAGAGGGACACACTCAGAGCCAGAGAGAGAGAGAGAGAGAGAGAGAGAGAGAGAGAGAGAGACAGACAGACAGACAGACAGACAGACAGACACAGACACTCAGAGCCAGATACAGAGAGCGAGAGGGAGAGAGACACACACACACTCAGAGCCAGAAACAGAGAGAGAGAGAGAGAGAGAGATACAGAGAGGGAGAAAGAGCCAGAGAGAGAGAGAGATGCTCAGAGCCAGAGAGAGAGAGAGAGAGAGAGAGAGAGGAGAGACACACACACACTCAGGGAGGGGGAGAGGGAGGGAGAGGGACACACTCAGAGCCAGAGACAGAGAGAGAGATGCTCAGAGCCAGATACAGAGAGAGAGAGAGAGAGAGAGAGAGAGAGAGAGAGAGACACACACACACACACTCACTCAGGGAGGGGGAGAGGGATGGAGGGAGGGAGAGGGAGAGGGACACACTCAGAGCCAGATAGAGGGAGAGAGAGAGAGAGAGACACACACACAGAGCCAGATACAGAGAGAGAGAGAGAGAGAGAGAGAGAGAGAGAGAGAGAGAGAGAGACACACACACACACTCAGGGAGGGGGAGAGGGAGGGAGAGGGACACACTCAGAGCCAGATACAGAGAGAGAGAGAGAGAGAGAGAGAGAGAGAGATAGAGAGAGAGAGACACTCAGAGGCAGATAGAGAGAGCAATGCTCAGAGCCAGAGAGAGACCAAAGGCCATACAACAGGAATGCAGGGCAGCAGGATACTGTGTAGAATACACTCCTATCAATCCCTGACTCACTGCACCACAACTCTGAAGCATGCATTTCCTTTGTGTCGCTGCAAATTCAGTTCTTCCCCAGAATCTCTGTGATACGCAGGAAAGAATTCCACACTCCGCAGCAATGAGTACAACATTCAGAGCAAGCGCTTGACTGCATCCTGACAATTTAGCAAACCATTCCAAACTGTAAACAGACCGCGATGCATTCTCAGCCACAAGTTACCAGAGGGTTGTTTCTGTATCGGAGGTTGCTGAACGAGCAGTTTCAGCACACACTGCCTCCTCCCCCAACCACACACACACACACACACACACACACACACACACACACACACACAGTACCTGCAGCGTGTGGGAACCCTGGGGCACTCCACAACATCAATGCGCAGGGCAGTAGCCACCCTGGGGCAGGCAGGGACCCGCCCACGGTGTGCTGACTCAGCCTCGGCCTATCAGCTGCCACCCTGCGGTGATGCAGTGGGATCAGCAGTGACAGCTCATCGTCGGGGGGATGTGGATGGGACTGCAGATAACGCAGGGCTCCGTGGGGAGGGGCACAGAGGGGCTAGAGCAAGGAGGGGTGCAGTGAGTGGAGAGCCAGGAGGGAGGGGGTGGGGAGAGAGAGCCAGGGGGAGGGTGAAAGGTGAGAAGGGTGAGGGGTGTGGGTTGGAGGGGCGAGAGAGAGGTGGGGGGTTGTGGGTGAGGTGACAGAGGTGAGGGGTGAGGTGACAGTGTGGGTGAGGGGTGTGGGTGGGGTGAGAGAGGCAAAGGGTGAGGGGTGTGGGTGCGGGAGCGGTGTGACAGAGCCGGGGGGAGGGTGAGGAAGCTGGGAAGGGGGGGGGGGGGGTTGGGGTTGGAGGGGAAGGGGGTGAAGACAGAGCCAGGAGCGGCAGTGGGGGGTGTGGGGAGAGCGAGGAGGAATGGAGGGGTGGGATAGTCAAGAGGGCATAGAGCCGGGGGGGAGGGAGTTGGGGGTCTGGGAGAGCACAAGCAGGGGTGACCGGAAGGAGTGAGGGGAGGGAATATGTTGTCCAGGGGAACAATCCCCATTCCTTCCCAACTCCCCATAGCAAACCTGAGGAAATGCAAGTAAATCCTACATCCGAAGTTATAAAGTAAATTCACAAGCCCTGGAAACAGTCAACACAAATTACCCATTACCTTTGTTTGAAACCCTACTTAGCTCAATCCCTCACCTGTATGTCCTCTTACACTGATGCTTAAAACATCCTAGACCATATCCTGAGCCCTCTCCCCTCCCAGATCTCTTCCATTTGTATCCAGGATAGAGCCACTGCTGTGGTTTCTGTTGCTACTTGTGCGGGGGTGATAGTTCTCTCGGAAGAGCTCGCTGTTGTATCAGTGCCTGCCTCAGGATGGCTCCCTTTGCTACAGGGAGTTACACACACTTTGTTTGTGGAGTTGGGCAGGTCAGTCTGCATCAGGAAAGGCTGGTTAACAGAAGCCCAGTGCGTTTCCCCCTCACCTCTGCCTCTGACCATCAGTGAGATGAGATCAGACTGACCCCCGGTCTATCGCACCCCCCCCCGTCCCCCCCACCTCCTTCTAAGAGAGCCATTTACCACACTCACACAAGCAGCAACAGATACAGTCCACTGACCTACACTGTCTTCCAGTTAACAGTACATCAATTTTTCTCAGCCGAAATAATCTTCCCCTATTCCATTCCTGTCTCTAATTGCCTCCAGCCCTACACCCTCCAAGATAGGTTTTCCCCACAAGTGTGATCCAAGTTTTTTCTCCACCAATACAAACCATGTTTTCAGCTGCTGTCCCCAAGCTACGCAAATCCTACCCTAAATCTCTCTACCTCTCTCCCTGACAGAGCTTAAAAAACTTTTTTAATACTTTAAAAAATTTACAGCATGGTAACAGGCCCTTCTGGCCCCACAAGCCTGTGCCACCCATATAAACCCATGTTAACCTACCTGTACGTCTTTGGAATGTGGGAGGAAACCCGAGCACCTGGAGGAAACCCACACAGACACAGGGAAAACGTACAAACTCCTTACAGACAGAGACAGGAGTTGGAACTCCGATCGCTGGTGCTGTAATAACATCGTGCTAACTGCTACGTTACCTTGTCGCCCTAGTCATAGTTAGTCATCTGGCTCAGTGTAAACTGTTGATCGATAACTACCTTCTGAAGCAGCTTGGGATGTTTTTACTGTTATGGGGATTATATAAATGCAGTTGCATATAGAGCCAAGAGTTCGGGCACAAAGATAGAGTGAGAGTGATATAGCACAGAAACAGGCCCTTCTGCCCACCGAGTCCATGCTGACCAACCACCCATTTGCACTAATCCTACACTGATCCCACTTTACTCTCCCTACATTCCCATCAACTGTCCCCAGATTCTACCCCTCACCTACACACTAGGGGCAATTTACAGCAATCAATTAACCTACCAACCTGCACGTCTTTGGGATGTGGGAGGAAACCAGAGCACCCAGAGGAAACCCTCGCGGTCACAGGGAGAACGTACAAACTCCACGCAGACAGCAGTGGTCAGAATTGAACCTGGGTCACTGGCTCTGTGAGGCAGCAGCTCTACTCACTACACCACTGTGCCTCCTATATGCCACCCAGATCTTTGGTGAGACATACTGTATTGAGAGAGTATGTCACCAAAGCACATGGGATCCTGTGATTCTTAAACAGAGGTATTGAGCATAGAAGGAGTGAAACTTTCTGAGCCTTTTATGTAAAATCTCTGGCCAGGTCAGAACTAGAATACAGGGGTTGCCTGGGTTACAAATGACCTGACTTAGGAAATCTTACTTTACGCAAATTCTCCTATATATTTTTAAAGGATTTTTCAAGCTAGTAATACGTAATAATAAAATGGTTTATGGTATTCATTAATGGCTGGTACAGTACATATTCCATTAGTTTGATTATGGGTAGTGTTAGGGTGAATAGTCAATGAAATTATAGCCAGTGTATGTAGAACGATGATATGATGTCCCAAATATAGTCACCCAAGATACTGAAGAAAACTTGGTTGTCCAGTTAGACAAAGTGAGATCTCAAAATAGCAATGTAATACATTAAGTGAGCTAAGAACAAAATGCTGGAGGAACTCAGCGGGTTGAGCTGCATTTGGGGAGGCAGAAGGGTGGTTGACGTTTCCCTGGATGAGAACCCATTGTTTAAATGATGCTGGTTGTGGGATAACTACTGACCAGAACACCAGCGAGATCTCACTGCTCTTCAAAAGTCACAGGAGTTTACATCCACGTTACCTGAAAGATAGCAGCACTGATGGGTGTACCATTGTCTCAGTACCCTGTGTGTTCCAATCCTACTCCAGAGATTTCAGCACATATTTCACCTCAGTCTGCCTGACTGTGCTGAAATCTCTGGAGTAGGATTGGAACCCACAACCTGACTCAGGCAAGAGCACAGCCCACTGGGGCACAGACGAAGCACACACGCATGCGAGTTCCCCCTTTATTACAAAACCTACCTCTTCAGGGCTGGGAACTTAACAGCAACTGTCGCTTGTAGGAAAGTTGTGGAAGCAACACGTCCACAGCGAGTGCCATAGCTTTGCCCAACACAGGCACTGTCGGAACACACGAAGCGACCAAGTCTGACGATGGCACGAAACATGATGGGCGAGTTATGTATGTGTGTGAGAGAGCAGGGGAAGCTATCCCAGGACTCTAAACACCCAGTGTTACAGCCTGCATTTATACGGCTACCAAGGACTCTCCCTCTCGGTACATGTTGTGCACATTAGTATCAAAGGTCAACAGACGTCATCCAACAAAGCAATTACAGCAACAAATGAATCATTCACCCAAGGGGTTGGCAGGCTGAACTCCAAACAGTGCAATTCTAACCTTTCCCCTACTTTCACCAAATTATTCACAACAACTTAAATCTACCAAGGCACTCAGTTTCTACTTGCTTTGTCTGTTCACCCTCTGCTGCTCCCCACTACCCCCAGTTCCTTTGACCATCTCTGAACACCCATAAATGCTCACATAAACACTAATTCGATCAATAAACTAGACAGCTTTACGACCTTAAAGCAGTTTCTCCAGCATGTTCCTACATCTCTTCCAGTTAATCTTCTTGTCACCATCTAGACCCTACAATCACTGGCATCAATCTCTTTCTATCTAGTCTGGTTTATTTCTTTTGCAACCTTAACACTTTCTATTAAATTAATTTCTTTTGCCCTTAATCGCCGCCACCTTTGTAAAATGTTTTGGAATGTAGGAATTGTTCTAAAGCCCTTGTTGGAATGGAACCTCATCCAAGGTGACAGCATCACAACTGACACTTGTATGGCACCGTAAATGCAAAACATCCCAGAGAGCTTCACGGTCGCCTGATCAGAATCGGACACCAGAAGTTGGTAGGATGGAGGAACAAGGATAGAAAGGGAAGAGTTAGGGAGGTGGTGAGCTAGGAGGTAGGGAATTTAAGTGCTTAGGGTCTGGGCAGCTGAAGACACCATACGGAGTGTTGGGGCAATGAAGATCACAGGCACACTTTCACCCTCTATACCAACGATCAAACCATTTTAATACCGTGCTTACTCCACCAGCTTCAACACTCAGTAGTTATGTCATCGATATAACTCTGGTTGCCAAGAACACAGTGGTAGGGAACAGCGGTCTTTGTACCTAAGCTTGTGATAGAGTCAAACAGCACAGAAACAGGCTCTTCAGCCCACCATGTCCACACTGACCATCTACACCAATCCCATTTACCAGCACTTGGTCCGCAGCCTTCTACATGCCGACTATTCAAGAACTTGTCTGGATACTTCTCAAAGGTTGTGAGAGTCGCTGCCTCCACCGCCCCCTCAGGCAGTGCGTTCCACATTCCAACTGCCCTCTGGGTGAATGAGTTCTTCCTCAAATCCATGTAACTTCACAAGAACCAAGCTCAGCTATTGCACATCCATTTCTCATTGCTGCTGCATCAGAGGGCTTCAGCACTGCAATTCCTCCCCTCAAACCTGCTCCTTCTTTCAAGTGTTGCTTGAAAGCCAACCCTTCAAGTTTTTGATCATCTTTCCCAATATCCTTTACGTGACCCAATTGTTTGATCACATTTCCGTGGAAGATTTTCACAATGCAAGCTGCACTGGCTAGAGTATGGCTAATGGGGAACTCCAGAAATGGAAATGGGGAACTCTGGAATTGGAACTGAAATCCGGAGTAGCAGTATCAAACACGGGCAACAAACCAGCGTTCATCCCCCTCAGTGACCTGTGGCCGGGGACACAGGCTGAGGGTAAAAATCGGGCTCTCAGATCAACGCCGTGGTGCGGCTGATGGAGCCGCAGCCTCACCGTTCCAGTAGGCTGGGTTCGATCCTGATCTCAGCTCCTGTCTCTGTGGAGTGTGCGTGTCCTCCCTACGAACACATGGGCTTCCTCCAATATCGCAAAGATGTGCAGGAGGAAAGTGCCCCCAGGTGTGTAGGTGAGTGGTAGAATCTGGGAGAATGACGTGGGGAGAAAATAGGATTAATGTAGGTGGTTGAGGGTTGGCACAGGCTTGGTGGGCCGAAGGGCTGTTTCCATGCTGTCTCTCTCTCTGACTCTACATAACAGAATCACTTCCCTCCATTGCAGTGTCCCACCCAAGTGTCAGGTTTGTGAACTCCCAAAACATAGGTACAGACAGATATTCCCCAGGAAATAACAAACTCAGAAGGAATTTGCGAGATCAGACGCGTGACAAGTAGCAGCAGGTTTGGGACAACCTCTTGGTCTGTTAGAATATAGCCCCGGAGAAGGAAGGTAGCTAAATCATTGGAACATTACGTTGCAGTTCTACAAGTCGTTGGTGAGGCCACACTTGGAATACTGTGTACAGTTGTGGTCACCCTGTTGTAGGAAATACGGGGTTAAACTGGAAAGAGTGCAGAGAAGATTTACAAGATTTGCCAGGACTTGAGGGCCTGAGTTATAGGGAGAGGTTGGTCAGGCTGGGTCTTTATCCCTTGGAATGTAGGAGAATGAAGGGCGACCTTACAGAAATGTTTAAAATTACGAGGCATAGATAGGTGGACAGTAACAGTCTTTTCCCCAGGGGACTCCAAAACTAGGGGGCAGATTTAAGGTGAGAGAGGAAAGATTTAGAAGGGACCCATGGAGCAACTCAGAGGGTGGTGAGTATATGGAATGAGCTGCCAGAGGAAGTGGTTAAGGCAGGTACAATAGGTTCATTGAAGCAGCACTTGGATAGGTACATGGGTAGGAAAGGTTTAGAGGGATATGGGCTGAACACAGGAAATTGGGACTAGCTGGGTGGGCACCGTGGTCATCATGGACTGGTTGGGCTGAAGGGCCTGTATCCGTGCTATATTGCTCTATGACTCCATCAGCTAAGCCACACGACACCAGCTGCAAACTGCAACACATACAGATCATTTCATCACATCAGTGCATTGAGGTAGCACAAGTCAAAAAAATAACAGAATGTGGAATAAAGTGTTACAGTTACAGAGAAAGTGCAGTGAAGGCAGACAATAAGGTGCAAGGCCATAATGAGGTAGATTGGGAGGTTAAGAGTGCATCTTCTTGTACTAGGGGACCATTCAATAGTCTTATAACAGCGGGATAGAAGCTGTCCTTGAGCCTTCTGCCCGATGGGAGGGGGAGAAGAGAGAATGTCCGGGGTGGGTGGGGTCTTTGACTATGTTGGCTGTTTTACCGAGGCAGCGAGAAGTGTAGACAGAGTCTGTGTGGAGGGGAGGTGATGTGCTGAGCTGTGTCCACAAATCTGTAGTTTCATGCAGTCACAGACAGAGCAAAAAAGTATATGGAACGAGTTGCCAGAGAAGGTGGTGGAGGCAGGTACAATTACAATGTTTAGAAGACCTTTGGACAGGTACATGGATAGGAAAGGTTTGGAGGGATATGGACCAAATGCAGGCAAATGAGACTGGCTCAGGTAGGCAGGACGAGTTGGGCCGAAGGGCCTGTTTGCGTGTTGTATAACTCTATGCACTTGCATTGGATGTAGATCAGGGAATGTTTACTGGACTTGTGGAATGAAAGGGTTTTCTTAAGAGGAATGGTTGAGCATAAACACTGGAGTTTAGAAGAATGAAAGGTGATTGTATAGAAACATAAAGGATACTGATGGGGCTAGACAGGATGGATGGCAAGGATGGTTCCTTTCATAGGGGAGTCCAGAAACGGGGAATAGTTTCAGAATTAAAGATCACCCATTTTAGACAGAGATGAGGAACTTCTTCCCTGAAGGTCATGAATCTTTGGAATATTCTACACAAGATAGCTGTAAAGGCAGAGTCATTAACTAGATTCAAGGTTTTTGGGAAGTCAAGGGTTGCAGGGAACAGATTCCAGGCACCATGTGGCCAACTTCTGCTTATGTTATTAATCACATAACTCTACTGACTGTAGCGGCTCTCACAAGGAGAGGTTTAGTCATTATGAACATGCAAATGTTGAGCTTGGTGCTTCAAACCTGCTCTGTAATTTAGTAAGATCATAACTGATCAAACTGTAACCTTGACAACACATTTTATCCACGGTAAACTCTTACCCCACTTGCCCATCAAGAATCTACCTTTCTCTGCCATAAAAATATTTTATCTCCATCATCCTATGAGGAAGAGAGCTCTAAAGGCTATGGGTAAGGTGCTAGTCAATGGGATTTATATAAATGGGTACTCGATGGTTAGCACAGACATTGTGGGCTGAAAAGCCTGTTTCTGTTCTCTATGACTCTCTGACTCAAAGGCCCTCAAAGAAAAAAAACTGTTTACCTTATCTCTGTCTGGGAGACCTCTTACCCTTAAACAGTAACCCTTAGTTCTAGATTGTCCCACAAGAAGAAACATCCACTCTGTGGAGACCCCTTCAGGAGCTTGCATGTTTCAATCAAAGTCCCAATCTCTCCTATCTTTCCTCACAACAAGTTGCCCATTCCAAGTAATAGTCCGGTAAACCTTCTCTCAAATGCTCCCAACACATCATTCCTTAAATATGGAAAGCAATACCATACACTGTACTCCAAATGTGGTCTCACCAATGCCCTATGTGACTGAGGCACAATCTCTCTACTTTTGTACTCAGTGACATTCTGCTAGCTTTCTTAGTTACTTGCTGTACCCACGTACCAGCCTTCTGTGAATCATGTACTGGGCTTAGCAAGCTTGCCAAATCACATGGTCCTACCCTATTCCCAGTGGGTAGTAACATTTGGAATTATCCTTTTCACAAATTTCTACTTCACTTGGTAAGCGACGATAGGTTCAGATTCCGACACTATCCCAGGTGTAGCATTCCACATCCCAAAACCCTCCACTGGAGCACTTTCCCTCAATTCCTGCCCACCAATGACTTAGTCACCATGTCGTGCAAATAATTTTATCCATATTAACCTCAAGACTCCTCCGAGTGGCAAGTGTTGCACCTCAACCTTTCTTGGTCCTCCTGAAACGTTCAACATATCTTCCACATTCATCTCGCACAGATCAGAGCTCCCGTTTGATACAGTGAGTCTGTAAGTTGGTCAAACGTGGAAAGATCTCATTAAGAGACTTCAAAACGGTAAAAAGAATACAGTCTTTGGTAAGAAAGATTACAAGCCTTACGTCTGATGTTCTGCTAAGTGACGTCTATCTAGAGGCACAAGAGACTGCAGATACTGGAAGCAGGAGCATTAAAACAAACCGCTGGAGGAACTCAGTGGGTCAGGCAGCATCGGAAACAAATGGAAGGAATTGTCGAGGTTTCACGTCAGAACCTTGCATCAGGACAAAGTGGAGAGGATAAATAAACAGTACAAAGAGGAGAGGAGGAGCGGTGAGACAGAGACCAGAGGTGAGTGGTGGACTGGGGGAGAGGCTTTTGAATGATGACGGGCAGATCGAGCGAGATAGGGAAGGGGGAAGGTGGAGTCGGGAGACACGAGAGATGGAAGAAGACAAAAAAAAAGAGGGGAATGGAGCCAGGAGGGGGATGGGGAGGGTGAAGGTTGATCCACGTTGTCCACTTCTCTCCACAGATGCTGCTGACCTGCTGAGTTCCCCCAGCAGTTTGTTTTTTGCTCTACTAGAGGAGCTGGAACGCCTGGAGTTCAAACAGGCAGACCGTAAGCCACAGATGTTTGTGCACCTGATCACTGTGCAGCAACTCTCTGGCGAGACAAGGCACTTCCAGCTCACTGTGTTGCTGGAAGTGCCTTGTCTAACATTGGAAGGAAAGAGTGGCTGGCTTCAGCTGTCTGGTAAAACCAGCAAGGGGGAGAGAAATGTTTCTCCTACAGGGTGCACAGTTATAATCTGGAATACGCTGCAAATGGGTTAGAACATAGAACAATACAGCACAGGAACAGCCATTCATCCCACCATGTCTGCACTGACCATGACATCAACCTGAACTATTCCCATCTGCCTGCACATTAGATCTTTATTAGTCACATGTACATCGAAACACACAGTGAAATGCATCTTTTTGCGTAGTGTTCTGGGGGCAGCCCGCAAGTGTCGCCGCACTTCCGGCGCCAACAACGCATGCCCACAACTTCATAACCTGTAAGTCTTTGGAACGTGGGAGGAAACCGGAGCACCTGGAAGCCCAAGCAGTCATGGGGAGAATGTACAAACTCCTTACAGACAGCAGCTGGAATTGAACCTGGGTCACTGGCACTGTAATAGCATTATGCTAACCGCTACACTATCCCTCCATTCCCTGCTTGTCTAGATGCACCTTAAACACCTCTAGTATCTGCCTCCACCACCTGCCCTAGCAGCTCGTTCCAGGCACCCATCACTCTCCGTGGGAAAAGAAACTCACCCTTTAAACTTTCCCCCTCTCGCCTTAAACCTATGGTCTCTGGTATTTGACATTTCCACTCTGGGAAAAAGACTATTCCCTATCCAAGCCTCTCATCATTTTATACACTCATATCAGGTGGCCCTGCTGGAGGAGTTTTGTGAGGAGTGGGGTGGAACATGGGACTAGCCTGTTATTCAGCCTCTCAAGTACGTTCCACTATTCAATTAGACCTCTTCCCCCACACTAACCTCTGAAACCCAACAAAATTTAAATTTGGCACTGAAATTTTCAACTAACCTCCCCCCCCACCCTGGTCTTTGTGGGGTGGAGGGAAGGGGTCAGAGTTCGAGATTTCCACCATCTGAAAAAGTGCTTCCCACCTCCGAATGGATTATATGAGGACTTTAATGTTAGGCCCTCCTGTCCTGGACACTTTTACCAGAGGGAATGGTTCTCTGCTCTTTCTACATTTTAATCATGGGCTGGGGTACATGGCAGAGCAATGGATACTGCTCTCTACATCTGCTCTGCTATTTATGGTGGGCACTGATTGTTTGAAATAGGAAATTGTTCTGTTCCTTTTCAGTAACACTCTTCACTGTCACATATACTAAATCCACAGAAAGAAAGTCTCACACTACTTCCAATCACCCACTTTCCTCTCATCACTCATGCACTTCCCTCAGTATTTACCCAGCTTATCAATGGATAAACAGTACAAAGTTTGTAAAAAAAAACAGATCTGTCCACACAAAGCTATTTACTTTGACCATAACCCACTTATAGTGACCTCAAAGCACGCACTGTGAAATGTAGGTGAAAGGGCTGGCTGGAGGTTGTTTGGGCAATACTACATTATAACAACATAACATCTGTACCACGTCCAGAAACACTGCAAGGCACTTTTACGAAGATTAAGATTGGACAAGTCTTGATGTCAGAGAGAGAAGATGTCATAACCATCTGCCTCTTCCCATGGGGTATTTAAAGATACCACTGGCAGGCGACGCAGGGAGCTCTCCAGTGACCTAGCTGATATTTCTGCCTCAAGTAAAAACACCATATGAAAGACGTGCACTTGTGTCATGCTTTTCACACCCAAAGCACTATACTACAGGAATGATATTCCTGCTGGATGTGGGATAAGGAGCATGCAGAGTACTGCAAGGAACTTCTTCAAAGCACAAGCCATTGGATTTTATTTCCTTTTTATCCACGTGATAGTACACGGGGCCTTGGTTTAATATCTTATTGCAAAGGTGTACCTCTGGCACCACAGCATCCTCAAAGGAACTTTGGCCCACGATGTCTGTGCCAAATTAAACTAAATCTCTCTGGCTGCACATGATCTACAAATTGGTAAACTGGTCTATTACTGTCACATGTACTGAAAAACCTGTCTTACATACTGTCCATACAGATCAATGCATTAAAGTAGTACAAGGGAAAACAATAACAGAACACAGAATAAAGTGTTCCAGTGACAGAGAAAGTGCAGTTGCCCCTCTATTGCCTGCATATTCATGTGTCTATCTAAAAGCCTCTTAAACACCACTATTGTATCTGCTTCCACCACCACCACCCCTGGCAGCCCGTTCCAGGCACCCACCGCTCTCTGTGTAAAAACTTGTCCCTCTCATTTTAAATGCACGTCCTCTAGTATTTGACATTTCTAACACCACCCCTCTTCCACAGATGCTGCTGGGCCCACTGAGCTCCTCCAGCAGATTGTTTGATGCTCCAGATTCCAGCATCTGCCATCTCCTGTGTGTCCCTAGATTGTCCTCAAATCACTGTGCTGGGACTTGAACTCTCAGGGGTCAGAGTGCCACCCACTGAACTAACTTCTCAGGTGGTCCCTCGGAATCGAGGGTGACTCCTTCCACTTGAGCTCCGTGGGTTCGGGGTGGTTGATGAGATCAACACAGGAATCGCAGACTCTGCCCCAAGTGGGACAGGTGGTGCCTTACAGGGCAGGCAGGTAGCACGAGGCAGTGTGCTCAAGTGTTCCTGCGTGCTCCCTACACGTGGCCTCGAGGCTCTCGATACCACTTTGAGTGGTCCTTCTCCACTCTGAGCGGCCTTGGGTCAGAGGATCCCAGGAGTCAGCGGGGATGTTGGATTTCAAGGAGGCTTTGAACCCATTCCTGGATCTTTTCCTCTGACAACCTGGTAATGTGTTGGGGTCAGTCATACAGCATGGAAAAAGGCCATTCAGCCCACCACACCCTTGCTAACCAGTGGGCACCTATCTGTATTAATCCCATCTCCCAGCACTTGGCCTGTGCTGGGAGATTCAAGTGCTCATCTAAACAACAATTTATGTTAAGCTTACGTTAACTTGTTTGTCCATGTCTTGTAATATAGCGTTGCTGCAAAAAGCTAATTTTCATGGCATTTATACCCTGTGCGTATATGCCTAAGAGAACAATAAACTTGAACTTGAGCTCTTAAATGCTATCAGTGACTCTGCTTCCACCACCCTCTTGGGCAGCATGTTCCAGGTACTCACCACTCTCTGGTCCCCCTCAGATCCCCTCTAAATCCCTTTACCTAAATCAATGTCCTCTAGTTTTATTCACCTCTAGTAAGGGATCTATACCGCTCATATTTTTGATCACATCAACTATGTCCCCTCCGCTCCAGAGAGAATAGACCTAGCTTGGAACGGAGTGCAAAACTGAGCTAACACAAAGGCAGCTGATGACTGTAGGAATCTTACTGTGACTGTTCCAGATGCCCACACAACAACCGTTACATTTCATCATAAGTGTTCAATCCTTCCCGCAGACATCCTTACAGTTATGCGCAGTGGTGGTAAAAACCCCAATAGAAAGCGGCAAATAATTAGTGGAGACACAGGAGATGGCAGATGCTGGAACCCGGAGCAACAAACAACCTGCTGGAGGAACTCAGCAGGTCGAGAAGCATCTGTGGGGGGAGAGGAATTGTTGACCATTTGGATTGAAACCCTGCATCAGGACAAATAATCAGTAGTTGTCTCTACCAATTATTAGCACTACGTTACAGAATCTCACCACTAGGAAGTGTAATTAAAGACCTAACTCTGTCTGAGGTCAGACCTCTTAACATTAAAAAATGATTACCACTCAGTGCTCTGTCTGAATTCGTCAGGAGTGTTTAAAACTTTTAAAAGAATGAGCTAGGAATATTTTACAGATAATCCCAGCTGTCGGTAAGAATATGGCACCCTCCAGGAGAAACAATAGGAAGTGTTAATGGATTTCCTAAGCACTTTAGCTGAGATTGCAAAAATTATTGACGGAAATTCTTGACGAGGTGGAAATGGAGAGGATGTTTTCTCACGAGAGAGTCTAGAGTGAGGGGTCTGCCTGAGGCAGAGATGATGTGAAATGAGAGCAGGCAACACTGGAAACACTCAGCAGGGCAGGCAACGTCTGTCGAAACAAACCAGAGTTAATACTTCTGGTCAAAGACTCTTTGTCATGTCTTTCACATGGAATGTTAACTGTTTCTCTTTACACAGAAGCTGCCTGAGCTGCTCACTATTTGCAGCATTTTCTATTTTTATTTCAGGTGTCCAGCCTCTGCGGTTTATTGATTTCCAAAGATGATGTGAATTTTTCTTTGAGGGTGGCGAGTCTTTGGAACTCCTTTCTTCAAAGGGTGGCAGAAGCAGAGACTTTGAATATTTCTTAGGCAGAAGTAGATAGCTTCCCGATAAGCCAGGGAGTGAAATGTTACCAGGGACAGGAGAGAATGCAGAGTTCAGATTAAAATCAGATCTGCTGTGAGATTAATTGGTGGGGCAGGCTTCAGGGGCCAGGTAGCCAACTCCCGCTCCTATTTTGTATGCATCCTTCAACAAACATCACCAAAACAGGTGCTCAGGTTAGCATCACGCTCTGGGATCTTCCTGTGCACTGAATGACTGCACCCGTTATCTCATTACAACAGTGACAATACTTTGAAAAGGATTTCAATGTCATAGGCAAGACAGAGGCACTGAGAGTTTAGGGGCAGCTCAGGAAGCAGGCTGAATGATAATGGAAAGGGAGATGCTCCCATGGGATGAATCCATTTCTGTCAGCGGGCAAGTCCAGTGCCAGGACCCACCAACACTCCCCTGGTGCAATGGGAGAAAGTGATCTGCCAGCATCAGGCAGCACGGGGCTGACACACCAGGAGGGTGGGGGCCAGGGCTCTCTGAACTACGCCAGCACACCCGCGACTAGGGTGGGGAAAAGGTGGTGATCAGCAAGCAGGGAGTAAGGGAGTAGCCCTGAATGGGGTGAACGGAGATAGTTGGGGGGGGGGGGTTGGAGGTGCAGGGCAGCCAGCAGCGGGAGAGCAGGCTGTGGTGGAGGGCAGAGGACAGAACAGGACGAGTGAAAGCTGAGAGATGGGGCGAGATGGATAGAGAGAATGAAAGAGTTGGGACAGGAACGGATCAGTTAACACGTTTGCCTCACAGCTCCGGTGACCTCAGGTGCTGACTGTGTGGAGTTTACACACTCTCCTTAAGATTGTGAGTTTCCCCAGAGTACTCTGGTTTTCGCCCACATCTCAGATGTGTTGGTTAGCTACTGTAAATTGTAGGTGGGTGGGCATGCGAGGGAGAATACGTAACAGGGAAATAAGTGGGAATGCGATTGTTCAGAAAGCTGACGTGGACTCAATGCCCTCCTCCTATGCCATAAGGAAAGAAATATGAGAACAAGGGGAGGTGGTGCTGAGAAGAGAATGTGGATAACATCCGATACAGTTGTGTGATCAGAACTGAGGGCGTGCCTGTGCAATAGGCCTATGCAGCAGAGTCTGGTCTTCAATCTTCCCGGCAACACAAGAGACTGCAGACGCTGGAATGCAGAACAACACACAAAGTGCTGGAGGAACTCAGCAGGTCAGGCAGCATCTGTGGAGGGAAATGGACATATGAGCAGACCAATGGACATTTTCCGGATGAAGGGTCTCAGCCCGAAACGTCGACTGTCCATTTCCCTCCGTAGATGCTGCCTGATCTGCTGAGTTCTCCAGCATTTTGTGTGTTGCTTCAATCATCCTGGACCTACATCACCAGATGAAGTCCTGGCTCTGCCAAGACTGTGTCCTAGTTGGTTTGCAGTGACCACATTGGGTTAAAGACATTCAAGTACAGATATCACCCACTCCTCAGTACCAGGGTAGAGGGATCATCTTCCACCCCAAGACACTGCTTCAGAGAAAGTAAAAATGCAACAGGCTTCTTCAGTTCACTTCTGGCTTATTTCACACCTCTTCCTCATAGGGTTACAGTCACTCATTGTAGGGACCCTACAAGGATGTCTTTGGACTGTTAAATTAAGCTCCAAAGTGCCTTGAACCCTAACCCTGGGAAGCAGAAACTTGTTCACTGACTATCACTGGGAAGGCATTTTCAGCACAACCAGGCTTCCCAGGACACTATTGGAAAGGACACAGTTACCTCCGGAATAAATGGTATCAAACTTCCATATTTCCTTATGACACAAGAGGACGTTGTTCAGCCCATCGACTCTATGCTGGCTCACAGAGCAATCCCTATCCCCCACTGCTTTCCCCCTGTAATGTATTCTCCCCACATTCTCATGTAATTGTTTCCATGCAATGCATTTTCTCTCACATAGAACACTACAGCACAGTACAGGCCCCTCGGCCCACAATGCTGTGCTGACATTTTATCCTGCTCTAAGATTTATCTAACCCTTCCCTCCCACATAGCCCCCCATTTCTCTATCATTCACGTGTCTATCCAAGAGTCTCTTAAATGTCCCTAATGCATCTGTCCCCACAACCTCTGCCGGCAGTGCGTTGTACACACCCACCACTCTCTGTGTAAAGCAGATGGTGAGGATCTGCTGACAAAGCAGACAGACTTTTGGCACAGACTAGAAGGGCCGAATGGCCTGTTTTCTGTGCTGTAGTGTTCTATGGTTCTACTTGGTCTAGAGGCATGTCTAAATCATCAACAGCTTCTATCCCGCTGTTATAAGACTATTGGACGGTCCTCTAGTACGATAAAACGGACTCTTGACCTCACAATCTACCTCATTATAACCTTGCACCTTATTGTCAGCCTGCACTGCACTTTCTCTGTAACTGTAACACTTTATTCTGCATTCTGTTATTGTTTTACCTTACACAGGCCTGTACTGTGCTGTAGTGTTCTATGTGAGAGAAAATGCATTGCATGGAAACAATTGCATGAGAATGTGGGGAAAGCAGTGGGGGATAGGTATTGCTCTCGATGGGCTGAATAACATCCTCTTGTGTCGTAAGGAAATATGGAAGTCAATGCACTGTTGCAATGAAATGATCTGTATGGATGGCATGAAAAACAATGTTTTTCACTGTACCTCGGTACATGTGACAATAATAAACCAATTTACCAAATCCCACCACGCACAGGGAGTTCTGCTATAACACGATAGATATGTTCCTTAGAACCCTCATGTTAGGGAAAGTCGTGTTATAGCAGAACAGGCTGCGGTTACCTTCAAAGCACAGAGTTGAACAGGTTTCCCCAATCGCACTGTAATGAAAGCAACCTGCATAATGCAAATAGTGTCCCCTAATCCATCTACTGCGTTATAAACAACCTTATAGCAGAAATACCTGTAGTTGTGGAACTTAAATCCAAGTACAGCCAAGATAACCAAAGAACCACCAGGGAATTAATGCCAAGAATGACCAATCACAAAAAAGGAAAAACACAATCAAAGAATCAAATAAGTGAGCCAAGTTCACTGGTTGCACTGTCGCTGCTGATTGGGCAGACTGGAAATTGCTGGCACTAACAGGAATAAATTGTTTCTTAATCCAACAGTCCAGAACATTCAACAAGAGAAGCTGCCAGACTGAAATGTGATCTCCAGGAGCTCTCTGTACACCGCAGCAGGATTAGATAGAATGGGCTGTCGTAAACTGACCACAAACTTGGCCTAACCTCCAGCAGTTTTCATCCATCTCAGCAGAAAAGGTATCCAAACACTTTGGCTTTTGCCCCTTCTTGATAAGAACTGGATCACGTGCCTGTCCACTTGTACTTAACCCAGGTGGCAGACTTCCAATGAAAGAGCTCAGATTTTATTTAACAAACAAGATGTCGCAGCTATTGGAACTGCTGCATCACAGCTCCAAGGACCCAGGTTCGATCCTGACCTTGGGTGCTGCATGTGTGGAATTTGCACGTTCTCCCAGTGACCCCGCAAGTTTCCTTTAGGTTCTCCGTTTTCCTCCCTCATCCCAAAGACATGTGGGTTGGTGGGTTAATTGACTCTGTACATTTTTTGTGGAAAAAATTGCCCCTTTAAATCTTTCCCCTCACACCTTAAACCTATACCCTCTGGTTTTAGACTCCCCAACCCTGGGAAGAAGACAGTGACCAACTGGTGATTTTATAAACCTCCATAAGGCCACCCTCAGCTTCCTTCACTCCTGGGTAAACAGTCGCAGCCTATCCAGTCTCTCCCCATAGACTCAAGCCCATCAGTCCCATCAATATCTTTGTGAATATTTTCTGCACCCTCTCTAGCTCCCTCACATCCTTCCTGGAGTAGAATGACCAGAATGACACACAATATTGCAGGTGCAGTCTCACCAACATCCTACACTTGTCCCAACCCCTGTACTCAGTGCCCCGTCTGATGAAAACAAGCATGCCCTACATCTTCTTCACTACTTTGTCTACCTGTGTTGCCCTTTCACGGAACTAGGTACTCGTACCCCCGGGTCTCTCTGTTCTATGACACTCCCCAGGGCCCTGTCATTTATTATGCAAGTCCTGTGCTGGTTTAATTTCCAAAATAGGGAGAATAAAATAAGATTAGTGTAGAATTGATATAAAATGGGTGCTCGATGACCAGCATAGACTCAGTGGGCCAAAGGGCCTGCGGTTCTGTGCTGTACGATTTGGTGACTCCGATGTATTTTTCCCAGTGTACAGGTTGATCATCAACAGCTCCTGCACTGTGAAAGGCAAAAAATATTCTATTTTGTCCCCCCACCCACTCACTAACACACAACTATCCTGTGACCCCTGATTAGAACTATGATTGGCCTTGAGAGTCAACTCCAAGGTCAAAATGTTTGTCAGCCTCGCACACAGTGGAGCAAAGCCTACATCAGGGCTGCAGCAGACTTAGACAGTCCCTGACTAACAGGAGGTGGGGAGAGGCAAGATAGACAAAAAGATAAACAGATATTAACAGTCTCTGATGGAAAAGAAATTTGAGAACTTTTAACTACCCTACAGTTAAATCCAGTATTAAGCAGTTCAGCAATGACACCGTGTTGATAACTTAGAGATTACTCTCTAAATTAAGGTGAAACAGCACAGTTGACTCTCATGTTCCAATGGGCATTAGGAATCCCACCAAACTACCCATGCTACCAACAATAACGAGATTTACCAAGGGTACTGATCATACCACAGCACCAAGGCTCACAAGGAAGTACTCCTGCCAAGTCTGACTTCAGTGGGAATCCAGATCAAAGGAGCAGGTGTAGTAAACGGCATTCTCACCTCTGGTCCAAGTCCCACAGGAGAAACATGAAAAATGGAAATCCAGGCTACACCAACCTCGTAACGGTGCTGAGGGAGTGCTGCACTGCTGCTCTTTGATCTTTCAGAAACATTATGCCAACATCATGTGCTTTCGTTGGGGGGGGGGTTAGTGGAGTGGTGAAAGAATCCCAGGGTATAATTTGAAGGACATCTTATCACCTTTGTAAAGGGAAGACCACATCTGGCGTACTGAGATAAATTTTGGCCTCCTTCCCTAAAACAAAGGATTTACTTGCTTCAGAGGAAGTACAGACTGGGTGCTGGGATCGCAGGTCTTTCATATGAGGAGATACGATACGAGATCTTTATTAGTCACATGTACATCGAAACACACAGTGAAATGCATCTTTTGCGTAGTGTTCTGGGGGCAGTCCGAGATCAAGTAGTTTAGTTCTCTACTGAGTACAGTTAAAAGAACAAGAGGTGAAGGAGAACTAAAGGAGGTAAATGCTGGCAGGATGTTTATCCTACCTGAGGAAGCTGGAACCAGATAAGAAATTTTAACATTCAAATGTTCACCACAATCTTGAAGGGGGGTAAAAAAAAGTCATACAGCACAGAAACACCAGCTCTTTGGCCCCACTGACTCTGTTCTGACCATCATTAAACCTACACTAATCCTATTTTATTCAACCCAGAGCGCTGTGGAGACTCGGTCACAGAGTTCATTAAAAACAGAGATGGATAGACTTCTGGATGTTAAGAGAAAGGAGGGATAGTGGGGATAGGGCAGGGAAAATGGAGCTTAGGTGGAAGTTCGCCACGGATGAGTGCAGCTTCAATAACACTCAAGAAGCTCGACACCATCTAGGACATAGCCTTGCTTGATAGGCACCACATCCACACCGACACACAGTAGCAGCAGTGTGTACCATCTACAGGATGGACTGCAGCAACTCACCGAGACTCCTCAGACAGCAGCTTCCAAACCCACCACCTCTACCAGCGAGAAGGACAAGGGCAGCAAAAGCCTGGGGAGCACCACCCCCTGGAATTTGCCCTCCAAGCCTAACTTGGAAACATATTGCTGTTCCTTCACTGTCACTGGGTCAGAACCCTGGAACTCCCTCCCTGACACCACTATGGGTGTACCCACACCTCAAGGACTGCAGCGGTTCAAGAAGGCAGCTCACCACCACCTTCTCAAGGGGAACTAGGGACGGGCAATTGAGTGCTGGCTCAGCCCAGTCCCTTCAATGCATATGTAAAAGATGCTCACACCGTGCCAGAGCAGGCTGGAGGGGCCGAACGACCTCCTCCTACCCCTCACACCCTCCTGGGGCTGCTCATCACCACCGCCCCCGACAGCCAGGACATGGGGGGATAGGGCAATCCGCTGGGCTTGGTCACTCTCAACCAGCAGTGACAAGATGGGCCAAACGGCCTCCTCCTGCTCCCCCCCAACCAAGCGGGATCTTGCTGTGCCCGGTCCCCAGAGTAGGAACAGGCAGCGACAGGCGCCATCAGGGTGCAGGGCTTCACCTTCCCCCCGGCCCCACTCCACCTCTCCCCCGCCTCCCTCCCCGTCCCATCCCAACCCATGTCCTCTCCTCCCCCCTCCTCATTCTCCACCTTCCTCTCCTCCTCCCCCTCCCCCCTCTCCTCCCCTCCTCCCCCACTCCCCTCCCCCCCTCTCCCCCCCCACCCTCCCTCTCCTACCCCTCCCCCCCTCTCCCCCCCCACCCTCCCTCTCCTACCCCTCCCCCCCTCTCCCCCCCACCCTCCCTCTCCTACCCCTCCCCCCTCTCCCCCCCACCCTCCCTCTCCTACCCCTCCCCCCCTCTCCCCCCCACCCTCCCTCTCCTACCCCTCCCCCCTCTCCCCCCCACCCTCCCTCTCCTACCCTCCCCCCCTCTCCCCCCCACCCTCCCTCTCCTACCCCTCCCCCCTCTCCCCCCCACCCTCCCTCTCCTACCCCTCCCCTCTCTCCCCCCCACCCTCCCTCTCCTACCCCTCCCCCCTCTCCCCCCCACCCTCCCTCTCCTACCCCTCCCCCCCCACCCTCCCCCCTCTCCCCCCACCCTCCCTCTCCTACCCCTCCCCCCTCTCCCCCCCACCCTCCCTCTCCTACCCCTCCCCCCTCTCCCCCACCCTCCCTCTCCTACCCCTCCCCCCTCTCCCCCCCACCCTCCCTCTCCTACCACTCCCCTCCCTCCCTCTCCACCTCTCCTACCCCTCCCCCTCCCTCTCCTACCGCTCCCCCCCTCCTCTCCTACCCCTTCCCCCCTCCTCGCCCTCCCTCTCCTACCCTTCCCCCTCCCTCCTTCTCCCCCCCTCCCCCCCCTCTCCCCCCCTCCTCCCCCTCCCCTCTCCCCCCCCTCCCCTCTCCCCCCCTCCCCCCTCCCCCTCCTCCCCCCCCCTCCTCCTCCCCCCTCCCCTCCTCCCCCCTCCCCCTCCTCCCTCCCCCCCTCCCTCCCCCCCTCCCCTCCCTCCCCCCTCCCCTCCCCCTCCCCCTCCCCCCTCTCCTCCCCTCCCCCCTCCCCCTCCCCCCTCTCCTCCCCTCCCCCCTCCCCCTCCCCCCTCTCCTCCCCTCCCCCTCCCCCTCTCCCTCCCCCCTCCCCCTCCCCCCCTCCCTCCCCCCTCCCTCCCCTCCCCCCTCCCTCCCCCCTCTCCTCCCCCTCCCTCCCCTCTCCCCCCTCCCTCCCCCCCTCTCCTCCCCCTCCCTCCCCTCTCCCCCCTCCCTCCCCCTCTCCCTCTCCCCCTCTCCTCCCCCTCCCTCCCCCTCTCTCCCCCTCTCCCTCTCCCCCCCTCCCTCCCCCTCTCTCCCCCTCTCCCTCTCCCCCCCTCCCTCCCCCTCTCCCTCTCCCCCTCCCCCCTCCCCTCCCCTCCTCCCCCTCTCCCCTCCCCTCCTCCCCCTCTCCCTCCCCCCCTCCCCCTCCCCTCCCCCCCCCTCCCTCCCTCCCCCCCTCCCCTCCTCCCCCCCTCCCCTCCCCCTCCTCCCCTCTCCCCCTCCCCTCCTCCCCCTCTCCTCTCCCTCCCCCCTCCCCCTCCCCCTCTCCTCCCCTCCCCCTCTCCTCCCCCCTCTCTTCCCCTTATCTACCCCTCCCCCGCCGCCGCCGCCTCTCACCTGAGCCCGAGGCTCGGCGCCGGCCCACAGGCCGCGTTGTCCTTGGTTACGGGGCCTAGCGCGGCGCTGCCGGCTCCGGGACCGTACAGCCAGCTCCCCCTGGGCCCCGCAGCGACACCGGAGCCCGGGGACCCCGCGGCCGAGCCGCCGCTCACTCGGCCCCCGCCGCCCGCGACCTCCGGCCGCCCGCCCTGCGCGCCGCCATCTTGGACTGGCGCGACCCGGACTGCGCCTGCGCGCCCCCAGCGCCTCCTGCAGGAGGTCCCGGGGAACGGCAGCACCGCCACCAGCAGCAGCAGCAGTTCCAGCAGGAGGGGAACACACCAGCAGGGTTCCAGCAGGAGGGGAACTCACCAGCAGGAACAGTTCCAGCAGGAGGGTAACGTACCAGCAGGAACAGTCCCAGCAGGAGGGGAACTCACCAGCAGGAACAGTCCCAGCAGGAGGGGAACTCACCAGCAGGAACAGTCCCAGCAGGAGGGTAACGTACCAGCAGGAACAGTTCCAGCAGGAGGGTAACGTACCAGCAGGAACAGTTCCAGCAGGAGGGTAACGTACCAGCAGGAACAGTTCCAGCAGGAGGGTAACGTACCAGCAGGAACAGTTCCAGCAGGAGGGTAACGTACCAGCAGGAACAGTCCCAGCAGGAGGGTAACGTACCAGCACGATGAAAAATATCAACAACAAAAAACAGCAGGATAATAGAACACCAGGAAACAATATCACCCAGTGGAAAAATACGAGCAGGGGAATAAAATACCAGGAACAGTTCCAGCAGGAGGAACAGTTCCAGCTGAAGAAAATATCAGGCTAAACAAAGAGAAGACACAAGAGACTGCAGATGCTGGCTGCTGCAACACACAAAGCAAACAATTCCAGCAGGAGGAAAAATAGCAAGAAAATAAATACCAGCAGAAGGCACAATTCCAGCAAGAAAATAAAACATTGGTATTGGTTTATTATTGTCACCTGTATCGAGATACAGTGAAAAACTTGTCTTGCAAACCGATCGTACAGGTCAATTCATTACACAGTGCATTGAGTTAAACAAGGGAAAACAATAACAGAACAAAGTGTCACAGCTACAAGGTAAGTGCAGTGCAGGCAGACAATAAGGTGCAAGGGCCATGATGAGGTAGATTGTGAGGTCAAGAGCCCATCTTATCATACTAGGGAACTGTTCAATAGTCTTATAACAGCGGGATAGAAGCTGTCCTTGAGCCTGGTGGTACGCGCTTTCAGGCTTTTGTATCTTCTGCCCGATGGGAGGGGGGAGAAGAGAGAATGTCCGGGGTGGGTGGGGTCTTTGATTATGTTGGCTGCTTTACTGAGGCAGTGAGAAGTGTAGACAGAGTCCACAGAGGGGAGGCTGGTTTCTGTGATGTGCTGAGCTGTGAAATACCAGCAGGAGAAACAATACCAGCTATTCCCACCGCTGTCTGTAAGGAGTTTGTACGTTCTCCCTGTGTCTGCGTGGGTTTCCTCCAGGTGCTCCGACATCCTCCCACATTCCAAAGACGTACGGGTTAGGAAGTTGTGGGCGTGCTATGTTGGCGCCGGAAGCGTGGCGACATTTGCGGGCTGCCCCCAGAACACTCTACGCAAAGGATGCATTTCACTGTGTGTTTCGATGTACGTGTGACTAATAAAGAAATCTGATCTTACAAAACAACAGGAGAAACAATTCCATCAAAAAAAACAGAAACAAAGAATACAAAGGGGAAATTACCAGGCGGAAAAAAATACCAGCAGGAAGAAGTAGCAGTGGGAGGAGCCAATACCCGGAGAAACAATTCCAGCTGGAGGAAAACACACTAGAAGCAGCAACACCAGCAGGAGAGACAATACCGGCAAGGAGGGGGAAGAAATCCAGATGGAGGAACGATACCAGCAGGAGAGACGATACCAACGGGGGAAGCAATTCTACCAGAAATAAACAACGGGAGGAACAAAGCAGAGGAGCATCTGCTGGAGTCGGGTGAGAGAGTGAGAGGAGACTTGAAACATAAAAGGGGTCTTGGATGTGGACAGGATGTTGCTTATGGTGATGGGGTCTAGAACTGGGGTCACTGAAGATAAGGGGTCACGTAGAACAACGAAAGATAGGAGCAGGAGTAGGAATTTCTCTGCCCCACGGAACTGTGGATCTTCAGTCTATAGCGCAGTTGGAGCCATGCAGAACAGACAGGAAAGTGGAGCCAAGATCAGTCTGCTGAATGGTGGAGCAGGTTTGAGGGGGCCCAGCGGTTTTCTGCTGCTGCCTTGGATGTTCCTCTGTCCATCATCGGACACAGTGCTCTGTCGAGGTACCCTAGGATTACCAAAGTCCAAACACGTGTATAAAATCGTGAGGGGCATGGAGAGGGTGAATGCACTCAGTCTTTTTCCCAGAGCTGGGGAGTCAAGAACTAGAGGGCACAGGTTTAGTGTGAGAGGGCAGAGATTTAATAGGAACTTGAGGGGCAACTTTTTGTTTTACATACAGGGTGGTCCGTATATGGAACGAGCTGCCAGAGGAAGTGGGTGAGGCAGGAACATTAACAACATTTAAAAGACACTTGGACAGGTCTATGGATAGGAAAGGTTTAAAGGGATATGGGCCAAATGCAGGCAAATGGGACTAGCTTGGATGGGCATCTTGATCAGCATGGACCAGTTGGGCCGAAGGGCCTGTTTCCGTGCGGTGTGACTCTAAGTGCGTCAAGGACAAACTCAACCTGCTCAGGGAGTGTGGGGAGCTGATGGCTCGACGAGAGGGGTGGGAGTGTTTACTCCCACACCTCCTACTGTGGCCCCGGGGTGTGCCAGCTGTCCTAATTTCACTTCCACCCGATTATTCACATCAACCGGCAGCATTGTTAGTGCAGTCCAGCGTTTCAAGGCACGGGAGCCCACGCAGGATAGGACACTGAAACAGTGGCGGGAAGACTGGGCAGGTTTCCAGGAGGCTGGGAGAGGGGTTTAGGGAGGCAATTATCCAATCAGAGCCCAGGCAGCTGGGGACGCAACACCAGTAGCAACTGGGGACATGCAGGAGTTCTGAACTGGTGTGCAATTTCCCAATGCCGTTACGCACAAACTCAGTGAGCTAGTTGTCCATTCGAGGTCATTTCGTGGACATATGGAACAGCGAGCAGGGAACAGTAGGGAGTGGGTATTGTCTGGACTGGTGGGATGTTTCCATAGAACCATACAGCACAAAACAGGCCCTTCGGCCCACCATGTCGTGCCGTCCATCAGACCACCCTCACACTACCTAACCCCTTCCTCCCGCATATCCCTCTATCTCACGTTCCTCCATATGCCCATCCAACAAGCTCTTGAACCTGTTCTATGCATCTGCCTCCACCACCACCCCAAGCAGTGCATTCCATGCACCAACCACTCTCTGGGTGAAAAACCTCCCTCTGACATCTCCCCTGAACCTCCCACCCATAACCTCAAAGCCATGACCTCTCGTCTTGAGCATTGGTGCCCTGGGAAGGAGGCGCTGACTATCTACTCTATCTATTCCTCTCAATATTTTATATACCTCTATCATGTCTCCTCTCATCCTCCTCCTTTCCAGTGAATAAAACCCTAGCACCTTAAGCCTCTCCTCATATTCAATACCCTCCAATCCAGGCAGCATCCTGGTAAATCTCCTCTGCACCCTCTCCAATGCCTCCACATCCTTCCTATAATGAGGCGACCAGAACTGAACACAGTACTCTAAATGTGGCCTAACTAGAGTTTTGTAAAGCTGCATCATAACCTCGCGGCTCTTAAACTCAATCCCGTGACTTATGAAAGCCAACATCCCATTGGCCTTCTTAACTGCTCTTTCCACCTGTGAGGCAACTTTCAATGAACTGTGAATATGAACCCCCAGATCCCTCTGCTCCTCCACACTGCCAAGTACCTTGCCGTTTACCCTGTACTCTGCCCTGGAGTTTGTCCTTCCAAAGTGTACCACCTCACACTTCTCCGGATTGAACTCCATCTGCCACTTGTCAGCCCAGCTCTGCATCCATCGGCAGTTCCCAGGGTGGGACGTTTCCATTGGTGGTTCCCAGGGGTTGGTAACCAGACCCGCTGGTTTCCATGTGTGTTCATCAACCGGACATGGTACATGCAGCATAATTCCAAAGTTTCAAGCAATTCCACCCTCAGAAGTATCACGAGCCTGTCCCTGCCAAAATTAAGTACTAATCCCAGTTACCCGCACTTCTCTGCCTTGGTGATTCAAGTGCTCATCTAGATACTTCTTCAATGTTGCGAGAATGTCTGCCTCCACCACCACCCCTCAGACCACACGTTCCAGATTCACTGGGTGAAAAAATTCTTCCTCAGATCCCCTCTAAACCTCTTACCCCTTACCTGAAGCCAATGCCCTCTAGTTTTAGATACCTCTGCCATGAGGAAGGTTTCCAACTATCTACCCTATCTCTGCCCCTTATAACATTGTACACCTCTGTCAGGTCATCCTTCAGACACCTCCGCTCCAAGAAAAATAAACGCAGACTATTCTCATAACTGAAATGCCCCCAAATAACACACCGTCTCCTCTGCACCCTCTCCAGTATAATACTTCCAATACTGTAAGTGTTTAACAGCAAGAGCTGGTGCATCTTAGGATAATACAGGTAATACACATTACGGCAGTTCAGGGAACTGAAATTGGCCCATACGGAATTCACAGATCACTAACAAAATATTACAAAAACATAATAAAATTTTGATCTTACAGAATTTATATAAAAATAACTAAATAAACAGAAGCTGCAAGAGAAAGTCAAGGGTTCGCATTACGGAAAATCGGAATTCAGATGGTTTTCGAGGAACGCCACCCCTCCTATAGCAGAGGTGCACTCTATAAACTAAAGGACACAGTCACAAAGTCTGGCAGGTCACAAATACAAACCATTGAAGGCAGCAGGACAGGTGGTAGTTTGCTTCCACTGGCAGTGTGAGCAACAGCTCGGTAAAAGAGGAGGGTTTCAACAGTGGCTGTGATCGGGGTCACACTGACTGACGGCATTGCGGAAGCAGCTGCAATATTCCGGGAAAGGAAAATGTGACCCGATTGTGGGCAGTGGGGAGAGGGGCGGAGGTACCATGAGTTATGTCCAAGAGAGAGAACAGGGGCTTCCCCAGAACAGGCACAAGGCCCAGTGGTGACTCACTCCATCATCTTCACGGCCCAGAGTAAACTGAGATGAACTGCAAGCAAGTTGTCAACAAGTGGAATAAAATGGAGCCAATGTAACGGCTACTCACTGCTGCTTAAGGTCACTTGCAAAAGGCAGTGGAGAGCGTTGGGACCCAGAGAGCGGTCGAGGCAGGAGAACGAACTGCTGGGGGAGGGCACAAATGGGGGGGGGGGGGTGGAGACACTGCAGAGGGGGAAGGACAGTGGACGATAGGGAGAGCAGATGAGGGAGGAGAGCAGACTGCAGGGGGAGAGCGCGAAAAGGGGAAGGGAGAGACCGTGGACGGGGGAGGGCAGCAGACGATAGGGAGAGCAGACAAGAGGGGGGAGTAGACCGCAGGGGGAGAGTATGGACGGGGAGGGGGCAGAACACGGACGGACGGGGGGGAGTGGACGATGGGGAGAGCAGACGAGGGGGGAGTGTGGATGGTGGGGGGAGGGGGAGGCAGGGGAGACCCTGGGAGTGGACGAGGGGGGTGAGGAGTAACTCCAGGAGTGGCCGGGGGAAGGGGTGGTGTGTGGAGTGGATGGGCCGGCAGAGGGGGGTACTGGACAAGGGGGGTCTGGATGGGGTTGGGGAGGAGAGGGGTACAGAAGGAGGCAGGAGGTACAGAAGCCTGAAGTCCCACACCACCAGGTTCAGGAACAGCTACTTCCCTTCAACCATTTGGTTCTTGAACCAACCGGCACAACCCTCATCACTGCAGTTTAGCAACACTGAGACCAATTTGCACTGAAATGGACTTTGTTTTTGTCAGAGTTTAAGAATAGGGAAGCTTTGTTCCAAGTGTACAGGGTGTGGGTGAGGTCACACCAGGAGTACTGTGCATAGCTTTGGTTCACTTACCTAAAGAAGGATGTGGTTACATTGGAAACAGTCCAGAGGAGGTTCCCTAGGGTAATTCCTGGGATGAGATGGTTGTCCCATCAAGGAGGCTGAACAGTTTGTGTCTGTGTTCCTTGGAGCTTAGAAGAACAAGGGGTGACCTTATTCAAACATAAGATCCTGAGGGGCTTGACAGGGTGGACGTTGAGATGTTTCCACTAGTGAGAGAGTCACATAGGTACAAAATAAGGGGCTGGTCATTTAAAGCTGAAGTGTGTAGAAATTTCTTCTCTGAGGGTGATGAATCTCTGGAATTCTCTCACCCCGAAGGTAGTGGGGGCTGGATCGTTACAGATATTTCAGGTGCAGATAGGTAAATATTTGAAAGATCAGGGAATTGAGGGTGATGGGGAACTGGTACAGAAGAGGAGTTGAGATCAGCATAGATCAGCCAATGATCATATTGAATGGTGGGGCAGGTTTGAGGGGCCAAGTGGCCTCCTCCTGCTCCTGTTTTCTTGTGTTGCTGTGTTCTCCAGACTGAACAGTTATAAGAATAACAACATTGAAAGACATTTGGATAAGTACATGCATAGGTGCAGCTTGGAGGGATATGAGCCAAACACGGGCAAATGGGATTAGTTTGGGACTAGTACCATGGTTGGCATGGACGAGTTGGGCTGAAGGGCCTGTTTCCATGCTGTATTATAAAATAAGATAAGATATCTTTATTAGTCACATGTACATCGGAACACACAGTGAAATGCATCTTTTGCGTCGAGTGTTCTGGGGGCAGCCCACAAGTGTCGCCACGCTTCCGGCGCCAACATAACATGCCCACAACTTCCGAACCCGTACGTCTTTGGAATGTGGGAGGAAACCGGAACACCCGGAGGAAACCCACGCAGACACGGGGAGAACATACAAACTCCTTACAGACAGCGGCCAGAATTGAACCTGGGTCGCTGGCGCTGTAAAGCGTTACGCTAACTGCTACACCACCATGCCTGCCCATGTACTCTATGGGGACATAAGATATGGGGCATTTTACTACATTAAAGGGGTCAGGTGGAAGTTGATGGGTTACCAAAAGTATTACCATCGAATCTGCTTCTTGGACAGTGTCTCCCAGACACGACAACTTCTTGATGGAACACAGATGTGAGTACATTTAGACTGGGTGGGGTGATGAGATGCATAAAGTGATTTGTCGAAACCACTGGGAACATGTCCAGTCTGATGAACCACCTCTGTGTATCACTCCCTGCCAGTAACAATGAGCTCACATTTGCCTGGCCTCGATTCATAGAATCATAGACATTTACAGCAGAAGCCATTTCACCCCTTGGCTGAAGACTGTTCCTAACTTAATCCCGTATCCTGGCTCCTAACCAAAGCCCTGAAGCTCACATCCATCCGGGGATGCTTAAATGAGGCAGTGTTTCTGTCTCCAGCCCCTTTTCTGGCAGTGAGTTCCAGACCCCACAACCCGCTGAGTCAAAGTTCCTCAACTCTCCCTCTGATGCAGATGAAAGGGAATATCTGGCACAGGCTGAGTGCAAGTGGGTTGACTTCAGTAAGTGGGGAGGGGGGGTGCACATGCTCCTGTTCACATCAACGGTGCTGAGGTCAAGGGCGTTGAGAGCTTCAAGGCCACCAAAAGCCTGTCCTGGTCCAACCACAGAGACACCATGGCCAAGAAAGCTCACCAGCACCTCTAATTTCTCAGGAGGCTAAAGAAATTTGGCATGTCACCATTGACCTGAACCAATTTTTAATTGATGCACCACAGAAAGCATCCTATCCAGATGCATCCCGGCTTGGTAAGATAACTGCTCTGCCCAAGACCGCAGGAAACTGCAGAGAGTTGTGGACACAGCTCGGCACTTCACGGAAGCCAGCCTCCCCTCCATGGACTGTCTACACTTCTCACTGCCTCAGTGAAGCAGCCAACATAGTCAAAGACCCCTTTCACCCCGGACATTCTCTCTTCTCTCACCTCCCATCGGGCAGAAGATACAAAAGCCTGAAAGCACGTACCACCAGGCTCAGGGACAGCTTCTATCCCACTGTTATAAGACTATTGAATGGTCCCCTAGTACAATAAGATGGACTCTTGACCTCACAATCCACCTCGTTATGGCCTTGCACCTTAGTGTCTGCCTGCACTGCACTTTCTCTGTAACACTTTACTCTGCATTCTATTATTGTTTTCCCTTGTACTACCTCAATGCACTGCTGTAATGAAATAATCTGTATGGACGGCATGCAAAACAAGGTTTTTCATTGTACCTCAGTACATGTGACAGTAATAAACCAATTTAATGGGGAAAATCCAATAAACTGCAGATGTTGGAAATCTAAAACAGAAAACAGAACATGCTGGAAACACTCAGCAGTTCAGGCAGCACTTGTGGGAAGAGAAACAGAGTTAACGTTTCAGATTAGAGACCCTTCATCAGTTAATGGGAGCAGTTACCAGCACATTAAGCTTACAGGTGAAGGGTCTTAACCCAAAACGTTGACTGTCCACTTCCCTCCACAGATGCTGCCTGACCCTCTGAGTTCCTCCAGCACCTTTATAAACGACCTGGATGAGGAAGTGGAGGGGTGGGTTAGTAAGTTTGCAGATGACACGAAGGTTGGGGGTGTTGTGGATAGTTTGGAGGGCTGTCAGAGGTTACAGAGGGACATAGATAGGATGCAGAGTTGGGCTCAGAAGTGGCAGATGCAGTTCGACCCAGATAAGTGTGAAGTGGTTCATTTTGGTAGGTCAAATATGTTGGCAGAATATAGTATTAATGGTAGGACTCTTGGCAGTGTGGAGGATCAGAGGGATCTTGGGGTCCGAGTCCAAAGAACACTCAAAGCAGCTGCACAGGTTGACTCTGTGGTTAAGAAGGCATACGGTGTATTATCCTTCATCAATCGGGGAATTGAATTTAGGAGCCATGAGGTACTGTTGCAGCTATATAGGACCCTAGTCAGACCCCACTTGGAATATTGTGCTCAGTTCTGGTCGCCTCACTACAGGAAAGATGTGGAAGCCATAGAGAGGGTGCAGAGGAGATTTACAAGGATGCTGCCTGGAATGCGGAGCATGCCTTATGAAAGCAGGTTGAGGGAACTCGGCCTTTTCTCCTTGGAGAGACGGAGGATGAGGGGGCACCTGATAGAGGTGTATAAGATGATGAGAGGTATTGATAGGGTAGATAGTCAGAGGCTTTTCCCCAGGGCTGAATTGGTGGCCAAAAGAGGACATAGGTTTAAGGTGCTGGGGAGTAGATATAGAGGAGATGTCAGGGGTAAGTTTTTTACTCAGAGAGTGGTAAGTGCATGGAATGGGCTGCCGGAAATGGTGGTGGAGGCGGATACGACAGGGTCTTTCGAGAAACTGTTAGATAGGTACATGGAGCTGAGTAAAATAGAGGGCTATGGGTAAGCCTAGTAATTTCTAGGGTAGGGACATGTTCGGCACAGCTTTGTGGGCCGAAGGGCCTGAATTGTGCTGTAATTGTTCTATGTTCTATGTTCTATCTTGTGTGTTGTTCCAGATTCCAGCATCTGCAGTCTCTAGTGTTTCCATTAAGCTTCCTTGTCTGTGTGATGTGAGGTTGTGAGACATGCTCAGCAGGTCAGACTATAGTAATAGAACAAGAAAACCTGAGCCAACATGATGCCTGGCAGACATGGCCAGTTCTGATCCAAACATAAAGAGTGAGTTATCTAAAATCTTAGAATTCAACATCAAGTTCAGAAGGCTGCAACATACCCAGATGGAAGAGGAGGTGCTGTTCCTCCAGCTTGCGTTGAGCCTCGTTGTGACAGTACAGGTAGTTCCTCAGTGACACGATAGAAACCTAAGAAACCTTATTGTTTCCACAGAAAACCACAGGAAGACATGACAATAGCAGAACAGGCTGTGGTTGCCATCAAAGCACGGATTTAAAGAGGTTTCCTCGATAGGTTTAAGGTGGGGGGGGGGGGAGTTTAGAGATGTACGGGGTACGTTTTTACTTACACAGAGCATTGCATGCCTGGAACACATTGCCAGAGAAAGTGGTGGAAGTAGACATGATAGTGGCATTTAAGAGGCATTTAGAGGCATGAAGGATAGGGGGGGGATATGGATCATGTGCAGGCAGATGGGTTTAGTTTAATTTGGCATCATGGGCAGCACAGACATTGTGGGCTGAAGGGCCTCTCTTGTATATTTAGGTATGGTGGAGAGCATCACCGCCTGGTATGGAGGCTCCAATGTGCAGGATTGAAAGAGGCTGCAGAGGGTTGTAGATTCAGCCAGCTCCATCACTGGCACAACCCTCCCCACCATTGAGAACATCTTCAACAGGTGGTGCCTCAAGAAGGCGGCATCCATCACTAAGGACCCTGACCACCCGGGACATGCCCTCTTCTCGTTACTACCATCGGGGAGGAGGTACAGGAGCCTGAAGATCCTAACTGAATGATTCAGGAACAGCTTCTTCCCCTCTGCCATCAGATTTCTGAACGGTCCATGAAAATCACCTCGTTACTCCTCTTTTGCACTATTTATTTATTTTTGTAACTTATAGTGATTTTGATGTCTTTGCGCTGTACTGCTGCCACAAAACAACACATTTCACATCATATAAGTCAGCGATAATAAATCTGATTCTGATTCCCCCTCACCCTAAATCTATGTCCTCTAGTTACCTTAATGGAAAGCCGGCCAATCTCTGACCATCTTCCTCCCCTTCCCCATATCCTTTAATATCTTCGGTTAGTGAGTGTGTCAGTTAGAATTAACAATCAACTTCATACCAATTGCAAGGGAGAATTCCAATTTTCTACACTCATGGGCCTGCTGCTAAATTTTGGTCCACTTCCCCTTTCCCTCTTCATTCTCTCTTCTTTCCTCTTCCATCGGGTAGAAGATACAGGAGCCTGAGGGCACGTACCACCAGACTTAAGGACAGCTTCTACCCCACTGTGATAAGACTATTGAATGGTTCCCTTATACAATGAGATGGACTATGACTTCACGATCTACCTTGTTGTGACCTTGCACCTTATTGCACTGCACTTTCTCTGTAGCTGTGACACTTTACTCTGTACTGTTACTGTTCTACCTGTACTACATCAATGCACTCTGTACTAACTCAATGTAACTGCACCGTGTAATGAATTGACCTGTACAATCAGTATGCAAGACAAGTTTTTCACTGTACCTCGGTACAAGAGACAGTAATAAACCAATACCAATAACTTGTCTGCTGGTGCCCAACACTCTGTGGGGAAGGAAGGTTAAAAATCCAGATCTCTTCTGAGTGCAAGCGGACATCCAGGAGTTCCTGACCAGTTCTCCTGGTTCCCCCCAGGTGCTCCGGTTTCCTCCCACGTCCCAAATACGGGTGGGATGGTGGGTTAATTGACTGCTGTAAATTGCCCCTCGTGTGTGGGTGAGAGGGAGAATCTTGGGGGGGGGGGCGAGAGTTGATGGGAATATGGGGAGAATAAAATGGGATCAGTGTCGGTGGATTGTTGATGGTCGGCACGGACTCAAGTGGGCTGAAGGGCCTGTTTGTGTGCTGTATGACTCTGTGAGGTTATCACTGCCTTCTGACCAGGAACCTGCAGAGAGCGGTAAACACAGCCCAATCCTGCTCAGGCCCGTCACACCCTTCCATCCTGTCCGTCTTCACCATGCGTTGCTTCAGAAGGGCTGACAGTATCGTCAAGGATGCCTGCCCCCCAGCCATTCCCTCTTCTAGCAGATGCTAGAATCTAGATGAAAAACACGATGATGCTGGAGGAACTCAGCAGGCCAGGCAGCACGCGTGGAGGAAAGATGCTGTCTGGCCTGCTGAGTTCCTCCAGCATCAATTGACCTATCTTCTGAGAGAAGATACAGGAGCTCGAAAGCCCAGCCACCCAGACTCTTCCCCACTGCTATCAGACTTCTGAACCAACCATCTCTGTCACACCCCCTTGCCAGTGGTGCTGCCATGTTCGTTAATTCTACCTCTCTCAATTATTCCGTTATTGTTACTTTAGCATTTCTTTATGCACTACTTCAGACTGCACTACTGTACTTTGCACCATTCCGATGTTTTGCATTCATTGCTGTATTTATTATCAGCAAGTATACTGTTTACTCTACACGTTTTACACGAGTATGGCATTTCATTGCATCCTGGAGTATATGACAGTAACCTAGTCTGAATCTTCACAAGAGTCCAGAGACAAGGTGCTAAGTTGCTGTAGTTTCAGAAAGTTACGACAAGAAATGTGAGCAGGGAATTTGTATCAGGTTAGTCCAGGCGCCTGCTCAGTAACCGGCCACTTCAACAGAGAGAAATAACACAAAAGCTCATGGGTACATTTCTTTTTGAATTCAGCGAGTTAAACATGATTACATACAGTCAAGTGTTTACTATTGGGCAGGCACAATAGTGTAGCAGTTAGTGTAACGCTTTACAGCGCCAGCGACCCAGGTTCAATTCCAGCTGCTGTCTGTAAGGAGTTTGTATGTTCTCCCCATGTCTGCGTGGGTTTCCTCCGGGTGCTCTGGTTTCCTCCCACATTCCAAAGACGTACGGGTTAGGAGGTTGTGGGCGTGCTATATTGGCGCCGGAAGCGTGGCGACACTTGCGGGCTGCCCCCAGAACACTCTACACAAAAGGTGCATTTCACTGTGTGTTTCGATGTACTTGTGACTAATAAAGATATCTTATCTGATCTGTACTGTAGAAAGCACTGTCTCAGTCACTGTTTGTATCCCATGTAGCACTATAGTCTGAAATAACGGATGCCAGATCAGCACCACACATCAGAAACAGTCTGAACACAGCAAGTTACTTGGTGATAGGGATAGTTTCAAAAACATTAATCAGGGATAGGATAGCAGCCACTGTCTGTAATTGCAGGCTTCATCCCGACAGCCTTTTCTGAACAATGAGGTAATATAAAATGTGATATTATAGAGGTGTATAAAATCATAAGGGGCATAGATAGGGGGAATGCACTCTGTCTTTCTCCCAGGGTTGGTAGAGGGTATGGGTTTAAGGTGAGAGATTTAATAGGAACCTGAGGGGCAACTTCCTTACCCAGAGGGTGGTCAGTGTATGGAACGAGCTGCCAGAGGAAGTGGGTGAGGCAGGTACATTAACAACTGTTAAACAACACTTGGACAGGTACACAGATTGGAAAGGCTTGGAGGGATATGGGCCAAACACTGGCCAATGGGACTAGCTTGAACGGGTATCTTGGTCGGCATGGACCAGTTGGGCCAAAGGGCCTGTTTCCGTGCTGTGTGCCTCCAACGGATGTCTGGAAGATTATGGCTAGGGTCTCTGCAGTTCCTTCCCTTCTCTCAGCAACCCCAGGTACATCCCATCTGGACCAGGTGATGAATCCACTTTAAGAGTAGTTGGCCTTTCTAGCACCCCTCTTATCAATTTTTAGCTCATCTAGAACTTCAATCACGTCTATCCTTTGCTGAGTCCAGCAGCATCCTCTTCCTTGTTGGAGAATAGTGGTAAACACTCTTTCAGTACCCCAGCCTCCAGCGCCCTCTGACTCCATTTTCTAATTGATTTCTTGGTCCACCTTAGCAAGATGGCGCCGGAGCAGATCCACTCATTGCCTCTATTATAACCGTTCTACTCTTTTGAATCCAAATTTTATGTCTCTAAGAATTACACTTTATTCTGCATTCTGTTATTGTGTTCCCTTGTACTACCTCAATGCACTGATGTGGTGAAACGATCTGTATGGACTGCATGTTTTTCACCGTACCTCAGTACATGTGGCAATAATAAACCAATTCCAATTCTTGGTCTCTGATTGGCTCAAAACTTCCTCTCACAACCTTTATCCTATTTGCACGTTAGTGGAACAGTTTGCGGATTCCCTTTCATTTTTGTTACAGCTTTTTCCCGCGCTCTCTCTTTGCCCCTCCCGTTTCCTTCTCTACTTCACCTCTGAACTTTCTAAGCAGTCCAGTTCCTGCTTGTGTTTAAAAACTTGGCACCTGTCATTTCTGCTTCTTTACCCTCTTTTTGGTGGTCTTGGCAGCCTTGGCTTTAACTCCCCTCCCTTTCTCCCTCACTGCAGCTGAAACAACTCTAGCTGCCTTCCTTCACTTCCAGTATTGTCTGCCAAGCTTTGATTCCAGTTTATCCGAGCCAGGTCTATTCTCATCCAGCGGAGCCTTCTCCAATTAACTCTACATCATCTTCTTCTGCACTATATTAATCCCACACTTCTAATCTATTTAACATCTTAAAGATTTTTTAAATAAAAAGATTTTATAGAAAATTATTATAGGTTGAAGCTCTTTAGTCCGGCACCCTTGGGACCTGACTGGTGCCAGACCATAGTAAATCCAGACTACAGAAATTACCCTCGATCATCTACTCCCAGGTTATGTCTCAGGAAGGCAACATCCATCATCAGGGACCCCCACCATCCAGGCCGTGCCCTCTCCTCGATGCTGTCATCTGGCAGGAGGTACAGGAGCCTGAAGACCTCAAGGTTTAACAACAGCTTCTTCCCCACTGCTGTCAGGTTCTTGAAGCCACCTGAAAAACACCAACACTACCACAGACTATATTTTTTCTCTCTCTCAATCTTGCACTAGTGTCATGTTTATTTTACACATGTGTAAGTTATGTATAATTTATATTAATTCTCGTTACTACCATCGGGGAGGAGGTACAGGAGCCTGAAGACCCACACTCAATGATTCAGGAACAGCGTCTTCTCCTCCACGATCAGATTTCTGAATGGGCCATGAACCCATGAACACTACCTCGTTATTCCTCTTTTTTTTGCACTAATTATTTATTTTTGTAATTTATAGACTTATATGTCCTGCACTGTACTGCTGCCGCAAAACAAATTTCACGTCATATGTCAGTGATAATAAATCTGATTCTGATTTTAAGTTTATGTTAACTAATGTTTGTCCTTGTGTTGTAATTTACTGTGTTGCTGCTGCAAAAAGCTAATTTTCTTGGCACTTACACCCTGTGTATGTATGCCCATGACAATGAACTTGAACTTATGAGGGTTCCAAGAACGGTCCGTAACCCGAAGTATCTCAGCTGTTGGCCAAGATCGCAAAAGTTGCACTGGTAGGTTAATTAGCTACAGGTTAGACCAGATCTTAGTTAATTTTAGATATTAATTATATATCTTAGTTGGAATTAGTTATTTAGTACAGATCTGTACGACAGATTCAAAACATGCTGGACCATGCAGGCACAGTAGTGTAGCGGTTAGCGTAACACTTTACAGCGCCAGCGACCCAGGTTCAATTCTGGCCGCTGTCTGTAAGGAGTTTGTACGTTCTCCCCGTGTCTGCGTGGATTTCCTCTGGGTGCTCCGGTTTCCTCCCACACTCCAAAGACGTACGGGTTAGGAAGTTGTGGGCATGCTATGTTGGCGCCGGAGGCGTGGCGACGTTTGCGGGCTGCCCCCAGAACACTCTACGCAAAAGATGCATTTCACTGTGTGTTTCAATGTACATGTGACTAATAAAGAAATCTTATCTTCTCAGAGAGATTCAACCTATGGTATATATAAATAAGTGTGATATCACTGTGTGACATATTTGATCACGCCCATCACGTGCATGTGTGCAGTCTAAGAAGAACTTTGAATAATCCGGAGCTCCCTGCATTTCCACTCGGGTGCATCAGGAACCAGGAATGATGTGAGATCCGTTAAACACAAGTAGACGTAAATCAGAAAAACTGCAGATGCTGGAAATCCGAACTGAAAACAGAAAATGCTGGAAAAGCTCGGCAGATCAGGCAGCGTCTGTGGGAATTCCAATGAGGTCCAAATATGCTGGTTCTGATGTCTCTGTTGCACTCCCAGCAGGCGTGCCTGACCTCCTGAATTTTTCCAGCATTTTCTGTTTTTATTACATAAGGGTGTAGGTCAGGGAGGCAGGAAATAGGTTCTCTCTGTCCACCCCACCAGATCTCAACATCCCAGCAAGTGTTAAGAGGATCAGGCTTTAACTCTGACACATACTGAGGGAGACATTCACCGTCCAGGCTGATAACTGGAGAGTCACATTGAAGAAGATGAGAGTGGAGGTGGGATTGACAGGCACCAGAGAGCAGAACAACGCCTTTTGGAGAAGAGGGCGAGAATATAAAAATCCTCAGCACTCTGAGAATCCAGCCACACATATTTATCATCAATATAATTTATGAAAACAGTAATTCATTCATGATACTGCACAGACATACCTGTGAGAGAACAGATGATCTGCTCAACCGCTTCTCAATACTCAAAGTTATCTATTCCCCTTCTAAAAAAATGTAACCTTTCTAGCAATTTGAATAAATGGAAAGTATGAATTAATTAATTTAATATAACCAGCATTGAATTAAATAAATTGCACCACTCACAATGCACACGTAATAAAAATCATAAAATATATCTAAATACATATAAACATGTAAGTTAAAATAAATCAGTTACAGGTATACAAGATTCGAAATAACTTTCTTGTTAATTTAAGGAGCCAATGCATGCGAATTTACAAATAAGTATAGATTGAAAATGTATTATTTTTTAAATAAATGTTGCATTTTTGTAGAAAGGTTTGCATTTATGTAAATGACACGATCCTTTTTTTACCTGTTTGCCTGTGCACACTGCGCTCACTGCCAGCTGCCTGCGACTGGGATACATCTGCACACTGCCACCTAGCTTTATATACCACAACCAAACTTGCTGCGTGTGGAAAGGTTGTCAATCCACCTGACCGATGGACAGATCGACCAATGGGAACGCAGACATCCCGGCTGGCGCGATCGGCAGCGCGGGACTCAGCCAATTGGCGCCCGCGAGGGCAGCCCCGCTCTCTTTGTGAATGGGTCTGCAATGGTGTGAGCGAGGCCGTCATCTGGTAAGAGGGGACGGCGGCCAATCAGAGCGCCGGACATCCATTCCCCACCTCTCGGAGCACTCGATGCCAGCGGTCGCCCCTGGAGACGGTTGTCCCGGCAACGAGATGAGGCCTGCAAAAAAAACCAAAGGACCATGGATGCAAAGAATTACTAAAGCCTTAAAATGTAAATTAATTCAGTCCAGCAATTTTTAAATTATTTTTCTTCATCAGAAATTCCTCCAAGGCACCTCGTTTCCCATTATCTGCAGCTCTGCAACCCTCCACCATGGAAAGCATCCTATCCGGATGCATCACACTTGGTATCGCAGCCGGTCTGCCCGTGACCACAAGAAACTGCAGGGAGTTGTGGACACAGCCCAGCGCATCACGGAAACCAGCCTCCCCTCCATGGACTTCACCTGTTTACACTTCCCGCTGCCCAAATAGTCAACAGAATCAAAGTCCCCACCCACCCCGGACATTCTCTCTTCTCCCCCCTCCCATCGGGCGGAAGATATAAAAGCCTGAAAGCGCGTACCACCGGGCTCAAGGATGCTTCTATCCCGCTGTTATATGACAAATGAACAATCCCCTTGAACAATAAGGTGGACTCTTGACCTCACAATCTATCTTGTCATGGTGTTGCACCTTATTGCCTACCTACACTGCACTTTCTCTGTGACTGTAACACTTTATTCTGCATTCTGTTATTGTTTTCCCTTGTCTTGAGGTAGTACAAGATATTTTTAATAGTCACATGTACTATACATCGAAACACACAGTGAAATGCATCTTTTGCGTAGAGTGTTCTGGGGGCAGCCCGCAAGTGTCGCCACGCTTCCGGCACCAACATAGCATGCCCACAACTTCCTAACCCGTACGTCTTTGGAATGTGGGAGGAAACCGGAGCACCTGGAGGAAACCCACGCAGACACGGGGAGAACGTACAAACTCCCTACAGACAGCGGCTGGAATTGAAACCAGGTCGCTGACGCTGTAAAGCGTTACACTAACTGCTCCATGTACTGTTGTAATGAAATGATCTGTATGGATGGCAGGCAAAACAAAGTTTTTCACTGTACCTCAGTACGTGTGACAATAATAAACCAATTTACCAAGATTTCTGTCCACCCTCCAATACCAGCCTCTTGACCAACCTTGTGCCTAATCACTCCACCACCTTGAAGGTGGCAGCGCAGGTAGACAATGTGGTTAAGAAAGCATATGGGATACTGGCCTTCATCAGTTGGGGCTTCAAATATAGGAACAGGATGGTTAGAAACATAGAAACATAGAAAACCTACAGCACAATTCAGGCCCTTCGGCCCACAAAGCTGTGCCGAACATGTCCCTACCTTAGAAATTACTAGGCTTACCCATAACCCTCTATTTTTCTAAGCTCCATGTACGTATCCAAAAGTATCTCAAAAGACCCTATCGTATCAGCCTCCACCACCGTTGCTGGCAGCCCATTCCACACACTCACCACTCTCTGAGTAAAAAAACTTACCCCTGACATCTCCTCTGTACCTACTCCCCATCACCTTAAACCTGTGTCCTCTTGTGGCCACCATTTCAGCCCTGGGAAAAAGCCTCTGACTATCCACATGATCAATGCCTCTCATCATCTTATACACCTCTATCAGGTCACCCCTCATCCTCCGTCGCTCCAAGGAGAAAAGGTCGAGTTCCCTCAACCTGTCTTCATAAGACATGCTCCCCAATCCAGGCAGCATCCTTATAAATGTCCTCTGCACCCTCTCTATGGCTTCCACATCCTTCCTGTAGTGAGGCGACCAGAACTGAGCACAGTACTCCAAGTGGGGTCTGACCAGGGTCCTGTATAGCTGCAACATCACCTTTCGGTTATGCTCCAGTTTATAACACCTTGGTCAGACCTCAGCTGGAATACTGCGTGCGGTTCTGGCCACCACGCTATAGGAAGGATGCTATAGTGCTGGCGAGGGTGCAGAGGAGAGTCAGCAGGATATTGCCTGGGATGGGAGTTTCAGGTATGTGGAAAGGCTGGTGAGGCTGGATGGTTCTCTCTGGGAATGGAGGAGGCTAAGAGTGGACATGTTCGAGGTAGATAAAATTGTGAGGGGTATAGATAGGGTAGACCGCACGAAAATTTTCCCTCATGTCAGGGGTAGATGAAACTAGATGACATATATTGAGGGTAAATTGTAAGTGATTCAGAAGGGACCTTCTTCATCCGGAGAGCGGCAAGCACCTGGAAGGCACTGCCTTGAGAGAGTGGTTGAAGCTGGATCCCCGACAGCATTTAACAAGTATCTAGATGAACACTTGAATCACTTAGGCATAGAGGGCTATGGACCAAGTGTTCAGCGATAGGGTTAATACGGAAGGGTGCCCACTGGTTGGGATGGACGAGTTGGGCCAGGTGGCCTGTTTTCATGCTGTACGATTCTACGATTCTATATCCACCAAGGTGAATTAATTAAATTCAGATAATTGGACAAAAGCAGATACTGAGACCCTAAAAGCTGGAGCTAAAATAGAAATGCTGGAAGAATTCAGACAGCCCAGCACCATCTGTGGAAGGACAAACCAGTCAATGTTTTAGGTCAGTGACCTTTCCTAAGAACTGGGGGGAGAGCAGAGGGGTTACAGTTTTCCAAACTGTGGGAATTCTATCCTGGATCTGTCCGGGACTGAGAGCAGAAGTGTGGGCAACAGATAAGATGTGGTCAAGGGCTCTGTAGAAGGGAAGCCATGGCTCAGGAAGAGGGTAGACATGTCAGAGACACCTGTGCAAAGTCTCATCATCAGAGCAAATACAACAGAGACTGAGGAACTGGGCTAATGGATGGGAGCCCTTACAAGAAGCAGTGTGCGAGAAAGTATAGTCCAGCTAGCTGTGGGCGTCTGGAGGCCGGTAATGGATGTTCGTGGCTAGGCTAACCCCTCGGACTGAGGTGGAAAGATCCAGCAAGAGAAGGAAATAGCAGAGACGGACTGTGTGAAGGTGAGTGCAGAGTGGAAATTGACAGCTGAAGTAATGAAATTTGAGTTCTGAATGAGTTCAGGAAGAAGCACCAACATAGTCATCGATGTAACAGAACGAGAGATGGGGGCCGAGTCCACAAGAAAATAGGAGCAGAAGTAGGCCTCCTGGTCCCTTCACCTGTCTCACCATCCAATATGATCATGGCTGATCTATGCTGTTCTCAACTCCTCTTTTGTGCCAGTTCTCCTTAGCAACCAATTTCCTGATCTTTCAAAAATACATCGACCTCCTCTTTAAGTTTTTCCAATGATCTAGTCGCCACAACCCTCTGGGGCAGAGAATTTCAGAGATTCACCAATCTCTGTGAGAAGAAATTCCTACACAACTCAGTGTTAAATGACCACCCCTTAATTTGTAGCTATATCTTCTAGTTCAAGACTCTCCCACTAGTGGAAACATCTCAATATCTACCCTCATGCTCCTTTAAGGGTTTTCGATAAGATTACCCCTCATTCTTCTAAACTCTAAAGAATACAGATACAACTTTTTCTGATAGGATAACCCTTTTATCCCATGAATTAGCCTAGTCAATCTCTTTTGGACTGTCTCCAATGTTAATCTATTCCTCCTTTAATAAGAGTACAGTATTCTAGCTGTGACCTCACCAACATCATTCAACAATACTTCCCCATTTCTATACTCCAATCTGCTTGTTATAAAGAGTAGGGCTGAAACAAACTGTTTCACATATCCCTCCAAAAGGCAGGCGAGTTCCAATAGCCGTATCTTTGATCTGGAGAACGTGAGTACAGTTGAAGTTATTCAATGTAGGTCTGAGTTCAGGCAGGTGGATGAGTGTATTGGTGGAGGGGAACAGGTTGGGGCTCTGTTCAAGCAAGAAGCAAGGGGCCTTCAGACCATCTTGGTGTGGGCTGGAGGTGTAGAGTGATTATATATCCATAGTAAGCATGAGACAGCAGGGACCAGGTAATTCACCCTTCTCTGTCCATAATTGGCCAGATCTATAGTCATAGAGTCACACAGCACGGAAACAGGCCCTTCGGCCCAACTCGTCCATGCCGACTGTGTTGCCCAGCGAGCTAGTCCCATCTGCCTGCATTTGGCCCATAGCCCTCTGAACCTCTCCTATCCATGGACTTACCCAGATGGCTTTTAAATGTTGCGAATGTGCCCGCCTCAACCACTACTTCTGGCAGCTCATTCCAAATATGCACCGCCCTTTGGATGAAGAAGCTGCCCCTGATGTCCCTTTTAAATCTCTCGCCTCTGATCTTAAACCTCTGCCCTCTTATTTTTAGCACCCCCTCCCTGGGAAAAAGACTACATGCTTTCACCCTGTCTATGCCCCTCATGATCTTATACACCTCTATCAGGTCACCCCTCAATCTCCTATGTTCGAGGGAATAAAGTCCTAGTCTACACAACCTCTCCTTGTAACTCAGGTCCCCAAGTCCAGGCAACATCCTGGTAAATCTTTTCTGCACTTTCTAGTTTAATAACATCTTTCCTATAACAGGGTGACCAAAACTGTACACAGTACTCCAAGTGCGGTCTCACCAACATCTTGTATAAATGCAACATAACTTCCCAATTCCTATCTCAATGCCCTGACTGATGAAGGGCAGCGTGCCAAATACCTTTTTCACTACCCTGTCTACCTGTGACGCTGCTTTCAGCAAACAATGCACTTGCACTCCTCGGTCCCTCTGTTTCATAACACTCCCCAGAGCCCTACCATTCACTGGATAAGTCCTACCCTGGTTTGATCTCCCAAAATGCAATACCTCACACTTCTACTGCCAATCATATATCTGTAATATTGGCTCAGTTATTCTCTCTCCATTAACCTAGTCTGACCTGTTGGGCACGTCCTGCAGCTCTGCATTTTGTAAATGTTTAGGTTTATTTTCTTGTGTTTTCACCCATTAACTGACCTCATGAACCCACCAACCAGACAACCTTGACTACTTATCTCCATGGCAACGCTGACCTCACCCTATCATAGCTATTCCATTCTATTCCTCCCACCGCACTTTCTCTGCAACTTAAAACTAACGTCTCCCTCTTTTCCAGTTCTGGTGAAGGGTCTTGGAACTGAAACATGAACTCTGTATCTCTCTCGTCAAATGCTGCCTGACCTGGTGAGTGTTTCCAGCGTTTTGGGTTTTTATTTGAACATTTGGTATGGTATTGAGAACCTTGAGTTTATGCATCAGCCGCTCACAGAAGCCATGCCGTAGGTGGCAGAAGATGTGCACCACCTCTCTAACCATCCAGCCTCTCCCTAAGCCACCGCCTGCCCCACCTGTGGGAAAGCCGGTGCTGTCAGCCATCTCAGAACCTGTTCAACTTGCTCTGGTCAACCACCTAAGCAGAGGAAATAACACCCCAGAGCAGTAGTTTTGGGATGTTTTATGACTCATAAAAGTTATACAGCACGGAAACAGACCCTTCAGCTCAACTGGTCCATGCCATCCAGGGTGCCCATCTAAGTTAATCCCATTTGCCTGCGTTTGGCCCATACCCCCTGAAACCCTTCCTATCCATGTGCCTGTCCAAATGTCTTTTAAACATTGTAACTGTACCTGCCTCTACCACCTCCTCTGGCAGCTTGTTCCATTTACCCGCAACCGTAGATGTTGTTTTATTTGGGAATATTGACTTCAAGTGGCAGACCTGGGAACTTTCCTGGGGAGCTGATACTGAGAGCCGTAGACTCTAACTTGCACCAGCATTTCCCTGAGTCCACTGGAGTCTGCAGCTTGAGGGATTGGCAGTAGCTGTGTGAGCATGTCCCTGGGTGAGGGAGGCTGGGCCTTGTTGTCCATAGTGAGCCGGAGTTGACTCCAAAGCCCTCAGAACCACTGGTCAAATCTGACCGCTTCTTAAGCTTGTAAACTGGAGTGAAGTTCCACTCTCTCTCACTCTCACTCCTGATTCACTCTGGGGTACAGTTCCACACACGCTGATTTACTCACCCTGATTTTATCTTGGAGTATCTCACAACAATCCAGTTCGGATCTGAGGGTTAAGTTAATCTTGGCGAGATCAGAGAGAAATTGCAGCTATAATTCCCAACCACTCTATAGTGGTGATTATCCCAATCCATAGCACCTTGAAAGTAGCATCACAAGTCGATAGGGTGGTAAAGAAGGCATACAGCATGCTTGCCTTCACCAATCACACTCTTATCAGTATAAGAGTCAGCAAGTCACGTTGCAGCAGTATAAAACTTAGGTTAGGCTGCATTTGGAGTATTGCGTGCAATTCTGGTCGCCCCATTACAGTAAGGTGTGGAGGCTTTGGAGAGGGTGCAGAAGAGGCTTTCCAGGATGCTGCCTGGATTGGAGGGTGGAGACATAAGAGACTACAGATGCTGGAATCTGGAGATGCTGTGTGACCCACTGAGATCTTCCAGCAGATTGTTTGATGCGGATTGAGAGGATATCAGCTACAAGGTGAGTTGGACAAACTTGGATTGTTTTATCTGGAGCATCAGAGGCTGAGAGAAGATAGAGTTTTATAAAATTATGAGAGGCATAGATAGGGTAGATAGTCAGAGTCCTTTCCCCAGGGTAGAAATGTCAAATACTAAAGGACATAGCTTTAAGGTAAGAGGGGGAAAGTTTAAAGGAGATGTGTAGGGTAAGTTTTTTTTTAAACACAGAGAGCGGTAGTTGCCTGGAACGCACTGCCAGGGGTGGTGGTGGAGGCAGACACAATAGTGGCATTTAAGAAGCATTTAGACAAACACATAAACAGGCAGGGAATGGAGGGATGTGGATCATGTGCAGGCAGGTAGGTTTAGTTTAATTTGAAATCATAGTCAACACAGACATTGTGGGCAGAAGGGCCTGTTCCAGTGCTGTACTGTGTTCTATCTGTCTTACTTGTTACAGAACTTCATCATTCAGTCGTTGGATCCACACCAGCTCTAAACAGAGCCATCTCATCCGCCCCATCCTTTCTCATATCCCTGTAACCTTGCAACTTACCTGCCCATCCACTCACTTTGAGATTCTTTTGCCACTAATCTGCACTATGGATAATTTACAGCAGGCAATTAGCCAACCTGCTATCTGTGGGATGTGGGAGTCACTGGGGAGAAGCCCAGACGGTCACAAGGAGAACGTGCAACCCACACACAGGCAGTGCCCAAGGTCAGGATTGAACATGGGTCTCTGGAGCTGTGAGGCAGTGGCTATACCCACTGTGCCACCTTACGTAACCTCTGCTGCAATCAGCAACTCTGGCTATGCCCTCCATCTTCTCCACAGTCAATGTACAGAAGAATTTGGTCCTGCCTTCTCTGCAGAATCTCATATACTGAACTGTATTGGTACATCCACCCCAACAGCACTGTGGGAACACTTTCACCAGAAAGACTTAGAGTGGTTTAAGAAGGCAGCTCACACCACCTCACCCCAGGGCATTTTGGGATGTGCAGTAAATGCTTGCCTTGTCTGTGATGGACAGATACAGTAATGGAGTCATAGAGAGTTACAGTAAGGAAAAAGGTTCTTCAGCCAACCAACCGAGCCAACTCCGTACCTCCCTCTGCAACTGGATCCACGACTTCTTCATTGGCAGGCCTCAGTCAGTGAGGATTGGTAACGACATCTCCTCCTTGCTGATCATCAACACAGGTGCACCTCAAGGCTGTGCGCTTAGCCCCCTGCTCTGCTCCCTGTACACACATGACTGTGTGGCTAAGCACAGCTCCAATGCTGTATACAAATTCGCCAACTTTACTGTTGTTGGACGAATCACAGACAGCAATGAGCCAGTTTGCCAGAGCGAGACAGGACACCTGGGTGAGTGGTGCTGCAACAACAACCTCTCGCTCAACGTCAGCAAAACTAAAGAGTTGATTGTTGACTTCAGGAAGGGGAAGGAGGGTGAACATGCACCGGTCTACACTGGGGGATCGGTGGTGGAGAGAGTCATCCTGGGCGTTGACATATCGGACGACCTGTCCTGGGCCCAGCACATAGATGCAGTCACAAGGAAGGCGCACCAGCATCTTTACTTTCTTAGGAGGTTAAGGAGGTTCGGCTTGTCACCGAACATTCTAACAAACTTCTACAGATGTACTGTTGAAACTATCCTGACTGGTTGTATCACGGTCTGGGACGGTAATTCAAATGCGCAGGAACATACGAAGATGCAGAGCAGTGGACTCTGCCCAATACATCATGGGTACATCCCTCCCCACCATTGGGAGTGTCTACAGGAGGCGCTGCCTCAAGAAGGCAACGTCCATCATCAAAGATCCCCACCATCCGGGCCATGCCATCTTCTTGCAGCTACCATTGGGCAGGAAGTACATAAGCCTGAAGTCCCCACACCACCAGGTTCAGGAACATTCGGTTCTTGAACCAACTGGCAAAACCCTAAATCACTACAGTTTAGCAACGCTATGGCCACATTGCACCAAAATGGACATTTTTTTTGTTCTAATTGTGTTCTTTCTTGTAAAAATTGTGTATAATTTATGCATAATTTATGTTTTTCTTGTGAATGCTGCTTATCTGATGCTCTGTGCCTGTGATGCTGCTGCAAGTAAGTTTTTCATTGCGCCTGTGCACACTTGGACTTGTGCATCTGACAATAAACTCGACTTCGACTTTGATTAACAAACAATCTGCTGGAGGAACTCAGCGGGTCAAGCAGCACATGGGATGAAAGGAAGTGTCGACGTTTTGGGTCAAAACTCTGCATCACTCCGTGATCAACTACCCACCCATCCCACCCGCCATCCCTGTAATGTTCTCCAGGGAAGGAAATCTATATCATGACCCCAAACTCAACAATGGTTCAGCAAATCACCTGGTTTAGGGACAATACATGTTGGCCTGGTCGGCAAAATTTACATCGATGAATGAACGAAAGGGCAACATCTGTATGAGATGCCATAATCTTGTTGTGGGGAAACAAGAGACTGCAGGTGCTGGAATCTGAGCAAGAAAAGCTGCTGGAGGAACTCGGTGGATCGAGCAGCATCTGTGGCGGTAAAGGGTTCATCGACATTTCCAGTCGAGACTCTGCATCAGGACTGAGCGTGTAGAGGGAAGATAGCCAGTATAAAGAGAAGGGTGAGACAGGGGCCAGTAGGTGATAGGTGGCAGCGAACACACGTACTGAGGGAGGACATGTGGCTGTGGTACTGTTGTAAGACAAGTTCGTAAGGTCTCAAAGGGCAAGGACTCTGGACACAGTCTTTGGAGTTAAAATGATTTTATTTACAAAGACAAACACGGGAAAAGATGACGGGGGCAATACACACATATACACACGCACACGGGTGATTGCGAACGTGAGGGAAATTGCAACAAGGGTGAGATGTGCGCGCACACACACACAAACACACAACACATACACAACAAACACACACACACAACAAATACACACACACAACAAATACACACAACAAATACACACAACAAATACACACACACACACACACAACAAATACACACACACACTCCAAACTGGGTACAAACAAATCAAGGAAGAAACAATACAGTGCCTGCCACCCCTTGAATAATTTCTATTAAGCAGTGCACAGCTTACCTCAGCATCCCCCGGAGACAAAAGAGAGAGAACCAAGCACATGTGGCACTCTTTATACTGCTGGAGGGCTGGGGGTGGTCCAGCCCAGGTAGTTCAAAAGGGCCAATGGTCAAGTGTGCCAGGAACAAAGGTGCTCAAAGATCCAATAATTAGGTGCGCACTAATAGGTGGGGGTGGAGCCAAACCTTGATTGACAGTGGTGTGTCTTCCGACCAGGTAGGGGCAGTGCTGTCATCCGACCAGATGGGGTCAGTGTTGTCACTGTCACGTGACAGCCATGCCCCTCCACAATACAGGTACTGAACCTTGATGAGAACATTGTCAAAGAGCAGAAGAGCAGGTAGACACAACAGTGAGAGAGGGACTCACGGAACTCTTATCGAAGAGACGAGGAGGGCTAATCTGCAGGAGCGGGAGGGGGTGGTCATTGGGATAGGAGGAGGCTGAGGGCTGGGATCACCTGGGCAGTGCTCCCTGCTCTGTTTCCTTCTCCTGGCTCGAGAGGCCAGGCCAACCAAGATCAACGATAAGAGCAAGACCTGCATTTCAGCAGCACTTTCCACATCCCCAGAATGCCCCGTATCCAGTATATTTTGAAGAGTTGCCACTATTACAATCATGGTAACAAGGCAGCCAACCCGCGCACAGCACAATCCCACAATGTTCAAATGACCTCTTTGAGCGGTGTTGGTTAAGGGGTAAAAACTGACCAGGACACCAGGTGCATTTACATTCCCTTCTTCGAATTAGTCATGGGAGCTTTCACATCCAACCTTGGAGGCTAGACAGGCACCTCAGGGAGCGCAGCATTCCCTCAGCACCATACTGGAGTATCACAAGACCATGAGAGAGGAGTAGACTATTCAGCCCTCTAGCCTGATCTGCCATTCAATAGAATCCAGGCTGATCCAACACTCTTCAAGTCCGATATCCTGCCCCATTCTCATAATCCTCAGTTCCTTTAGTGATTAGAAATCTATCACAGCCTAAATATACACAATCTCTTTGTGGTAAGGAGTTCCAAAGACTCACAGTCCTGGGAGAGGAGGTCTTCTTCATCTGGTATGCTGAGGCTACGTCCCCTGGTTCTGGATTCTCCGATGTGAAGAAACATCCTCTCAGCACTTACCCTATTTAGCCCCAAAACAACTGTATATCTTTCATAAGATCATCTCTTGTCCTTATAAACTCCAATGGAACACCAATCGGTGATATAGTGGACAGTGAAGAAGGTTGCCTAAGGTTACAACAGGATCTAGATCAATTGAGAAAGTGGGCAAAGGAACGGCAGATGGGATTTAACTCAGACAAGTGCAAAGTGATGAATTTTGGGAAGTTAAACCAGGCCAGGACATACACAGTGAATGATAGAGCCCTGGGGAATGCTGTAGAACAGAGAGATCTAAGGGTACAAGTGAAAGTGGAGACACAAGTAGACAGAGTGGTGCAGAAGGTGTATGACGTGTTTGCCTTCATCGGCTGTTGCATTGAGTACAGGAGTTGGGACATAGTGTTGCAGATGTACAAGATGTTGGTGAAACCACATTTGGAGTATCGTATGCAGTTCTGGTCACCGCACTGTAGGCAGGGTACGGGAAAGATTCACAAGGATGTTGCCAGGATTGGAGGCCTTGAGTTATAAGGAGAGACTGGAAAGGATGGGTCTGTTTTCCCTGGAACGAATGGGTCATAGTCATAGAGTAATACAGCACAGAAACATCGGCCCAACTTGTCCATGCCAACCAAGATTCCCATTTAAGCTAGTCCTGTTTGCCTGCATTTGGCCCATATGCCTCTAAACCTTTTCCTATCCATGTACCTATCCGTGTCCTTTGATGTTGTTATTGTAGCTGGCTCAACCACTCCCTCTGGCAGCTCGTTTCATATATGCACCACTCTCTGCATGAAGAAGTTGCCCCTCAGGTCTCTTTTAAAGTTTTCCCCTCTCACTTTAAACCTATGCTGAGTTTTTGATTCCCTTTCCCTGGGAAAAAGACTGTGTTCATTCACCATATCTATGCCCCTCATGATTTTATACATCTCTATAAGGTCACCCCTCAGTCTCCATTTTTCTAAGGAATAAAGACCTAGCCTGCTCAACCTCTCCCTATGACCCAGGCACTCAAGTCTTCACAACATCCTCATAAATCTTCTTTGCACTCTTTCCAGCTGAATGACATCTTCCCTAGGGGAGACCAGGTGAATGCAGAATGAAAAGAGACACAAGAGAATGCAGATGCTGGAATCTGGAGGAAAAGGCCAGCTGCTGGAGGAACTCAGCAGGTCAGGCAGCATCTGTGGAGGGAAATGGATAGTTGATGTTTTGTATCGAGACTCTTCATCTGGACTGAAGGAGTAGAGGGGAGATAGCCTGTATAAAGAGATTAGGGGGAAGGATGGGCAAGAGCTGGCAAGCGATAGGCGGATCCAAGTGAGGAAGGGTGATGGGCAAATGGAGGGAAAGGTGGAAAAAATGAGAGAGGCTGGAAGGGGACAGGTGGAGGCAACAAAGGGCTGCAGATGATGAATCTGATAAGAAAGGAAGGGTGGAGCATGGAACCAAATAAGAGAGGTGGGGTGGGCAGAGACACCGAGGTCTGGGTTAGTAGTAGTGGGCTCAAGCACCAGCAGAGTCCGAGTGTCATAGATTTTAGCCAAGCTCGGTGAGAGGATGATTGTATCAACTGCAGCAGAGCAGGGGTGTCGCTGTTGGAAGGAATGCTTGCCTAGAGACAGATATGGCAACAACACTAGTTACAGAGATTTTTTTTACAGAATGTTCCTACCTGCATACCTTACTAATCCCATTACTGGGAGAACACACACCAGTCCTCATTGAGGGGTCAGCGGTGGAAAGGGTGAGCAGCTTCACGTTCCTGGGCATCAACATCTCAGAGGATCTATCCTGGGCCCAACACATTGATGCAATCACGGAGAAGGCACGCCAGCAGCTCTACTTTGTTAGGAGTTTGAGGAGACTCGGTACGTCACCAAAGACTGTCACAAATTTCTATAGATGTACAGTGGAGAGCATTCTGACTGGTTGCATCATACCCTGGTGTGGAGGCTCCAATGTGCAGGATTGCAAGAGGCTGCAGAAGGTTGTAGATTCAGCCAGCTCCATCATGGGCACAACCCTCCCCACCATCGAGGACATCTTCAAGAGGCGGTGGCTCAAGAAGGTGGCATCTAACACTAAGGACCGTCACCACCCGGGACATGCCCTCTTCTTGTTACTACCATCGGGGAGGAGGTACAGGAGCCTGAAGACCCACACTCAATGATTCAGGAACAGCTTCTTCCCCTCCACCATCAGATTTTTGCATGGTCCGTGAACTCATGAACACCACCTCGTTATTCCTTTTGTTTTACACTATTTATTTATTTTGTAATTTATAGTAATTTTATGTCTTTGCACTGTACTGCTGCCGCAAGACAACACATTTCACTTCATACAAGTCACTGATAATAATTCTGATTCCTTATTCTCCCCACATTCCCATGAACTGCCACCGACCCCCCCCCCCCCACCAGATTCTACCACACATCTGCACACTACGGGCAATTTACAGTGGCCAATTGACCCTCCAACCCGCACGTCTTTGGGATGCGGGAGGAAACCAGAGCACCCAGAGGAAACCCACGTGGTCACAGGGAGAATGTGAACTCTACACAGACAATGCCAAAGGTCTAGATTGAACCTGGATCTGTAGCACTGTGAGGCAGTGGCTCTACCCCTCTGCACCACTGTGTCACCCAGTGTCATTAGAGAGACAACCGCAACACCCCCAGTCCAAGTACTGGCACCTATTAACAGTATGTCACTGTGCATGTGAAAGATCGCAAGAATGTTGCTTCAGGATGACAATCTGATGACACCCCCAACCAGGAGAAGATGCCAAGTGTCCACATCATTTTACTTACCTTGAAGTGCACGATAATCTTGCAGAGACACTTGGCTACTCTACCAAAAAATACCTTCCCTTGCTGAGAATTTTGATGAGAAATTTGATGAGAATGACACTTTCTCTGTAGCTGTGACACTTTACTCTGTACTGTTATTGTTTTTACCTGTACTACATCAATGCACTCTGTACTAACTCAGTGTAACTGCACTGTGTAATGAATTGACCTGTACGATCAGTATGCAAGACGAGTTTTTCACTGTACCTCAGTACAAGTGACAATAATAAACCAATACCAATACCAACTAATTAAGCACAAATGAAGTAATTCTTAGATTGGAAACTCTGTTATGCCTCAAGGGAAAAAAGTTTCACAAGCGTTTCCTTCCTTACCAAGAATCTATCTATTTCTGCATTAAAATGTGATGGTTCTCAGCAAATCAAATAAGGGTAGGACATACACAGTAAATGGTAGGGCCCGAGGATGAAGAGAGAGATGTTGGGCTACAAATCTATAGTTCCCTGAAAGTGGCAACTCAGGTGGATAGTGTGGTGAAAAAGGTGTGGGGCATGCTTGCCTTCATTGCACGGGCATAGATTATAAGAGTTGGGCCATCATGTTACAACCTTACAAAACACTGGTTAGACTGCACGGAATATTGTGTGCAGTTCTGGACTCCTCACTATAGGAAGGATGCAGTTGTGCAAAGGAGATTCACCATCTGGATTGAAGGACTTTAGTTATTTGGAGAGATTTGATAGGCTCTGTTTATTTTCCCTGGGGTGAAGGAGGCTGACGAATCACCTGGTGGGAGTATGTAAGAGGCATAGACAGAGAAGATTGTCAAAGTCTTTTTCCCATATCAGGGGTGTCTAAACCAAGAGGGCATAGGTTTAAGGTAAGAGGTAGGTGTTTGAAAGGGGATCTGTGAGAAAAGATTTTCACACAGAGAGTGGTTTATATCTGCAACTCACTGCCAAAGGATGTGGTGGAGTCAGATACAATCACTACGTTCAAGAGGCATTTAGACAGACATCGGAATAGCCAAGGCATAGACGGATACGGACTTAATGTAGGCAAATGGGATTACTGTAGATAATGTACAATAGTTGCGAAGGACCCATTTCTGTGCTGTATGATTCAATGACTCCAAAAATATTCAAGACTTTGCCTTGAGTGTCCCTTGAAAAATTTCAGCACGTCACTGAACACTCTAAACTTCTACAGGTGTACGGTTGAAAGTATCCTGACTGATTGCATCACGGTCTGGTATGGAAATTTGAATGCACAGGAATGTAAGAGGCTGCAGAGAGTAGTGGACTCTGCTCAATACATCATGGGCACATCCCCCCCCACCATCGGGAGTATCTACAAGAGGCGCTGCCTCAAGAAGGCAACATCCATCATCAAAGATCCCCACCATCTGGGCCATGCCATCTTCTCGCAGCTCCCATCGGGCAGGAGGTACAGAAGCCTGAAGTCCCACACCACCAGGTTCAAGAACAGCTACTTCCCTTCAACCATTCGGTTCTTGAACCAACCGGCACAACCCTAATCACCAGAGTTTAGCAACACTGTGACCACTTTGCACAAAATGGACTTTGTTTTTTCTGATCTAATTGTGTTTTCTTGTAAAAAAACTGTGTATAATTTGTTTAGTTTATGATTTTCTTGTGAATGTTGTGTGTCTGATGCTATGTCCCTGTGATGCTGCTGCAAGTAAGTTTTCCATTGCACCCGTGCGCACATGTGCTTGTGCATGTGACAATAAACTTGGTATTGGTTTATTATTGTCGCTTGTACTGAGGTACAGTGAAAAACTTGTCTTGCATACCGATCGTACAGGTCAATTCATTACACAGTGCAGTTACATTGGGTTAGTACAGAGTGCATTGATGTACTACAGGTAAAAACAATAACAGTACAGAGTAAAGTGTCACAGCTACAGAGAAAGTGCAGTGCAATAAGGTGCAAGGTCACAACAAGGTAGATCGTGAGGTCAGAGTCCATCTCATCGTCTCAGGGAACCGTTCAATAACCTTATCACAGTGGGGTAGAAGCTGTCCTTAAATCTGGTGGTACGTGCCCTCAGGGTCAGGCAGCATCTGTGGGGGGGTTATAATCTGTGGAGATTATCCCTGAGCCAGCATAATCAAAGACCCCACCCACCCGGGTCATTCTCTCTTCTCTCCTCTTCCATCGGGTAGAAGATACAGGAGCCTGCGGGCAGTGACCACCAGACTTAAGGACAGCTTCTACCCCACTGTGATAAGACTATTGAACGGTTCCCTTATACAATGAGATGGACTCTGACCTCACGATCTACCTTGTTGTGACCTTGCACCTTATTGCACTGCACTTTCTCTGTAGCTGTGACACTTTACTCTGTACTGTTATTGTATCTGTACTACCTCAACGCACTCTGTACTGACTCAATGTAACTGCACTGGGTATTGAATTGACCTGTACGATCGGTATGCAAGACAGGCTTTTCACTGTACCTCGGTACAGGTGACAATAATAAACCAATACCCGCTGAGCTCCTCCAGCAGATTGTTTGCTGCTCCAGATTCGAGCATCTGCCGTCTCTTGTGTCTCATTGTGTATAATTTATGTTTAATTCATGTTTTTCTTGTGAATGCTGCTTGTCTGATGCTCTGTGCCTGTGATGCTGCTGCAGGTAAGTTTTTCATTGCACCTGTGCACACATGGACTTGTGCATCTGACAGTAAGCTCGGCCTTGGTGACACAACACTGCAACACCCCCCCCCCCCCCCCCCCCCCATTGCCACCAGTAACATTAAACTTTTGCCTTGCAGTTGGTTGCTCCTCCACCGCTGTCAGAACCAGGCCCGGTTACCCAGGCAACCGGCCGCGTCTCCCGCCCCGCCGCCGCCGGTTGTCAGGGTGAAAGGTCAGCGGCGCGTGGGCTGCCGGGAGAGTGAGGCCTCCTCACAGTCACGGATCGGCGGCGGGCGGGCGGCGGGAAGTGAGCGGCGGCGGGCGGAGGGCGCGGCTCGCCCCGGCACAGGTCAGGTCCCGGCTCCGGTGCCGGCCCCGACCCGCCGGCGAGGCGGACGGTGGCGGCGGCCGAACGGCGGCGGCGGACGAGGTGGGGGGAGGCCAAATGCGCGATGTGATGACGTAACCGCTGTCAACAGTCGCCGCCGCGAAGGCGGGAGGGCGCCGCCGGCCCTTTCACCTCACCTACCGGCTGTGGTGCGCTCCCCCGCGGGCTGCCCGGCCAGCGCGAAGCCCCGGGCCGGCCGATGGCGACGGCCGCCTTGTTTTTCGTGTCTGGCCGCGGTAATCGTTGGATTTTCAGCCCGAGGTGAAAGCCCAAAAGTAGGCCTTCCGGTGCCGATGCGGGGAGACAAGGTGGCCCCGCCCACTTGACCGGAAACCAGTTTACTGGTTGATTGAAGGGTGGTCCCGGTTCTTCATTGGTGGGTTTTGGGCTGATTGATGGGAGACAGCCGATTGTCATTGGTGGGTTGTGGGCTGCGTGACGGGAGACAATGGGTAGTCATTGGTGGGTTTGTTGGGAGATAACGGGATGTCATTGGTGGGCTGTGGGCTGTTGATGGAGGGAGTGGGCTGTCATTGGTGGGTTAAGGGCTGCTGATGGAGGGAGTGGGCTGTCATTGGTGGGCTGTAGGCTGTTGATGGAGGGAGTGGGCTGTCATTGGTGGGTTAAGGGCTGTTGATGGAGGGAGTGGGCTGTCATTGGTGGGCTGTAGGCTGTTGATGGAGGGAGTGGGCTGTCATTGGTGGGTTAAGGGCTGTTGATGGAGGGAGTGAGCTGTCATTGGTGGGTTAAGGGCTGTTGATGGAAGGAGTGAGCTGTCATTGGTGGGTTAAGGGCTGTTGATGGAGGGAGTGGGCTGTCATTGGTGGGTTAAGGGCTGTTGATGGAAGGAGTGGGCTGTCATTGGTGGGTTAAGGGCTGTTGATGGAAGGAGTGGGCTGTCATTGGTGGGTTAAGGGCTGTTGATGGAAGGAGTGGGCTGTCATTGGTGGGTTAAGGGCTGTTGATGGAAGGAGTGGGCTGTCATTGGTGGGTTAAGGGCTGTTGATGGAGGGAGTGGGCTGTCATTGGTGGGTTAAGGGCTGTTGATGGAAGGAGTGGGCTGTCATTGGTGGGTTAAGGGCTGTTGATGGAGGGAGTGGGCTGTCATTGGTGGGTTAAGGGCTGTTGATGGAGGGAGTGGGCAGTCATTGGTGGGATCTGGGTTGTTGATGGAGGGAGTGGGCTGTCATTGGTGGGTTAAGGGCTGTTGATGGAGGGAGTGGGCTGTCATTGGTGGGTTAAGGGCTGTTGATGGAAGGAGTGGGCTGTCATTGGTGGGTTAAGGGCTGTTGATGGAGGGAGTGGGCTGTCATTGGTGGGTTAAGGGCTGTTGATGGAGGGAGTGGGCTGTCATTGGTGGGTTAAGGGCTGTTGATGGAGGGAGTGGGCTGTCATTGGTGGGTTAAGGGCTGTTGATGGAGGGAGTGGGCAGTCATTGGTGGGATCTGGGTTGTTGATGGAGGGAGTGGGCTGTCATTGGTGGGTTAAGGGCTGTTGATGGAGGGAGTGGGCTGTCATTGGTGGGTTAAGGGCTGTTGATGGAAGGAGTGGGCTGTCATTGGTGGGTTAAGGGCTGTTGATGGAGGGAGTGGGCTGTCATTGGTGGGTTAAGGGCTGTTGATGGAGGGAGTGGGCTGTCATTGGTGGGTTAAGGGCTGTTGATGGAGGGAGTGGGCTGTCATTGGTGGGTTAAGGGCTGTTGATGGAGGGAGTGGGCTGTCATTGGTGGGCTGTGGGCTGTTGATGGAGGGAGTGGGCTGTCATTGGTGGGCTGTGGGCTGTTGATGGAGGGAGTGGGCTGTCATTGGTGGGTTAAGGGCTGTTGATGGAGGGAGTGGGCTGTCATTGGTGGGATCTGGGTTGTTGATGGAGGGAGTGGGCTGTCATTGGTAGGTTAAGGGCTGTTGATGGAGGGAGTGGGCTGTCATTGGTGGGTTAAGGGCTGTTGATGGAGGGAGTAGGCTGTCATTGGTGGGCTGTGGGCTGTTGATGGAGGGAGTGGGCTGTCATTGGTAGGTTAAGGGCTGTTGATGGAGGGAGTGGGCTGTCATTGGTGGGTTAAGGGCTGTTGATGGAGGGAGTGGGCTGTCATTGGTGGGCTGTGGGCTGTTGATGGAGGGAGTGGGCTGTCATTGGTGGGTTAAGGGCTGTTGATGGAGGGAGTGGGCTGTCATTGGTGGGCTGTCATTGGTGGGCTGTGGGCTGTTGATGGAGGGAGTGGGCTGTCATTGGTGGGCTGTGGGCTGTTGATGGAGGGAGTGGGCTGTCATTGGTGGGCTGTTGATGGAGGGAGTGGGCTGTCATTGGTGGGCTGTGGGCTGTTGATGGAGGGAGTGGGCTGTCATTGGTGGGCTGTTGATGGAGGGAGTGGGCTGTCATTGGTGGGCTGTGGGCTGTTGATGGAGGGAGTGGGCTGTCATTGGTGGGCTGTAGGCTGTTGATGGAGGGAGTGGGCAGTCATTGGTGGGATCTGGGTTGTTGATGGAGGGAGTGGGCTGTCATTGGTGGGTTAAGGGCTGTTGATGGAGGGAGTAGGCTGTCATTGGTGGGTTAAGGGCTGTTGATGGAAGGAGTGGGCTGTCATTGGTGGGCTGTGGGCTGTTGATGGAGGGAGTGGGCTGTCATTGGTGGGATCTGGGTTGTTGATGGAGGGAGTGGGCTGTCATTGGTGGGTTAAGGGCTGTTGATGGAGGGAGTGGGCTGTCATTGGTGGGTTAAGGGCTGTTGATGGAGGGAGTGGGCTGTCATTGGTGGGCTGTGGGCTGTTGATGGAGGGAGTGGGCTGTCATTGGTGGGATCTGGGTTGTTGATGGAGGGAGTGGGCTGTCATTGGTGGGTTAAGGGCTGTTGATGGAGGGAGTGGGCTGTCATTGGTGGGCTGTGGGCTGTTGATGGAGGGAGTGAGCTGTCATTGGTGGGCTGTGGGCTGTTGATGGAGGGAGTGAGCTGTCATTGGTGGGCTGTGGGCTGTTGATGGAGGGAGTGGGCTGTCATTGGTGGGCTGTGGGCTGTTGATGGAGGGAGTGGGCTGTCATTGGTGGGCTGTGGGCTGTTGATGGAGGGAGTGAGCTGTCATTGGTGGGCTGTGGGCAGTTGATGGGAGATGATGGTCTCTCCCATCAAAAAGCCCATAACCCACCAATGGCTGGTTGGATGTTGATTGATGGGAGCACCATCAATTGATGGGTTGGGGCACAATTGGTAAATTGGTTTATTATGGTCACATGTACTGAGGTACAGTGAAAAACTTTGTTTTGTGTGCCATCCATACAGATCATTTTGTCACATCAATGCATTGAGGCAGTACAAGGGAAAAGAATAGCAGAATAAAGTGTCACAGTTACAGAGAAAGTGCAGTGCAGGCAGATAATAAGGTGTAAAGCCATAATGAGATAGATTGTGAGGTCACGAGTCCACCTTATCGTACTTGGGGACTGTTCAACAGTTTTATAACAGCGGGATAGAAGCTGTACTTGAGCCTGGTGGTCTGTGCTTTCAGGCTTTTGTATCTTCTGCCTGATGGGAGGGGGGAGAATAGAGAATATCCATGGTGGGTGGGGTATTTGATTATGTTGGCTGCTTTACTGAGGCAACGAGAAGTATAGACAGAGTCCATGGAGGGGAGGCTGGTCTCTGTAATTTGCTGAGCTGTGTCCACAACTCTCTGCAGTTTCTTGCGATCACAGACAGAGCAGTTGCCATACCAAGCCGTGATGCATCTGGATAGGATGTTTTCTATGGTGCAGCCTTAGGAGCAGGAGTAGACCTGAGAATCTTTCATTGGGACTGAGGAAATGACAGAGGAATTAATCAAACGCCGAATTTTAAAATAGCGTAGAAGATTGCCAAAGGATACCATTGTGGTCTCATACTCTGATAATACAGCAGGATATAGATCAGTTGCAGATGTGGGTGCAGCAATGTCAGATGGAGTTTAATCCAGGCAAGTGTGAGGTTTTGCACTTCGGGAGACGAAATGTAAGGGGAATGTATACAGTTAACGACAGGACCCTGAACAGCATTGATGTACAGGGGGATCTTGGGAGTCCAAGTCCATAGTTCCCTGAAAGTGGGAAAGAAGGCATATGTTAGTCGAGGCATTGAGTTCAAGAGTCAAGAAGTTATGTTGCAGGGATGATATGGAGGCTGTGGAAAGGGTTCAGAAGAAGTTTACCAGGATGCTGGATCAGAGGGCACGTGCTATAAGGAGAGGTTGGACAAACTTGGGTTGTTTTCTCTGGAGCGGCAGAGGCTGAGGGGAGACCTGATAGAGGTTTATAACATCATGAGAGGCACAGTTAGGGGAGAGTCGGGTCGAGGTACCTATTTCCATGCTGTATGAATCTGATTTTAATAAAGTAACTCCTCATTTTCCTAAACTCCAAAGGATACAAGCCCAAGATATTTACCCTCTCTTGATAGGACGACCCTCCCATTCCATTAATTAGCACTGACTCCAATCTTACTTTGTCTTTTTATAGGCAAGGTAACCAAAACTGTAATTCAAATACCCATTAATCAGCCAGTATTTAGACCGGAGTAAATTATGATCGTTGCTGCTTTTTAAAAATGTATTCACAAGTAAGCATTTAGCGTCTGTCTCTAATTGCCCTTCTGAAGACAGCACTGTTGACTTCATTTACTGTTGCAGTTCGTTGATTGTTACTGGGCTTCCAATTGCAAAACCAACTCTCCACTGCCACACTGCCTCCTGTCACTAAACTAATTTCAGGTGCCTATGACTTTTTATCTTTTAGACCAGTCTCCCTTTTTTAAAGTCCACGTAGACTACCCATGTGGACTGTCTTCACACTCCCATTCTCCCACCTTGTTCCATCTTTTTTTCCCCTTCTTCCTCTCTCTCTCTCTCTCTCTCTCTCTCTCTCTCTCTCTCTCTGCCTCCATCTATCATTCACCTGCCACTGTCTCCCAGCTCCACCCCCTGCTCCCCTCCACTACCTGCCTGTCACCTCAGTCCACCAATCGCCTCGGGATCCTTCCTCGCCACTCCCCCTCTCCTCTTCATACTGGCCATCTCCCCTCTCAGTCCTGATGCAGGGTTTCAACCCGAAGCGTCAACAATTCCTTTGCTCCCAGCGATGCTGCTCGACTTGCTGAGCTCCTCAGTAGATTGTTTGTTGCTCCATCAACCAACTGTCCTCATCAACACACTTCAAAAAATTTCAGTCACATTAGTCAGACAGGACCTCCCCTCAACAAAGCCACCAAGACTGAGGCTGGTTGAGGCTAAAGTATTGCAATAGCTCAGCGATCAGCTCAGTGATTCACGTGGTGATCCACAACACAGTCTTCAGCATTTGTTGTCCCTACCATGGAGTGTCCATATTAATTCATTGTCCATTGGTAAATTGGTTTATTATTGTCACATGTACCGAGGTACAGTGGAAAACTTGTCTTGCAAACCGATCGTACAGGTCAATTCATTACACAGTGCATTGAGGTAGTACAGGGTAAAACAATAACAGAATGCAGAATAAAGTGCCACAGTTACAGAGAAAGTGCAGTGCAGGCAGACGATAAGGTGCAAGGCCATTACAAGGTAGATTGTGAGGTAAGGAGTCTATCTTATCGTACTAGGAGACCATTCAATAGTCTTATAACAGTGGGATAGAAGCTGTCCTTGAGCCTGGTGGTATGTGCTTTGTCAGGGGTGCGTGTGGTCCTTGATTATGTTGGTTGCTTTACGGAGACAGTGAGAAGTATAGACAAAGTTCATGGAGGGGAGGCTGGTTTTCGTGATGTGCTGGGCTGTGTCCACAACTCTGCAGTTTCTTGCGGTCACGGGCAGAGCAGTTGCCATACCAAACTGTGATACATCCAGATAGGATGCTTTCTATGGTGCATCGATTAACATTTGGTGAGGGTGAAAGTGGACATGCCAAATTTCTTTAGTCTCATGAGGAAATAGAAGTGCTGGTGAGATTTCTTGGCCATGACTTCTGTGGTTGGACCAGGACAAGCTATTGGTAATGTTCACTTCCAGAAACTTAAAGCTCTTAACCCTCCTGACCTCAGCATCACTGATGTAAACGAGCATGTGCACCACCCCACCTTCCTTGAAGTCAATGACCAGCTCTTTTGTTTTGCTGACATTGAGGGAAAGGTTGTTGTCATGACACCATGTCACTAAGTTCTCTATCTCCTTCCTGTACTCCGACTCATCATTATTTGAGATATAGCCCACTACGGTGCTGTCATCTGCAAACTTGTAGATGGAGTTAGAGTAGAATCTGGCCACATAGTCATGAGTGTATAGGGAGTAGAGTAGAGGGCTGAGGACACAACCTTGTGAGGCACCAGTGTTGAGAATAATCGTGCCGGAGGTGTTGCTGCCTATCCTCATTGATTGCGGTCTGTTGGTCAGGAAGTCAGGGATCCCGTTACAGAGGGAGGGGTTGAGTCCCAGGTCTCAGAGTTTGGTGATGAGTTTGCTTGGAATTATAGTATTGAAGGCAGAGCTGTAGTCAATAAACAATAAGAGGCTCCCATAATGACCATGGGAGACTAACTGAAGAGCAGTCTGAGCTTGATGCTGCAGAAGTTGGTTACCGGCGCTTGTTTCCTGGGGTCGCGTGTGTGTCGGACCCTGCTTGGTTGGCTTGCTGGAGAAAGCACTGAGATTATCCGGGATGGGTGTTGTTCCTTGTCCAGTCGAATGAACTGTGCCAACTCAACCAGTCATAGAATCGTAGAAATGTACAGCACAGAAACGGGTCCTCACAGCCCACTTTGTCTATGCCAGCCGTGATCCCTATCTGTGCTAATCCCATTTGCCTGCTTTAGGTCTGTATCCCCCTATTCCTTTCCTATCCAAATACTTCCAAATGCCTTTCAGACATAGTATCTGCCTCCACTACCTCCTTTGGCAGCTCTGTGTGGGAAAATCTTGCTGCTCAGGTCCTTCCTTCCCTTTTTAGACAGCATTACTGCAGCCTGCCAGCACCATGCCCATAACCAGAGAAATGTGGCAAATAATAGTCTGACCCTCTGCCACTTCCTCCCTGCCCCTTGGCAGTTTACAGATGAGCTCTGCTGGCTGGGTGGTGTGGCCAAGCTGGTGCTGTAAAGCTCCAGTGTCAGACGTTGTCTGTGCCCTGGTCTCCCTGCCATAGTTCTGTGTTCTAAAGATGATGCAGTGCCTCTGCTCTCATGTTTACTTTATTCTTCAGCCAGCCTCCTGCACAGGAAGTCTGCTACAAATTAATTTTCACTCCTGGGTTATTCTGCCCAGTGGTCCTGATACAATCTACTTCCTTTTTTTACTTCTCTCCTGCAAATTGTACAGCCCACTCACTACTGGCATTAGACCCCATCCAGTTGACCGTATCCATCTGTGTCTATTCTTCAGCAGGTTCCCATAGACTGGCAATCTGAACCTTGACCTTCCCTGGACTGGCCCTTCTCCCGGGTTAATTTTAGTTCGAGAGAATCCCAATACAACAGCTCCTCAATATCTTGATCACTTTAGATACATGAACCAAAGAAATGGTTAAGTGAGAGATTTGGGATGGGATTCTTGGGTCAGGGGACAGTATTTTTTGTCACAGTGTTGACACTCTTGTTGCTGCCTCTCATTTATTTGGCAGCCGCGCAATGTGTGTGGTGAAACTACGGATTTATTTTCAGCTGCTTGAAGTCATTTCTCAATACTAGTTGCATCTTTTTATAAAATCGACCTTGTGTAAGACAGCAAATCTCCTTGTTGCTTCCCCTCTGCTCTGCATTAGTCCTGTTCCCTTCTCCAGCTGTTATACAATGTGCCCTTTCCCTTTCCCTCTCTTCCAGTTCAGCTGTAGCTAAAGGACAGCTCTTTTACACACTGGTTACTTCATCCAAAATGAATCATCTGTTTCCCATAACAAAACAAAAGTGCAAGCAAAGCAATATATAAAATGATAGATGTGCTTGTATATTAATGATCTGGATGAAAATGTGGGTGGTCTGATTAGTAAGTTTGCTGACAACATGAACATGGTGGAGTTGTGGGTAGTGAGGAACGTTGTCAAAGGATACAGCAGGATTTTGATCATTTGGGCGGAGGGGTGGCAGATGAAGTTTAATCTGGACAAGTGTTAGATGTTTCACTCTGAGAGGTCAATTTCAGGAGGAAGGTATACAGTAAATGGCAGGACTCTTAGAAGCACTGATGTACAGAGGTGCAAGTCCAGAGCTCCCTGAAAGTGGCAACACAAGTGGATAGGGTGGTAAAGAAGGCATATGGCTTGCTTGCCTTTCTTGGTCAGGGTGTTGAGTATAAAAATTGGCAGGTCATGTTGCAGCTGCATAAAACTTTACATTTGGAGTATTGTGTGCAGTTCTGGTTGCTACAGGAGGGATAGGAAGGCTTTGAGGATGTTGCAAAGGAGGTTGCCTGGATTGGAGAGTGTAAGGAAAAGTCGGATAAACTTGGATTGTTTATCTGGAACAGGGAGACTTGGTCTTACACAATTTCAATTTTATAATAAAATGTAACTCCCATTGAGAAATGACTTCAAACAGCTGAGAATAAATCAGTAGTTTCACCACACGCACTGTGCAGCTGTCGAAAAAGGAGAGGCAGCAAACAGAATGTCAACACTGCAACAAAAAAAGTGCCTTCCGTCCCCTTGCCCTTGAAGTGCAAGGGCATTTTGAGATCAAGAAGGACATGGTGCTGGGTCTCTTGAAGATCCCCAGGGCCTGATGGGATCTATCCCAGGTTATTGAACGAGGCAAAAGAGGAGACTGCTGGGGCCTTGATGAAGATCTCTGTATCCTCACTAGCAACAGGCGAGGTCCTGGGGTGTAGATAATGTTGTTCTTTTGTTCAAGAAGGGAAATAAAGATAATCCTGGAAATTATAGGCCAGTGAGCCTCACATCAGTGGTAGAGAAGCTATTGTAGAGGATTCTTAGGGATAGGATTAATGCGCATTTGGAAAAGAATGGCCTGATTGGGACAGTTAGCATGGCTTTGTGTGGGGGCAGGTCACGAGCTTTTGGGGAGGTAATGAAGGTGACGCACGAGGGTTGGGCAGTGGACGTTATCTACATGGACTTTAGTAAAGCATTTGACAAGGTCCCTCATGGAAGGCTGATCCAGAAGATTAAGATGCATGGGATCCATGGTGACTTGGTAGTTTGGATTCATAGGAGACAGAGGGTAGTGGTGGAGGGGTGTTATCCATGATCAGTGGTGTCCTGCAGGGATCAGTGCTGGGACCTCTGTTGTTTGTGATGTATATAAATGATATGGATGTAAATGTAGGTGGGCTGATTAGTAAGTCTGCAGACAACACAAAGATTGGTCGCATTGTGGATAGTGAAGAAGGTTATCAAAGGATACAGCAGGATATAGATATGGGCGGAGAAATGGCAGATGGAGTTTAATCCGGCAAGTGTGAGGTGTTGCACTTGGGGAGGTCAAATGTAAGGAGAAAGTATGCAGTTTATGGCAGGATCCTTAACAGCATTGATGTACAGAGAGATCTTGGGGTTCAAGTCCACTGCTCCCTGAAAGTGGCTGTGCAAGTAGATAAGGTGTAAGGCGTGCTTGCCTTCATTGATCGGGGCATTGAGTACAAGTCACTTTGCAGCTTTATAAAACCTTGGTTAAGCTGCACTTGGAGTATTGTGTGCAGCTCTGGTCGCCCCATTACAGGAAGGATGTGGAGGCTTTTGAAAGGGTGCAGAAGAGGTTTACAGGGATGCTGCCTGGATTTGATGAGAGGTTGGACAAACTTGGGTTGTTTTCTCTGGAATGTCGGAGCTTGAGGGGAGACCTGATAGAGGTTTATAAAATCACGAGACGCATAGATAGGGTAGACAGTCAGATCTTTTTCCCAGGGTAGAAATGTCAAATACTAGAGGGCATGCATGCAATATGTCCTTGTATGGATATGGATCATGTGCAGGTAGAAGAGATTTTGTTTAATTTGGCATCGTGGTCGGCACAGCCACTGTGAGCTGAAGGGCCTGTTCCTGTGCTGTTCTATGTTTTCTCTGGAGCATCGGAGGCTGAAGGAGACCTGATAGAAGTTTATAAAGTTATGAGAGCCACAGATAGGGTAGACAGTCAGAGTCTTTCCCCCAGGGTGAAAACACCAGAAGGTGAGAGGGGAAGAGTTTAAAGGAGATTTGCAAGGTAAGTGTTTTAAACAGAGACTGGTATGTGCCAAGGGAGGTGTAGAAGCAGATATGATAGCAACATTTAAGAGGCATTTAGACAAGCAAATGAACAGGCAGGGAATGGATGGATACAGACCACGTGCAGGCAGGTGGGATTAGTGGGATTGGTATCATGGTCGGCACAGACATGGTGGGCCGAAGGGCCTGTTCCTCTGCTGTCCTTTTCTGTGTAAAGGAGAACTAGAGTTAATGCTGAGTCAACTGATGACAAGTCATTGGCCTGAAACATGAACTTGGTTTCCCTCTTCAGAGAAGCTGCTGGTTCAGCTGAGTATTTCTAGCACTTCACATTTCTAGTAACTACATTTTTTTTTCTTTTAATAGTTTCTCGCATCATTTCTCGCTGTTTTTGAAAGGTTTTGTCTCTGCCACGTTGCCTTTCTGGCCCTAACTGATGGCGGTATAGCTGACGAGCGGATGTTCTGCTCTGGCAGATCGCTGTATGGTTACTCCACCTACATTCTGTGAAGAGCAAATGGGATTGGTGTAGGTGGGCACAAAAGCCGGGCATGGACATGGTTGGCTGTAGGGGCCTGTTTCTGTGCAGTTTGTCTGTATAAGAGAGGATGGGGCTGGATGCAGCCAGCTGCCATGTCCCACCTGAGCGGTGTAGAATTACACTGCATTTACAGCACAGAAACAGGTCATCCATCCTGTTGTTCACTGCCAGTGTTTCTCCTCCACTTGACATTGTAGTCTCAAGTCCATTATTTCCTTTCTCCCTCGATGTTTTTCAAGGCCTCCCTACAAATGTTTTGGTGCCAGTTGCCTAGCCGGTTGTGCTAACAGTGTCTGCATCAAACTGTTCTCTAGGTGGAGAAGTTTGCCCCTTGCTCCCTATTGGATTGGTTAGCCGACAGTGGGGCTCAGTGGCACATATTGTAGTGTTGCTGCCTCATAGCTCCAGCGACTCTAGTTCAGTCCTGATCTCCAGTGCTGTCTGTGTGGAGTTTGCACGTTCTCCCATTGACTGCAGGGGCTTACCCTGGGTGCTTAAGTTTCCTCCCACATCCCAAATTTCTGCAAATTGGTAGGTTAATTAGCTACTGTAGATTGCCCCTTAGTGTGTAGGTGAGTGGTAGAATCTGGGGAGAGTTAATGGGAAGGTGGGGAGAATAAAATGGTAGTGGAGGATTACGAATAAATGGGTGCTTGATCGTCAGCACCAAGACTTGTTGGGCTGAAGAGCCTCTCTCCATGCTATATCGCTCTATGACTCCACATATTTATGGCCCCAAGAAGTCACTTATAGAGTCATATAGCACGGAAACAGGCCCTTCGGCCCAACTCATCCATGCTGACTGTGTTGTCCAGCAAGCTAGTCTGCCCGTGTTTGGCCCATAGCCCTCTGAACTATCCATGGACTTAGCTAGATGGCTTTTAAATGTTGCTAATGTGCCCGCCTCAACCACTATTTCTGGAAGCTCATTCCAAATACGCACCGGCCTGTGCGTGATTAAGTTTCCCCTGTGCCTAGGTGCCAAATTGTGTTTGATTATGCTGCTTGTAGGGACTTGGGACATTTACCTGCACTAAAGTTGTAAGCTGTTAGTCTGACAGATTGCAAAAGGGAGCCATTTAGCTTCTGTGTCTGTTCTGTAGATTGTGGCCAGTCTGTACCCCTACTCCAGTTACCCAACTGAAATCCGTACATCTCACAAGATCTAGACAATCCCTTGCAAATGCAGTCTTTCATTGGTGAGTTTTCCCATGTTATACCTCATTCTGAGCTCCCACCAGAGGAAATTGTTTCTCTTCACTTATATTGAGAATCTATTGGCATTTAGTACACTTGCCTACATCGGTCAGAATATTGAGTACAGGAGTTGGGACATCATGTTAGAGCTATACAAGACATTGTGAAGGCCACATTTGGAATACGGCATGCAATTCTGGTCACCCTGCTATAGGAAGCATGTTATTAAACTGGAGAGGGTGCAAAAAAGATTTCTGAGGATGTTACTGGGACTAGGGGGTTTGGGTTATAAGGAGAGGCTGGATAGGCTAGGACTTTATCCCCTGGAGTGTAGGAGACTGAGGGGTGACCTTATCGAGGTTTATAAAGTCATAAGCGGCATTGATAAGGTGAATAGCCACAGTCAGGGTAGGGGAGTCTAAAACTAGAGAACATTTAAAAGGCATTTGGACAGGTATGTGGATAGGAGAGGTTTAGAGGGATATGGGCCAAATGCAGGCAGGTGGGACCAGTTCAGTTAGGCAAACTTGGTCAGCATGGGACAAGTTGGGCCGAAGGGCCTCTTTCTCAGTTGTACAGCTCTTTGACCCTTCATTATTTTAAACACCTATCAGACTGTCTCTCATCCTTCCAAGTTTAACAGAGTGCAATCCATGTGTAAGTTATCCACCCTTGTAACTTAACCTTGTGGTCCTGTTATTATTTTGCTGACCCTTGCACTGCACCCTTTCCAAAGGCAATATATCCTTCCTGAGGGGTGGTGCCAAAAACACAGTACAGTGCTCCAGAGTTGGTCTGGCAATCCTCTCATGTAATTTGAAGTTAAAAGTTTCCGATCAGGAACTGCAGGCTGCTTGCCCAGTCTAGGGGTGCTTTAGCTCACTGAGTTGTGTCTCAGCTGAGATCAGCTCATTTCACACACGTAAAACAGTTTGGAACAAGTTGAAGCAGGCAGAGCATTAACAGGATTCCTTCACAGCACGCATCTTCTCGCTCCCTGCCCCTTCCCTTCCCTGCCCCGTCCCTTCCCTGCCCCTCCCCTCCCCTCCCCTCCCCAGCTGAACTGGTTCTCTGTCATTCAACCCTGAGGTGTGAGTCTTTCCAAACTGAAGGCAATTATGGCAAGAATGATTGAATGGAGACACAGGAGACTGCAGATACTGGAATCAGTTCATTAAAAACAAGCTGCTGTACGGACTCAGCGAGTCAAGCAGCAGCTGTGGAGGCAAAGAGATGGTCAACATTATTGGTCGACACCCAATGCAGAGTCCTGATGCAGGGTCTTGACCTGAAACACCAGCTATCTCTTTGCCCTAACAGATGCTGCTTGACCTGCTGAGTTGCTCCAAGAATTAGTAAAACCTAAACTATCTTGTTTTGGCCATTCCAACACAATTTCTTAAAACTTTTAAAAATTTCTACCCTGTGTCACCGATACCAAGCTCTGCAAAAGCCAGGCCCTTTTTTTTAACCATCATTTATGGATATGGGCGCCATTGATTTTCTCCACCCTTGAAAAGATGAATTAATGCAGTACACCCACTCTCATAAGCATCCAAAATTTAGACCCAGCAACAATGAAGGAATAGAAAGATAGGGTGATGTGGGACTTGGAAGGGGACATACAGATGGTGATGGTCCCAAGTGCATACTGCCTTTGGCCTCGTTGGTTATGGTATGGTGGTTAGGGAACCAAACTAGTAACCTGAAGCCCAGCATTCAAATCCTGTTGTGGAATTTAGAACATAGAACAGTACAGCACAGCAATAGGCCCTTCAAGCCCACTATGTCTATGCTGAACACAATGCCAAATTAAATTAAATCTCTTCTACCTGCACATGATCCACATCCCTCCATCCCCTGCATATTGGTAAATTGGTTTATTATTGGTAAATTGTTTTATTATTCACATGCACTGAGGTACAGTGAAAAACTTGTCTTGCATTTCGTCCATACAGATCAATTCATTACAACAGTGCATCGGGAAAACAATAACAGAATGCAGAATAAAGTGTTACAGTTACAGAGAAAGTGCAGTGCAGGCAGACAATAAGGTGCAAGGTCATAACGAGTTAGATTGTGAGGTCAAGAGTCCACCTTATTGTACTAGGGGGCCGTTCAATAGTGTTATAACAGCTGGATAGAAGCTGTCCTTGAGCCTGGTGGTACGTGCTTTCAGGTTTTTATATCTTCTGCCTGATGGGAGGGAGGAGAATGCATGGGTCTTTGATTATGTTGGCTGCTTTACAGAGGCAGTGAGAAGTGTAGACAGAGTCCATGGAGGGGAGGCTGGTTTCCGTGATGTGCTGAGCTGCATACACAACTCTCTGCCGTTTCTTGCAGTCACAGTGCCGTACCAAGCCGTGGGTGCATTGGGATCGGTTGCTTTCTGGTGGTGTCTCATGTTCGTGTGTCTATCTAAAAGCCTCTAAATGCTGCTACCGTATCTGCTTCCACTCGTTCTGGCATCCCGTTCCAGGCACCTACAACTCTGTTGTTTTAAAAAAAAACTTGCCTCATATACCTCCTTTAAATGATCCCCCTCTCACCTTAAATGCATATCCTCTCAATTAAATTCAGTAAATTATCTTGAATTTAAAAATGGTCATTGATCATGATGACCATAAAACTACTGGATTATTGTGAAAACATCTCATTAATGTCTCTCAGAGAAGAAAATCCCCCAATATATCACTCACCTCCATCAGAATTCTTGGGTAAGTCCTTTTCCACTGGTAGGACAGATCCACCAGAGGAGTAGCATAGGGCTGTACATGTAGGAGAGAGTCCTCAATTTTGACCTTGGCCTTCATGAAGTCTGATGACATTGGGTCAAAAATAGGCAAGGAAACTCCTGATTACCACCTGCCCTCCTCCCTCAGCTGAATGCTCCTCCATACTGAGCAACACTTGGAAGAAGCATTGACAGTAACAAGGGAACACCATGCAGACTGGGTGAGGTACACCAGTGAGCATCACCAGCAGTGGAATTGTACCACCACCAGTGACCCATCTGGCCAAGTCCTCAAGGACAGTGTCACCAGATTGATTCTCCAGCAGGCAATGGAGAATTAACCCACTTGAACTGGTCCTCCCCAATCTACCTGTGGCAGATGTCCACGACAGCATTGGTAGAAATGACCTCCTCTATGGAAATACTGTGGAGACCCTCCATTGTATTGTGTGATCATGGTAAATGGGAAAGACTCAATACAGCAACACACAATCTGCTGGAGGAACTTGGCAGGTCGAGCAGCATCTGTGGGAGGAAGGGAATTGTTGAATCAGGACCGCATCAGTCCTGCTTCGACAATTTGTTTCCTCCTACAGATGCTGCTCGATCTGCTGACTTCCTTCAGCAGATTGTATGTTGCTCCAGATTCCAGCATCTGCAATCTCTTGTGTCTCTCAGTATAGATCTGGCAGTTGAAAACTGGGTATCCCTGTGGTTCAGCAGCAGAAACATACACTAGTAGTCTGAAACATCATGATTCACTTTACATTCCTCACTCTGCCATTACCTTTCTTTTTCAATCTTTTTATTAGTTTTCAAATTAATACAGATTAATTTATAACATCAATGTTTGTACATGTAATACACAGAGATCGGGAGAACAATCATGGCATAGATAATCATAAAGAACAATAAAATATAAAAAAAAATCTAGATCCTACGATCTCTATATAATATGAAAGAAAGGAAAGAAAAAGATTTATTATATATATATGAAAAAAAGAAAAAAAATCCCCAAATCAATAAGAAAAATTATAAACAATATGTCAAACCAAACTAAACAGAAACATTTCAAAAAAGAACAAAAAAAAGAAAAAAAAGACTGGACTGAAATTTCTCAGTAAAAACAGAGCAATATTATGTCATCAACTCTGTTCCTTTAAATTAGAAAGTTATTGAAAGGGGATCTATATCATGTGAAAATATTGGATAAATGGACTCCAAATATCTTCAAATTTAAGCGAAGGATCGACAGTACCACTCCTAATTTTTTCCAAGTTTAAACATGATATAGTTTGAGAGAACCATTGAAAAGTAGTAGGGGGTATTGGATCCTTCCATTTAAGCAAAATGGATCGTTTGGGCTGCTGGAAATGGTGGTGGAGGCTGATAAGATAGGGTCTTTCAAGAGACTGTTAGACAGGTATATGGAGCTGAGTAAAATAGAGGGCTATGGGTAAGCCTAGTAATTTCTAGGGTAGGGACATGTTTGGCACAGTTTTGTGGGCCGAAGGGCCTGAATTGTGCTGTAATTGTTCTATGTTCTAATGTGACAAAGGCAATCATATGGTAAGCAGAAGCAGATAAATGGCCAGACTCTATCCTTGGTAATCTAAAAATTGCAGTGATAGGGTGAGGTTGTAAATCAATATTCAATACAGTTGAGATAATGGTAAAAATGTCTTTCCAATATTTTTCCAAAAGAGGACAGGACCAAAACATATGTGTCAAAGAAGCCACATTCGATTTACATCTGTCACATATAGGATTTATATGGTGATAAAAACGGGCCAGCTTATCTTTTGACATGTGGGTCCTGTGAATTACCTTAAACTGTATCAAAGAGTATCTGGCACACATTGAAGATGTATTGACGCTCTGCCAATACCATCACAGATCCTGGTGTTCCCTTGGTCAACGAGGAGTGAGATGTGTGTGCTGGGAGCAGCACCAGACATAACTAAAAATAATGAGATGCCAACCTGTTGAGACAGCAGTGCAGGGCTACAGGTGTGCTAAGCACCAGAATTGGCATGTCATACACACTGCAAAACAATCTCGTAACCAACAGTTCAGATAAAAAGCTCTAAAACCTGCCACACCTCACCAGGAATATGGCAGACAATTAAAACAACTAATGGGAGGAGTGTGCTCCAAGGGTATCTGCATCCTCAATGAATGTTAAAGACTGAAATATTTGCAGTCATGTTTTGGCAGAATGCTGAGTGGATGATCCATCGTGGCTTCTTCCTACGATCCACATCATCATGTTGTAGTAGTGGGGAATTTTAACTGGTCATAATTGTAGGAGTTGGGGATTTCATCCTCCTCAATATTAACTAGGATCACCTTAGTATGAAAGGATTAGACGAGATGGAATTTATAAGGTGCATCCGGAAGAGATTTTTTTAGCCAATATGTAGACAGTTCTATGGATGGGGCAGGTGCTCGACCTAATCCCAGGGAATGAGGCCAGGCAAGTGGAGGAAGTGTCAGTGGGGAAGTACTTTGAGGATAGTGACCATGACTTGGTAAGTTTCAAAGTAGTTCACTCAGGACCTTCACCACCTGGGACACACCCTCTTCACGTTACTATCATCAGGGAGGAGGTACAGGAGCCTGAAGACCCACACTCAACGATTCAGAAACGGCTTCTTCCCCTCCACCATCAGATTTCTGAACGGTCCATGAACACTACCTCGTTATTCCTTTCCTTTGCACTACTTGTTTTTGTAATTTATAGTAATTTTATGTCTTTGCACTTTACTGCTGCCATAAAACAACAAATTTCACATCACATGTCAGTGATAATGATTCTGATAGTTGTGGAGAGGGATAAGGATTCTCTGAAAATTAAGCATCTGAATGGGGGAACAATTTCAATATCATGAGGTTGGACTTGGCAAACATAGATTGGGAACTGCTACTTGAGAGTAAATCTACATTCAGGGAGCAGGAGTCTTAAAAGTGAAATTGTCGGGGTTCGGGGCCAGTGTGTTCCCATTAGGGTGAAGGGTAAGGATGGCAAGTCCTGGGAACCCTGGATGTCATGGGTTTGACAAGGGTAAATAAATGAAGCAGATGGTAAGTACAGAGCACTGTAAATGAAAGAGGCCCTTCAGGAGTAGGGAGAGCGCAGGAGCTGCTTAACAAAGAAATTAGGAGGACAAAGAAGGGCCAGAAAATATCACCGGCAGACAAAATTAAGGTAAATCCCAAGGTATTTTATGTATGTTAAGAGTGAGGAGGTAACAAGTGTGGGGCCTATAAAAGACCAAAGGGGCAATCAGTGTATGAAGCCAGAGGATGTGGTTGAGGTGTGAAATACTTTTCATCTGTATTCACTCAGGAAGAAATCAGTGTGGTTGGAGATTTCGGTTGGGACAATGAAATTCTGGAGTAGATTGAGATCAAAAAGGAGGTTTTAAATATCTTGTTGGGACAGTGATGGAGATACTTAAATCCTCACTAGCCACAGGCGAGGTGCCAGATGACTGGAAGAGAGCAAATATGGTTCCTCTATTCAAGAAGGGCGGCAGGGATAAGCTAACGTAGGCCATTTAGTGTAAAGCAGTGGTAGGGAGATTATTGGCAAAAGTTCTGAGGGACAGGATTAATCTACACTTGGAAAGGCTCGGCCTTTTCTCCTTGGAGCGACGGAGGATGAGGGGTGACCTGATAGAAGTGTATAAGATGATGAGAGGTATTGATCATGTGGATGGTCAGAGGCTTTTCCCCAGGGCTGAAATTGTTGCCACAAGAGGACACAAGTTTAAGGTCCTGGGGAGTAGGTAAAGAGGAGATGTCAGGGGTAAGTTTTTTGCTCAGAGGGTGGTGAGTGCGTGGAATGGGCTGCCGGCAACGGTGGTGGAGGCAGATACGATAGGGTCTTTTAAGAGACTGTTGGATAGGTACATGGAGCTGAGAAAAATAGAGGGCTATGGGTAAGCCTAGTAATTTCTAAGGTAGGGACATGTTCGGCACAGCTTTGTGGGCTGAAGGGCCTGAATTATGCTGTAGGTTTTCTATGTTTCTATGTTTCTAATCAGGATAGTCAGCACATACTTGCTGGTTGGAGATCCTGTGTGACTAATGTGATTTGTGTTTTTAAAAGAGGTAACTAAGTATATTGAGGAGGGGAGTACAGTTGATGTAGTCCATGTGGACTTCCACATTCATGTCCCACTTGGGAGATTGGTCCAAAAGCTTGGTGCCCATGGGGTCCAAGGCAAGTTGGAAAATTGGATCTAAAATTGGCTTGGTAATAGGAGACAGAGTGATGGTAAAGGTTTATTTTTGTGATTGGAAGCCTGTGAGCAGCCGTGTACTGCGGCGATCAGTGTCGGGGTCCTTGCTGTTTGTTATGTACATTAACAGCTTAAATGTGAATGCAGAAGGTGTGATTAGTAAGTTTGCAGATATTGTGAAAATGGATGGTGGTGTTGATAGTGAGAATGATATTGATCAGCTGGTAAATTGGGCAGGGAAGTGGTAGCTGGAATTTAATCTTGATAAGTGTGAGATGATGTGTTTGATGTGGTGGTGGGGGGGGGGGGGGGTGTCTAATGAGTGAAAAACGGGCCCGAGGGAGTATTGGGGAACAAAGGGACCTCCGTGTACAAATCCAAAGATCCCTGAAGGTGGCAGCACAGGCACATAGAGTAGTGAAGAAGGCACACAGGTTCCTTCCCTTCATTACCTGGGACATATAATATAAGAGCTGGGAGATCTTGGTACAACTTTATAAAACATTGGTTAGGCCACGGCTGGAATATTATGTACTGATCTGCTTCCTGCACCACAGGAAGCTTGCACAGGGTAGCACAGTGGAACAGCTGGTAGAACAGCTGCCTCACAGCTCCAGAGACCCACACAAGAACATGGGAGCAGGAGTAGTCCATCAGACCCTTCAAGCCTCCCCCACCTTTTAATATTACCATGGCTGATCTATGCTGGCCTTAACTCTTCTTCTGAGCTATTTCTCCATTCATCGATCGATCAAATAATTTCTCCATCTCCACTTGTGTAATGAATTAACCTGTACGATCGGTATGCAAGACAAGTTTTTCACTGCACCTCGGTACAAGTGACAATAATAAACCAATTCCAATACTTTAAATACTTCTAATGACCCAGCTTCCATCACCCATTTCAGCACAATTAAACATAGGCAGAAAATGCTGGAAACACTCAGCAGGTCAGGCAGCATCTGCAGAAAGAGAAACAGAGTTAGTTTCAGGTCTTTGACCCTCATCAGAACTTTTTCTGAAATTCTTTGGTTTTTTTTAAAATCTAAACGTAGGCTTGGTTTGTGCTTTGTTTCCAGTTATTGGACATGGAGGCAGAAGAGGTGTTGGTGGACACTGTTCATGAGGTGCCAAGCCACTACAAGGTAGTATTGGACAGACTGAACGAACAGCGGCAGCACGAGCAGTTTACAGACATCACCCTCATTGTGGATGGTCAGTATTTCACACTTGGTTTTTCAGACAGGATTTGGGTCTTTTGGAGAACTATGTCCTGATGCAGAATTGTTACTCATACTATAAAACAGCAAACACCAGTATTCTGTGATTTACTGTTAAATAGTGTAAGTACAAACTATTATTTGTTCAAAATTGCAAGAGCAGGAACAGGGGTGTTTGTCTACCAATTAGCTCAGCTGATACTTGTACTCTAGGGACCGAGGTCATATGTTTAAGCACATTACCCTCAGTGAAGGCAGCACTGTCTGAAATGTTTTACTGAAATTGAACATAAAACAGTACAGCACAGGAACAGGCCCTTTGTCCCACCATGTTGTGCCAAACTAATTAAACTAGTAATTAAATGCCTAACTAAGCTAATCCCTTCTACCTAAACCATGTCTATATCCCTCCATTCTCCGCACATTCATGCGTCTATCTAAGAGCCTCTTCAACGCCTCTATCATATCTGCCTCCACCACCACCCTTGGCAGTGGGTTCCAGGTGCCCACCACTGTGTGAAGAAAAACTTGCCCCACACATCTCTAAACTTACCCCCTCTCACCTTAAAGGCATGTCCTCTAGTATTAGACATTTCGACCCTGGGGAAAAGTCAAAGAGGTTCCATTTTGAAATCTTGAAGTTCTGTTTCTTCAAGAGTGACTCTAAAGGATGGCTGAGATACTTTCAGATCTGCTGTCTCAAGGAGATGGTAAAGTAGCCACTGGTCTGCCGCGGTCACAAAAAGTGGTTTAATGGTCCCAACCCCTAACCAAAGCCTCTGAAAATTGGCCACCTTCTCCCACACCATCCAACTGCTCTCCTAGGATCTGGCCTAACTCCCCCTTGAATAATGCTGCAAAAATAATCCCAAGCAACAGCCCCAGACACTGCCCAATTACCTCCTTAACCTGTGGTTCCAAAAACTGGCCAAATGCTCCACAAACAGTACCTCCAGACTTTGACCAAATACCCCGCAAACATTGCCCCTTGAAATTGCAATAACCCTAGCATTAGTTGAACGCCAGCTGCTGCCCACTGAGTTGTGGCTGACCGGGTGCGAGCACTGCCCTTGGTATGCCGTTTGTTTGTTGGAAACTGTGATTAGAACAACACCTATGTCTCAAGAAGAGTGAAGCTGAGTTGTGTTCCACAGGTCACCACTTCAAAGCTCACAAAGCTGTCCTTGCTGCCTGCAGCCAATTCTTCTCTCGCTTTTTCCAGGATTTCAGGGAGGAACCCTTGGTTGAGATCGAAGGTAAGTTTTGACAAAGCGATCAACGATTTCACGGAGACGAGGAAAGTTTTTTGTTTCAAGTCAAGTCAAGTTTATTGCTGTCTGCACAAGTACAGGTGAGGTACAGGTACAATGAAAAACTTCTATGGTTCTTATATAAGACAAGATGCAGGTTGGGGGACTGCTTTATTGGGCACTTTCTCTCTGTCTGCCATACAAGCTGGGATCTCTTGGTGGCCAGCCATTTTAATTCCACTTCCCATTCCCACACCGAAATGTCTGTCCACGGCCTCCTCCACTGCAAAGTTGAGGCCAGACGCAGATTAGAGGAACAGCACCTCATATTCCGCCTTGGTAGTCTCCAACCTGACGGCACGAACATCGATTTCTCTAACTTCCAGAACCACTCTCCTCTTCCCCCCCTTTATTCCCCTTATCCCACCAGCCCCCACCACCCGGTCTTTCCCCTCCCCCACCCTGTCGATCTGCCCATCACCCACACACTCCTCCCACTGGGTCCCGTCCCCACCTCTTTCCTTTTATTCCATTCTCCACTGTCCTCTCCCATCAGATTCCATCTTCAGCCGTTTGTCACTTCCACCTATCACCTCCCAGCTTCTTGCATCATTCCCACTATCCCCCCTCCCTCACCTGCCTATCACTCCACCTCATTCCAAGACTCCGTCACTCACTTTATCTCCTGGTATACTTGCTTACACAATAAATGGAAGGGGTCAATAGATAAAGTGCATAGATAATGTTTCTGTTCACACAGGGCATTTTTAACTGAGTCATAATTTTAAAATAATGACGAATAAATCCAGTGTTGTGTTGAGAAACAAGTTTCATACTCAGAGCACATGAGAATAACAACTTGCTGTCACAGAGCCAGATGACTAGTGATTCATTTCTATTCCTTAAACTTATGGGGAAGCTGGATAAACACATAGAGTGGTACAGCACAGAAACAGGCCCTTCAGCCCACCACATCCATGCTGACCTTCTTGCCCATGTACACATCCCATTTGCCTGCATTAGCACCATATCCTTCAATGCCTTGTCGATTGAAGTATCTGTCTCAATGCCTCTTAAATTTAGTGATTGGATCTGATTCCACCACATCCTCTGGCAGTGCTTTCCAGATAACAACCAGTCTGTCTAAAAAAAAATCCCTCAGACCCCCTTTAAAACTCCTTCCTCTCACTTTAAACCAATGCCTTCTTGTTTATGTACGGGATAAGGAATAGAATGATATGCTGAGGAGAAAAGAGCTGGGAGGAAGCTTGAGCAGAGCCAGGTATGTTTGACTAGGGCCATTGGCTTGTTCCTGTGACGTAAATTCAGTTGGGATCATTTTAGTGCGGCGTCCCAATGCCATTTTGAGAGCAAAGATAGCTCCTTTTCATTTTGCTGGAGGATTGTAGTGGGTGGAATATCCCCATCTTGGCAGAGGTGTCCTGGTTCACTCAGTCATACAGCATGGAAACTGGCCTTTTAGCCCAATTGGTCCATGCCGACCAAGGTGCCCCATCCAAGTTAGTCCCATTTGCCCACGCTTGGCCCATACCTTCTAAATCTTTCAAATCCATGTACCTATCTTTTAGATGCTTTTATTGTACCTGCCTCAACCGCCATCTGGCAGCTTGTTCTACATACATACCACCCTTTGTGTGTGTAAAAAAAAAAATTGCCCCTCAAGTTCCTATTAAATCTCTCCCCTCTCACCTTAAACCTGTGCCTCTAGTTCTTGATTCTCCAACTCTGGGAAAAAGACTGAGTGCAGTCACCCTGTCTATGCTCCTCATGACTTTATACACCTTGAGAAGATCACCTCTCAGTCTCCTACACTTTAAGGAATAAAGACCTAGCCTGCCCAACCTCTCCCTATAACTCAGTCCCTCAAGTACTGGCAACATCCTTGTAAATCTTTTCTGCACTCTTTCCAGTTTAATAACATCTTTCCTGGAGCAGGGCGACCAAAACTGGACACAATACTCCAAGTGCAGCCTTACCAGCGTCCTGTACAACAGCACCATGACCTCCCAACTTTTATACTCAGTGCCCTGACTTATGAAGGCCAGTGTGCCAAACGCCTTCTTCACCCCTCTGTCTAGCTAACACCACTTTCAGTATTGCCCTTAAACTAATGGGTGGTTCTGATTCTTTGGTGCAGATAAATCTCTGCCTCACCTGAAAGGACTGTTTGGCTCCCCGGATGGAGGGAAGGAGGGGCAGGTGTTACACCTATGGCGGGGGCAGTGGAAAATTCCTGGGGTGGGAGCGGGATGGGTGGGGGGGAGAGGAATGAACCAGGGAGTTTCGAAGAGAGCGGTCTTTACGAAAGGCTGAAAGAGGTGGGCAGGGGAAGATAAGCTTGGTGGTGGGGTCCCGTTGGAGGTGGTGGAAGTGGCGGAGAATGATGTGTTGGATACGTAGGCTGGTGGGATGGAACGTGAGGACAAGTTGGGTCTGGGAGGGGTGGGGTTGAGAGCTGAGGTGCGGGAAATGGCAGAGATGCAGGCGCGAGCTCTCTCGATCACAGTAGGTGGGAAGCAATGGTTAGAAAAGAAGTTGGCCATCTCTGAGGTCCTGGAGCCGAAAGCCTCATCATGGGAGCGGATGCGGCGGAGGCGGAGAAATTGAGAAAAAGGGATTGCATCCTTGCAGGAGACAGGGTGGGAGGAGCTGTAATCGAGGTAGCTGTGGGTGTCAGTGGGTTTGTAGAAGATGTCGGTGGGTAATGAATCTCCTGAGATGGGGATGGAGAGATCCAGAAAGGAGAGAGAGGTGTCAGAGATAGTCCAAGTGAATTGGAGAGCCAGGTGAAAATTAGTGGCGAAGTTTATGAAACTGTCAAGTTCTGCATGGGTGCAAGAGGTGGCACCGATGCAGTTGTCGGTATAGCGGAGAAGTTGAGGAGTGGGGCCAGAGTAGGCGTGGAACAGAGACTGTCAATGTAGCCAACGAAGAGGCAGGCACAGCTGGGGCCCATGCAAGTGCCCATGGCTACGCCCTTGCTCTGTAGAAAGTGAGAGGAATCGAAAGAGAAGTTGTTTAGGGTGAGGATAAGTTCAGCCAGGTGGAGGAGAGTGTTAGTGGAAGGGGATTGGTTCTGTCTCTGATGGAGAAAGAAGCAGAGGGCGGTGAGGCCGTCATGATGGGGAATGGAGGTATATAGGGACAGGACGTCCATGGTGAAGATGAGGTTGTGCCTGCCATAGAATTTAAAGCTATGGAAGAGTTGGAGAGATTGTGAGGTGTCACGGAGGTAGTTGGGAAGGGATCCCTTTCAATTTCTCTGCCTCCGCTGCATCTGTTCCACGATGAGGCTTTCCATTCCACTCCGGGCCTGCTTTTCTCCATGGATGCTGCTGAGTCCTCTAGCATCTTGTTGTGTTTTTCATCCAGATTCCAGCATCTGCAGTCCTTTGTTTCTCCATGCCACGTCCACGTCCACAAGACGTTAGACAGCTTGTTGACGTTTGACACTGAATGAGTCCCCTCCCGCACCGGCCCTTTACTGTCCTCCTCCCATGCCAGCCGCATAAAGAACTGGCCATGAAAGGACAGGAGGCTGCTCAACAGATGACTGAGCAGGATTGGGGTGATCCCTGACCTTGCCTCAAGCAGTAGGTGCAGGTGGGCGAGGAGGAGTGTGCTGGGGATAAAGGGACAGTCACTGCCTCCAGTGGGTCCACCAGCAGGGGACTATGGTCAGCCCCCGAGTCCGTCTTCAGTTCATCTCAGGCAGTAACAGTGTCTGAGGGGCCAATACCTCGGCTTTTTCCTTCACTCAAGTCTCAACAGTCAGATTTTCTTGACTCTTGACCCAATATCTAGATCTTACTAGTTCAAAAGCTGATGGACTGTGGAAGCAAGGGCCCCTTGGAGAAGGAATCGCCATGGAACCAAGAGTTAAACCTATTCAAGGCCTAAATATATAAATAGGTCTCCTTAAATCCTATAACGTAATAAGGATTAAGTGTGCTTCTGGAGAGGAGGGTGGATGGAGGTGTGAAAGGCTGAGATGGTTTGCTATAATCTCAGAGGTCTTCTAAGGCCTGGCATATCTCCCAGAACAGTTTACTAAATAATTTCTGGTCTCTCAGTTGTGGGAGGAGATATCTTTGGCAAGTTGTCCTAAGGCAGGCACTTGGGATGCAGAGGGAGCTTCCCTGTAAGCAAGTGGAAGCAGATTCAGATTAGTTTGTTGTCATATACAACAGGGTGCAATGAAATTCCTCGCTCGTGTGAAACTCACAGAGTAAATATGGTGATAATAAATACAGTGACGAGTACAAAATGGCAGATTGGTGCAAAGCATAGAAGAAAGATGCAAAAAAAGAGATGTGAGAGTGACAATAACAGAAGGAGTAGAATTGATGGTTCAAGAACGTGATGGCACCACCAGGAAGAGGATGTGAAAGCACAACATCCCTTCACAATTAGGCATCAGAACTCCAGGGTCTCTGGCCTCCTCCACCTTCAAAACATCCGTGTAAATTCCTTTTATACCTTGGGGAAATTCAGAATCATCCCTACCACCAACTCAATTAGAGAGGAACGTTTCCCTTCGCTTTCTCTCTCTCTTGCGCTCTTGCTCTCTCTCACCCCAGCCCCAGATCTCCATCTTTCAGTTCAATGATCCCCATGAAGGAGAGGTGGCCATCAGTAGTTACAGTTACTCAGCATCCAGTCCAGGTGGTCCACCAGCAGGAAGGGCCCACACATGGTGACCCACTTGTTGAGGACCAAGGCCACCCACCTGCTTGTATGGGAAAGCTTCCTGACATCCATTTCGGAGGTTGCAACAATGCTGAGAGGCTGACAAACTTGGTTGTTGTCTTTTGGCAAGCCTCTGTAGACAGAGCAGGGCTGGCATGCTTTTGACCCCATGTATAGTCAGTGGTGACAGTGCAACAAAAGTGGCCCAGTGAGTATGAGTCGGTTGTATTGGTATTGGTTTATTATTGTCACTTGTACTGAGGTACAGTGAAAAACTTGTCTTACATAGGGTCAATCGTACCGGTCAATTCATTACACAGTGTGATCAGGCTTATGCAGAGTGGAGGTGGTCATGCTGACATTTGTCTCGGGATGAGTAACCTGGCCTTTCACCAGCAGTTTGAGATCACCCACACTGCTAAGGGTCACAGAGAGATGGATTGGTCATGGAGTTCAAGAACTGAGCCACCTTCATTCAAAGCACAGCACCTTCAAATAGGTTGGAATAATTTGGCTTTATAAAAGAGAAATCTTTGTAAAGGAGAAATCTTTGTAAAAGGGAAGAGGGAATAGTTGAGAGGGATGACGACTTTACCTTAGAATGGCTGTGAATGGCTGAATTCAGGGCCCATAAACCTAGTCTTTGCTTCTTGTTCTTCACCCTGGGGCCCCCACAGCCTTGCACAGTTGAGAGACCCTGGCTGAGGGTGACCCTTAGAGAGACCCTGGCTGAGGGTGAGTGTGGGTAGCATGTGAGGAGGTTTATGCAGCAAAGAGGTTGTCACACTGACTCTTTACTCTCTGGTCTCAGGGGTGAGTAACCTGGCATTTCAGCACCTGATCGAGTTCACCTACACTGCCAAGCTGATGGTGCTGCAGGAGGAGGAGGCGAGCGACGTGTGGAAGGCAGCGGAGTACCTGCAGATGGAGGAGGCAATGAAAGCCCTCAACAACCGGTAACAATGTCCTTGTGTTTGTCTCTGCTCCTCTGGAGGCTGGTGCTGGGTATGGGGGGCTGAATGGGCTCCATCTTCTCCCACTGATGGGAAGATCCAGCAGAGTGTGAAACAGCGCAGGAGGAGGCTGTGCTTGGGTTAGTCTGGCTTTGTCTTCCCAGAGGCTGAAGGGGTGGCCTATTAAGAGGAATATAAAATTGTGAGAGGCACAGACAGGGTAGGTAGTCAGAATCATTTTCCCGTGGTAGGAGTATCAAAAACAAGAGGGTGTAGGTTTAAGATTAGTAGAAGGAATTTTAAAGGGGATCTGAGGGGTAAGATTTTTACACAGAGAGTGGTTGATATCTGGAATGCACTGCCAGGGAAGGGGGTGGAATCAGATCCAATCACTGTGTTTAAGAAGCATTTAGACAGACATTTAACCAGGTAACGCATAGAAGGATACGGACCTAATGAGGGCAAATGGGATTAGTTTAGATGGGCAAAAAGGACAGCATGGATGTGGTGGGCCAAAGGGCCTGTTTCTGTGCTATACAACTGATTCTGTGGCGCATGGTGAGAGTGCTTCATTCAGCACCTGATCCTGCTGCAAACACTCCCCGCATTGGGTTCCCAAGGAATCGATTACTTTGCAGTTCAAACACCTGCAGCAACCAATTTCTGCACAGAAGCAGCCCGTGAGCAACCGTAGGTGTGGCTTGTTCCTGCTGTGTGAGGCTCTTCTTTGAAGGAGTCATTCAACACAATGTTGTCACAGAGACCAGCGAACTGCAGCTGCACTGACAAGCAATTCAAAGGCAATTAAGAGCAGGGATGTGGTGCCAGTCACTGCATTCTTGGTCAGGTCCCATTTTAGTTAAAGATACAGAGCCATAGAGTCACACAGCACAGAAACAGGCCCTTCGGCCCAACTGGTCCATGCTGACCAAGATGCCCATTCAAGCTAGTCCCATTTGCCAGCATTTGGCCCATAACCTTCTAAACCTTTCCTATCCATTTATCTGTCCAACTGTCTTTTAAATGTTGTTATTGTACCTGCCTCACCCACTTCCTCTGGCAGCTCATTCCACATATATACAGTATATATATCACCCTTTGTGTAAAAAAAATAGTTGCCCCTCAGGTTCCTATTAAATCTCTCCCCTCTCACCTTAAGTCTGTGCCCTCTGGTTCTTGATTCCCTATCCCTGGGAAAAAGACTTGAGTGCATTCAGCCAATTGACCCATCAACCTGCACATCTTTGTGGTGTGGGAGGAGACTGGAGCACCCAGGGAAAACTCAAATTGAAAAGGGGCAAACTCCACACAGACAACACCGGAGGTCAGGATTGAACCCGGGTCTCTGGAGCCGTGAGGAAGCGGCTTTACTGTTGCCATCCACTGTGCCGAGCTAATTGGGCATTTAAATGTGGGGATGTCCTTTCTTCCATTTCAGTGTCGTTGTGCTCATTAATGTTGCCTGTCCATTGTTTGTAATCCTCTCGCTGCCTTGCTCTGTGTCCTGAGCTGGTTCTTGTCCCACTTGCTGCCCTGCATCCTGGGATTTGCTTTTGCCCCTGCCCCCTCCTGCAGCGTGGGCTTTTCCCAATTTATTTTTTCCGTCCCCCTGATTACCCTGTTCCGTTTTCCAGGAAGAACGCCGAGTCTGCGGTCAAAGCCAAGAATTCCGGCAAGAGGAAAGCCAAGAAGCGGACAATAGCGGAAACATCCAACGTCATCACGGAAACGCTGCCATCCATCCAGGAGACAGAGACAGTGGAGATCGACCAGGAGAACGTCTTTGCTGCCGAGATGGTGGAGATCGGCGGGGGTGCGGAGCGGATGGAGGAGGCAGCCGCGACGGAGGCAGTGGAGAACCCGCCGACGGCAGACGAGGCAGCGCAGCCGGCCAGCGACCTGCCCAGCTCGGAGCAGCCGGCCGAGTCGGCGCTGGCGCTGCTCGCCGACATCACCAGCAAGTACCAGCAGGATAACCTTGACAAGGAGCTGGAGAGGGAGGGGGAACTGGAAGCTGCAGCCCAGCCCCAGGAGGAGACGGAGGCGGCAATCTCCTCGGAGGACGGCATCCACATCGTGGAGGTGCTGGCGCAGGGCGACAAGGTGTTCTGCTGCGAGAAGTGTGGCCGCACCTTCAGACTCTTTTACCATTTCAAGGAGCACCTGAAGGTGCACTCGGGGGAGAACTACGTGTGCCACCTCTGCAGCAAGCAGTACACGCGGGAGAGCGCCTGGAAGCAGCACCTCTCCTCCCATCGTGACGAGGAGGGCAGCAACAAAAAGCCACGCTGCGTCCGCAAGGTGCACGTGTGCCAGTACTGCGAGAAACAGTTTGACCACTTTGGGCATTTTAAAGAGCATCTTAGAAAGCACACAGGTAAGAAATGCTTCAATGGTAAATTGGTTTATTATTGTCACTTGTACTGAGGTACAGTGGAAAAACCTGTCTTGCATGCTATCCATACAGATCAATTCATCACATCAGTGCATTGAGGTAGTACAAGGGAAAACAATAACGGAATGCAGAATAAAGTGTCACAGTTACAGAGAAAGTGCAGTGCAGGCAGACAATAAGGTGCAAAGCCACGAAGAGGTAGATAGTGAGGTCAAGAGTCCATCTTATTGTACTAGGGACCGTTCAATAGTCTTATAACAGCAGGATAGAAGCTGTCCTTGAGCCTGGTAGTACGTGCTTTCAGGCTTTTGTTTCTTCTGCCTGATGGGAGGTGGGAGAAGAGCGAATGTCCGGGGTGGGTGGGGTCTTTGTCTATACTTCTCACTGCCTCGGTAAAGCAGCCAGCATAATCAGAGTCCATGGAGGGGAGGCTGGTTTCCATTGTGGTGTGCCTTTATATACTGGGATCGTAGAGTCATTGTATCATAAAGCATAGAAGGATGCCTTCCAGTTAACCACCCTTCCCTACTCTTTCCTCAACTGTACAGTGCCCTGTTGAAAATTCCAGTTGAATCTGTTTTCACTGCCCATCATGCAGCAAATTATTGATCACAGAATCTCACTTCATGAAAGAAATTTGTCCATTACCTGAGAGCAATCCTTCTACTACCAGTGGAAGCCATTTCTTGCTTATTACTATAAAACAAACCTCATCAATTTTATCTCCTCTTAACCTTTCCCTGCCCTGAGCAGAATGTCACCAACTTCACTTCACATAACTTAATCCTTCTCACCTTTAGGAAAACTCTGTGGATCTTTCCAAGATGTGGATACCGTTCCCAAAGTATGATGCTCAGAGGCCACATTAATTTGTAAAGACTGGAATCTTCTCCCTGTTTAAAGGAACAAGAAAGAAATACTCTGGTGTTCTTTCACCGGCTCTGAGAGCCACAGGGTCAAGGGCCTGTTCTGTGCTGAAAATCCAAAGAAAAAACTGCAGATGCTGGGAACCTGAGATAGAATGCTGGAGACACTCAGCAGGTCAGGCAGAGTCTGTGGAAGGAGAAACAGAGTTAAAGTTTCAGGTTGACAACCCTTCATCAGAAGAAGGAACGAGAGAAAAGTTTTAAGCTGAGGAGAAGAAGGGGAAGGGTTGGATAGGACAGTGGGAACATCTGGAATGGGGTGAGGCCAGGGTTGCCATGGGGATAAGTTGTAGAGGTTTTCTGATCAATGAGTTAGTGGGGCAGGTAGAGAGAAAGAGAAAATGAACAGAAGTTATGAGCTGTGAGCAGTTGGAGAGCGAGAATACAGAGGAGCGTAAGAAGTTGCAGGATGCAGGGCTACTGATCATTCTCAGGATGAAGTACATGCAGTAGAAGCTCAGACTCCCACTGCTATCTCAAATATACACCCTCTCACCCTGCCTTCAGTCAGGACTCCATTCCTTTCTTCCGGTTTCTTTGTCACATTTTCTCCAATGATGAGACGTTCCACACTTTCCAGACTTTCCCCTCAGTTGTCTTTCTTGCTTACCAACCATGGCTTCCCCTCTACCATCGTTGACAGAGCCCAGGGCAGCAAGTGGGACAAGAACCATCTCATCTATTCCCCGTATCTCTGCTCTCTCCTGGACAGAGCGAGGACAGAGTTCCCCTGTTCCTCACCTTCCACCCCACCATTTTCCATATCCAATGGATCATCCTTTGCAGTTTCTGCCAGCTTCAACAAGATTCCACCTCCCAACACGTTCTCCCCTCTCTTTTCAACAGTTTGAAGGGACTATTCCCTGTGTAATTCCTTGGCCTGTTTTTTCCCTATGCCACTTTCCCGGGCAACCACAGGAGATACAACACCTGTCCATTTGCCTTTTCCCTTCTCGCTACCCAGGAACTCGAATTGGAAGCAGTGGTTCACTTGCATTTTCAACAATCTAGTGTACTGCATTTAATGTACACAATGGGGCCTCCTGTAAATCTGAGAAACCAAATGCAAATTAGTAGATTACTTTGTGGAGCCCCCGTGTTCAGTCTGCAAGGGTGATCCTAATCTTCCTGTGGCCTGTCACTTTAATTCACTCTCCCACTCCCATTCTGACCTGAAGGTGGCCTCCTGCACTGTTACAATGAGGACCAACATAAATTTGGGTAACAGTGCTTCATTCTTGCAGCCTTCTGGATTCAAAATCACATTTTACAACGTTCAAGTAACTCCAGAAGTAGCTGTTTCTGCTGTACGTTACATCTGTGAGACTTGAGCAACACACAAAGTGCTGGAGGAACTCAGTGGGTCAGGCAGCATCTGTGGAGGGAAATGGACAGTTGACATTTCAGGTAGAGACCCTTCATCTGGACTGAACATTGAGTTCTTCCAGCGCCTTTGTGTGTAAGTTGGAAAATTAGTTTATTATTGTCACATGTACCGAGGTACAATGAAAAACTTTGTTTTGCATGCCATCCATACAGATAATTTCATTACAAAGTGCATTGAGGTAGTACAAGGGAAAACAATAACAGAATGCAGAATAAGCTGTTACAGTTACAGAGAAAGTGCAGTGCAGGCAGACAATAAGGTGCAAGGTCATAACAAGGTAGATTGTGAGGTCAAGAGTCCATCTTATTGTACTGGTCTTATAACAGCAGGATAGAAGCTGTCCTTGAGCCCGGTGGTATGCGCTTTCAGGCTTTTGTAACTTCTGGCTGATGGGAGGGGGGAGAAGAGAGAATGTCCAGCATCTGCAGTCTCTTTTGTGTCTCCATCTGTGATATTTTCTAAGCTTTTCTTTCTGCTTCTGTACAGCCTTGCTTGCTGGGTGCGTCCAACAGCTCTGCACTTAGTGCGGTCTTACGTCCTCTGTATTGTATTCCCAGTTGCCAAGAAGGGTCTTCGACTCAATACGTTAACTCTATTTCTCTTACCACACACGCTGCCTGACCTGCTGAGTGCTTCCTGCATTTTGCTTTTATTATAGCCCGGTCTATTCCGTCTGTTCCCAGTACACGGATACAGGTCACTCCCCCCCCCCAGGTTACAGCAGGGATCCGTTCCTGTGAACTGTTCATAATCCAATGTATTGTGAAAGGTCATGGATGTCACGTGACACCATTGATCACCTGGTCGAAAGACATCATTGTCAATCAAGGTCTGGCTCCACCCATCCATTAGTCCACACTTGACCATTGGCCTCTGTAAACACCTTTGTACCTGGCCTTGGGCCATTGGTTTGTTTGAACTACCTGGGCTGGACCCCCCAGCCCCCCAGCACTATAAAGAGTGCCACGTGTGCGTGGTCCTCCCTCTCCTGATTGCTCCAAGGAATCGTGAAACAATGCTGAAGAGACCATTGGTAAGAGTGTGCACTTTCACAGGGTTAGGAAACGTCCTAAAGCAGATTCCCAGTAGCATAGAGCTGTGCCTGCACTGAGTCAAGGGTGGCAGGCATCGTATTGTTTCTTCCTTGATCATTTGTACCCAGTGTGTTGTGCGTGCATGTGTGCATCTCACCCTTGTTGCAATACCCCCGCGTTCGTGATCACCAGTGTGTGTGTGCGTATGTGTGTGTTGTTCCTATTATCCTATCCCGCATTTGTCTTTTATAAATAAATCATTTTAACTCCAAAGACTGTGTCCAGAGTTCTTGCCCCTCGAGACTCTTGAATCTGTTACACAACATTACCCAAGCAGTTTACAAGTCGGAAATGTGGCTGCGAACTGAGTTCCCGGGTGGCAGGAGATGCCAGCAGCCGTGCAGCAAATCCATCCCGCCGGTCTCCCAAACACTTGTTTGTATGTACAGACTGTACATAAGTAAGGTGTTCGTAAGCCGGGGAGGACCAGTACTGGGCGAGGAAGGATGACTGTGGCATTAGCTCCAGCAAAGTCCTGTGACATGATGATGATCCAAGAGGCTCTTTTCCACCTGTAATCCTCTGTAACTGCTGTCTTGCAATTGACAACATTTGTAGCATTCATAGATACATTGATAACACGAGTATGATAGAGGGATATTCAGCCCATCTTAGTTTATCTATTTAGAAAGGGCCCTTCAACTCGTTCTTAAAAGCATCCAAGAATCCATCTGGGAGTGAGTTGTTGCAGAGATCCGTTTGTAGGCAGAGCATTTTGGTATTTAAGCCTGCACCCCCATGAATTGGAAATGCCCTTTCACAGCATCAGTTACTAGTAAAGTGAAACTTTGGATCGTTTAGTTTGAAATGGTATTTCACCTCGCCCTTTTCTGACAAAAGTCAAGTGCAAATACAGGTGACCCCTGCATTAAGGGGGAGGGGGTTGTGTTTCTAGAAAGAGGCCCGTATCCTGATTTTCTTTTTCCATAACGCAAAGCGTGTTACTGGTACGTGCATCAAGAAACGCAGTTAAAAAAATTGTAATTAAATCATTTTGCTTTCACATAAAATCTGTGAGACTGAATTTTACTCTCAAACTTTTGTGGAGCAATTTACATAGAACATAGAACATGACAGCGCAGTACAGGCCCTTCGGCCCACAATGTTGTGCCGGCATTTTATCCTGATCTGAGATCTATCTAACCCTTCCCTCCGACATAGCCCTCCATGTCTCTATCATTCATGTGTCTATCTAAGAGTCTCTTAAATGTCCTTAATGTATCTGCCCCCACCACCTCTGCCGACGCACCCACCACTCTCTTTGTAAAAAAAACTTACCCCTGACATCCCCCTTATACCTTCCTCCAATCACCTTAAAATTATGTCCCCTTGTGTTAGCCATTGTCGCCCTGGGAAAAAGTCTCTGACTGTCCACTTGATCTATGCCTCTTATCATCTCGTACACCTCCATCAAGTCACCTCTCATCTTCCTTCTCTCCAAAGAGAAATTCTGTGAGAGATACACTGTGAATTCCGTAAGGCCATACTTTGGTTACCCGAATAGATGTAACATGGGGGTCACCTGTATAAAACTTCAACAATCAACCATTTTCCTGCTTCCATGTTCCAATTATCCTCCTGGTAAATACCGTACAGTTGGAAACTGATCCTGCAGACACTGTGAACAAATCATCAGCTGATCAAAGACTGATATCTACATATGTGGTGTGTATGTGGAACGAGCTGCCAGAGGAAATGGTTGAGACAGGTCCAATAACAATATTTAAAAGACAGTTGGACAGGAACATGAATAGGAAAGGTTTGGAAGGCCTAACACTGGCAAATGGGACTAACTTGGATGGGCATCTTGGTCGGCATTGATCTGGAGGTGATGTTGTCCGGAAGATCCTTTGGGAAGTCAAGAATGAGGCACAATTCTGATGGTTTATTAGAGGTTCATCATCATATAGGCCAGTACTTCCTGTACAAGCAAGGCTAGTAAAACGAAGTAACAAAGGAACTTGGTGGCATGCTCTCCCTTTATACTGCAAACCAGTCTAAACCAGTTCAATAAGGAAACCTGTGAACAAGTACGTGTGAGTCACGCTTCAGTTTTACAGGCAAAGAAACTACAGTAGAGCTAAATATACTATGTTACTAAAAGTTTACGGACAAACACGTGATTATACAAACATAGAAGCAAGTGTAAAGAGGATAAAATAAGATTTCTTTATTAGTCACGTACATCGAAACACACAGTGAAATGCATCTTTTGCGTAGAGTGTTCTGGGGGCAGCCCGCAAGTGTCCACGCTTCCGGTGCCAACATAACATGCCCACAACTTCCTAACCCGTACGTCTTTGGAATGTGGGAGGAAACCGGAGCACCCGGAGGAAACCCAGCAGATACGGGGAGAACGTACAAACTCCTTACAGACAGCGGCTGGAACTGAACCCGGGTCGCTGGGGTTGTAATAGCGTTACGCTAACCGCTACACTACTGTGCCTGTCCCAAAAAAAAGAAAGCTAAAATTACGAAAAAACAAGAAAAACAACAATCTAGACCCTAATCCAACGGCATGGACCAGTTGGGCCGAAGGGCCTGCTTCCATGCTGTCTGACTCTGTGTCTGATAACGGGAGACAAAAACATAAAATGCTGAAAAAGCTCAGAACTAATTTCCTGTACTTAAAATATTGAGTGTTTCTCATCCACAGATACTGCTTGACCTGCTGAGTTTTTCCAGCAGTTTCTGTTTTTATTTCAGATTTCCCGAATCTGAAGTTTTTTTTGATATTCATGTACTGTTGAAACAACAATAACTTACATTTTATGTAACACCTCCCACAGGAAAATATCACAAGGCACCTTTGTATCCCTTTAGCCACAGGTGAGGTCCCAGAGGACTGGAGAATAGTCGGTGTTGTTTCTTTGTTTAAGAAGGGTAACAGAGATAAAGCAGAAAATTATAGGCTGACGAGCCTTACATCAGTGACACTGTCATAACAGAGAAACTTGTGTTCATATAGCACCTTTCACCACTTCTTTACAGCCAATGAAGTATTTTCAAGTGCAGATATCTTTGTAACGTAGGAAATGTATTGGTATTGGTTTATTATTGTCACTTGTACCGAGGTATAGTGAAAAGCTTGTCTTACAAACCGATCGTACAGGTCAATTCATTACACAGTGCAGTTACATTGAGTTAGTACAGAGTGCATTGATGTAGTACAGGTAAAGACAGTAACAGTACAGAGTAAAGTGTCACAGCCACAGAGAAATTGCAGTGCAATAAGGTGCAAGGTCACAACAAGGTAGATTGTAAGGTCAGAGTCCTTCTCATTGTATAAGGGAACCGTTCAATAGTCTTATCACAGTGGAGTAGAAGCTGCCCTTAAGTCTGGTGGTACGTGCCCTCAGGCACCTGTATCTTCTACCTGATGGAAGAGGAGAGAAGAGAGAACGTCCTGGGTGGGTGGGGTCTTTGATTATGCTGGCTGCTTCACCAAGACAACGAGAGGTAAAGACAGAGTCCAAGGAGGGGAGGCTGGTGGCCGTGACATGCTGGGCTGTGTCCACAACTCTCTGCAGCTTCTTGCGGTCCTGGGCAGAGCAGTTGCTGTACCAAGCCGTGATACATCCAGATAGGATGCTTTCAATGGTGCATTGGTAAAAGTTGGTGAGAGTCAAAGGGGACAAACCGAATTTCTTTAGCCTCCTGAGGAAGTAGAGGCACTGGTGAGCTTTCTTGGCCGTGGCATCTACGTGATTTGACCAGGACAGGTTGTTGGTGATGTTCACTCCCAGGAACTTGAAGCTATCAACCCTCTCGACCTCAGCACCATTGATGTAGACAGGTGCATGTACACCACCCCCTTTCCTGAAGTCAATGACCAGCTCCTTTGTTTTGTTGACATTGAGGGAAAGGTTGTTGTCATGACACCATTCCACCATTCCAATGTGGGCAAAAAGGAGATATTGGGAGAATAACTAACTGTTTCTACTATCTTTATAATTAATAAAACCCATTATTTTGGGAGGGAGACTATGGTACGAAGTGACTCAAGACATAATGGAACTGCCTACTCTTCTACTCCTGCAGGTGAGAAACCTTTCGAATGTCCGAACTGCCACGAGCGCTTTGCCAGGAACAGCACCCTGAAGTGCCACCTGGTAGCTTGCCGTACAGGCATGGGTGCAAAGAAAGGAAGGAAGAAGATGTACGAGTGCCAGGTACAGTGTGCTGAGTCGCATGGGTCGTTTCCTTCCCTCAGGGCCAGAAAGAAGATCTTTGAGATAAAAGCAGAAAATGCTGGAAGAACTCAGCAAGTCGAGCAGCATCTGTGGGTCAAGAAACCAGCCAACAATTTGGGTCAGATTCCATCATCTGCAGCTCATTGTTGCCTCCACCTACCGCATCCCAGCCTCCAGTCGCTAGTTCCACTCTCCCCTCCTCCAACTCTCCTAACCTGGATCCACCTATCACCTGCCAGCTCTTGCTCCACACCTTCTCCACATCTCTGTATACTTGCTGTCACCTTTCAGTCTAGGTGAAGAGTCTCAACCCAAAGCATTATCTGTCCATTCCCTCCGCAGACGCTGCCTGACCTGCTGAGTTTCTCCAGCATCTTGTGTGTTGCTCCAGATTCCAGCATCTGCAGTCTCTTGTGTCTCCATTGGAGAACTCATTGGTCATTCTGAAATGTTGTGAGAATATCAACACTTCTTTATTTTACAATTGTGTGCTAATAGTCAAAAAACCTGGCTGTAGGCTTGGAAAACGACTTAGTTTAGTCAAAAAAGAATGAGGAATCATTTATAAGGTTTAGGAAGCTAAAATCGGTGATTGTATCGAGGTGTACAAGATCCTGAGGGCCGTAGGGTCAACATGCACAGTCTTTTTCCCAGGGTCGATGAATCAAGAATTAGAGGGCATAGGTTTAAGGTGCGAGGAGAAAGATTTGAGGGGCAATTTTTTCACCCATAGGGTGGTTAGCAAATGAAGTGAGCTGCCAGTGGAAGAGGGTGAGGCAAGTACATTCACAACGTTTAAAAGGCACTTGGACAGGTACATGGATAGGAAAGGTTTAGAGGGATAGGGGTCAAACACGGGCAAATGGGACTGGCTTAGATGGGAATCTTGGTCGGCATGCACCATTTGGGCCAAAGGGACCGTTTCCGTGCTGTGTGACTCTGTGAAAGGACCTTGAGGAATATAAAAGAAGCAGGTAAGAACTTAAACCAGCGAGGAGGGATAAAAGGGGCCATGGAATGTCCTTGGCAAACAGGATTAAGGAGAATCTCAGGGCATTTTGTGCATATATTAGGAGCAAAAAGGTAGCTAGGGAAAGGGTAGGTTCTTGGTAGGTCCACTCGAGGACAATGGAGGGGATTTGTATGTGGATCCAGGGGAAGTGGGCGAGGTCCTCAATGAGAACTTCCCATCGGTATCACAAAGGAGGAGGACATGGGCGATGGTGAGATAAAGCAGCATCGTATCTCCTGGAGTTACGTGGTTAAGGATTGATTAACGGAAACAGAAGTTTTCTGGAACTGCTGTGGTTGATGGAAACAATTACCATCCATCGGAATGACCAAGACTGGCAGAGGCGTTGGTGGGGAGGCGGGGAGGGAGTCGAAAAATTAGAGCCATGTCTTTCAGCAATAAAGTTAGGCAATACTTGGGGTGGGAGAAGTTTGAAGTGGCAATTGATGCTAGATTAGTTGATGGAAATTACTTGTTAACCAAGGGGGTATTCTTGAAAAGCAGGGGGTGAAATGTTACTGGGAGAGAGCAGTAATGTGGATTTGAAGTTACAGTGAAATCAAACATGTCTCTATTAAATGGCAGAGTTGGTTTGCAGGGCAGTGTAGCCTGTTCAAGTCAAGTCGAGTTTATTGTCACATGCACAAGTCCATGTGTGCACAGGTGCAATGGAAAACTTACTTGTAGCAGTATCCCAGGCACAGAGCATCACCATTCACAAGAAAAACATAAGTTACAAGAAACAACACAATTAGAACAAAAAACAAAGTTAATTTTAGTGCAAAGTGATCAAAGTGGTCATCGTGTTGCTAAACTGCAGTGATTAGGGTTGTGCTGGTTGGTTCAAGAACCAAATGGTTGAAGGGAAGTAGCTGTTCCTGAACCTGGTGGTGTGGGACTTCAGGCTTCTGTACCTCCTGCCCGATGGGAGCTGTGAGAAGATGGCATGGCCCGGATGGTGGGGATCTTTGATAATTCATGTGTAGATGCAGGGTACGTCTTTTCTTGTGAAGGAGAAGGAGGCCAAGACCCAATGAGTCTAAGCCGGATCACAGTGCAGTCCCGTCAGTTCCGTTTCACCACTTATCTCCCTGTTGCCCATTCTCTCTCACATCCTCTCACCACCTACCGACACACTGGCTGTGGGAGGGAAGGGGGCAATTTACAGCAGGCAATTAACCCACCAACCCCCACATCTAGGGAAACCCATGCGGTCGCAGGGAGAACGTGCAAACTCCACACAGATGGCACGGGAAATTGGGATCAAGCCTGTGTCGCCGGAACTGTGGGGTAGCAACACTGCCCACTGCACCACTGGGCTTTCCAAGGGCAGGAATATGGAGAATATGTCTATGGTTGCTGATCAATCTTCTCACTGAAAGACAGAACAAACTGGAGGGGCTCATTAGCTCCTTCTTGATGCTGTGTTCCTTCTGTTTCTAACCATTCCATGAGTTCCATTGCTGCTTCACACTGACTGAAAATTAACCATGGAACCAGCAACACAGAAGACGCTGGAGGAACTCAGCGGGTCGGGTAGCATCTATGGAAGGAAATGGACAGGTGGAGACCCTCCATTGGGACTGAAAGAGTAGAGGAGAGAGAGCCAGTATAAAGAGATGGAGCAAGAGCTGGCAGGTGATGGGTGGATCCAGGTGAGGAGGGGTGATAGGCAGAGGGAGGAGGGGAGAGTAGAGAGAGCGACAGAGGCTGGGAGGTGAGAGGTGGAGGTGACAGAGGGCTGCAGATGACGGAATCTGATAGAAAAGGATGGTGGGGAGGGCAGATGGGAACCAGTTGGAGGAGTGTGCTGGGTGATGGGCAGATGGGAGTGGGGGAAAGAACCAGGGTGATGGGGTCTGGGGTGGGTGTAGGAAGAATTGGGTGGGTCAGGAGGAGGGAGAAAAGGCACAGAGGGGGACCAGTTTACCGGAAGTTGAGAGAATTCCAGAATTCCTGGTCCAAAACTAGGGAGCATAGGTTTAGGGTGAGAGGGAGAAGATTTAAAAGGGACCTGAGGGGCAACTTTTTCACGCAGAGGGTGGTGAATATGTGGAACGGGCTGCCAGAGGAAGTGGGTGAGGCAGGTACAACTATTATTTATGAAGCACTTGGACAGGTACATGGAGGGGTGGGGCTTGGAGGGATATGGTCCGAACGCAGGAAATTGGGACTAGCTGGGTGGGCACCGTGGTCGGCATGGACTGGTTGGGCCGAAGGGCCTGTATCCGTGCTGTATTGCTCTGTGACTCCAATACACATATTTATGCCGTTGGACTATAGACACTCTAGGAGGATCATGAGGTGCTGTTCCTCTGGTTTGCGTTTGGCCTGACCCTGGCAGAGGAGGCCGAGGACAGACGGATCGGAGCGGGAATGGGGAGGAGAAAGTATAATGTGTCTCTGTTCTCGTTCCCAGGTTTGCTCCAGTGTCTTCCCCAGCTGGGACCAGTTCAAGCACCACCTGGCAGTGCACACAGGGGAGAAGCCCAACCACTGCACCGTCTGCGACATGTGGTTCATGCGAGCCAGCGAGCTGCGGCAGCACGTCAAGGAGAAGCACGGAGCGGCCGAACAGGGGGTGGGTGAGGTGACGGAGATCGTGGTGCCTGTGGTGATGATCGACACTGGGGCAATGGAGGGCGAAACCATCATTGAGCAGGTGACAGTGTAGGAGGCTGCTGCCTAAGATTGGGGGTTGGGAAGGGGGTGGGAAGGGAGGGGGGTGGTGGGCGGGGGTTTGGGCCCAGGGCGGACGCTTCCACGCCTGGCCCAGCGCCAGGAGGTCGCGATGGGGCAATGGGGTGGTCGGTGCAGAGGCACCTCTCGCGCCTTTGGCAGCTGCTCTCCCATCTGTGTTGGACTTCTGGTTTTAACCTTTGATAAATGGCGGTCAGCGTACTTTGCCTCCCGAATGGAATTGCAGTTCAAGACTGTACAGCCTACGTCTTCGTGCCCGTGTGCGCGAGGAGCTGCCAAGGGTGCTCCTTCCGAGCAGCTGCCAGCGTTTGGTCCATGAATGCGCCAGCCCCAAGGCTATCGGGAATCATAAGGGACAAACTCAATGCGGGCCAGTGGCTGTGAGACCCAGCTCTTCACCTCGTAACCCACTGAGAAGCAGCAACCTACACACACCATTGATTGTACACTTCAACCACTGCTGGGAGTGTCCTGTTGCACTGTAGGACCCAGGATCTGAGGGCTTTGTCGCTGCTGGTGTCGTTTGCCAATGTTTTATGTCCAGTTTGCACCATCAGGTTGGCGTGCCACCAAGCACTGAACCCCTTGGACCTTTGTTACTGGGTACCTTGGATGCAACACAGAAAGGACTGCACTCCCGCTGGGGTTGTTGCAGTCGCCAGCTCTGTTTGACTTCTGTAAATGTTCATGGAGAATGCACAGCAATTTAATCCATTTACAGGCCTGTTAATAAAAGAACTGGCTGATTCTGGAGACATCATTCATGTCGTCTTTGATCTACATTGTTTTCCTTCACTCCTCTGGTTCCCCACCCACCACTGTCCAGCTCTTCTTACCTGTGAAAGCCAATGGGTAGCATACCTCAACACCAGCAGCCTGGAAGGTTTGAGCTCAGTGCTACTGTCAGCCACGACTGGGGCAGGAAGGGATGAGATCAGTCAGTGGCTCTATCCTGTGGCTCCATTTGGGAAGTGCTTGAGTGTGATGTATGTGTTGAGACCAGTGTTGCTAACTAAAAACAGAAAATACCAAAGTTACTGTCTGATTAATCCTGCCCTCTGCATTCATTGTTTGCCAAATTCTTCATAAATTTGTGTGCAAAAAGGTGAAGAACCTCAGTGATGGGGAGTGATGCTGTCTTCCACTGAAGTGTACCCAGACAGACTCTTCCCCAGCTCCAATCCTGCCAACTCCAATCAGATACAGAGTAAAGCTCTCTCTACATTGTCTTGTCACACAATCCAAGGTTAGATGTAAAGCAAAGATCCCTCTACACTGTCCCATCAAACAATCCCAGGACAGCGCTGGTATAAGTTAGGTTCAGAGTAAAGCACCCTCTACACTGTCCCGTCAACCACTCCCAGGGCTGGGACAGCTAGAATTGCTAACTACTGATGGATATAGTGCCAGTGATTGCATCATGTGACATGAGATCATGTACCATTTTAGAATTCTCCCAGGCATTTCAAACTTTCAAACTTGTCAGCTGATCAGACTGTAGATGAGAGGAGTTTGTTTCCTGGAATCCACAGAAAGCATTGGTTGCAAACACTGCTTTGACTGGTCTCAGTGACAGCTTTGGCTTGCCTCAGAATGCTTCTTGGAAACCTGCCTTTTCTCCTGAATTATTCCATTTTTAGTAAAGGTTGAGATGAACTAATCACTTTTAGTGGGTGTTTTCTTTATTTCCCCTCCTTGGCTGGTTTCAAGGAAACTTTTTGTTCTTATCTTTCCAGTTGTAGACAGAGAATCACTTACGAATGTCTTCTCTCTCTGTATCTGCATAGGGTTCCCCTGAGCATCTCTCCTTGCTCCTTTTTTCTCAACCTCATGATAGTTCTTTGATAATATCTGTAGTAAGTGTCAATTTCCACATGTGTGGTGACAATGTCTCATCTCACCACCATCTTATCACCATGCCACTGCTGCTAAATTATCTGTCTACTTGGTTGACAGCCAATACCAGGTTACCAAATTATGTAAAACCATTGCCTTTGGTCCACATTACCAACTCATTTCCCAAGCCACTGACTACAGCCGCCTCCCTGACAACTCTCTGGCACTGAACCAGATTGTTCTCAACTTTTGTTCCATATGTGACCCCCAAGGTGAGCCACAGACCTTGTATTGTTTTGTACTGTATTGTTCAATCACTGAGGTTGAACCTCCATAATGTTAAGAATTGAGGGGTGTAGACCGCAGCAAACGTTTCCCCAGGTCAGAGGTAGATAAAACTAGAGGACGCAGGTTCAGGGTGAGGGGGAGGAGATTTAGAGGGGATCTGAGGGCGACCTTCACCCAGAGAGTTGTGAGTACCTGGAACACACTGCCCGAGAGAGTGGATGAAGCAGAGTCACTGACAGCAGTTAAGACGTGTCTAGGCGAGCATATGAATCACTCAGGCATTGAAGGCTATGGGCAAAGTGCTGGAAGATGGGATTAATGTGGATGACTGCCCACAGGTCAGTGTGAATGCGGTGGGCTGAATGGCCTGATTCCATGCATTATGACTCTATGACTTGGCTATCCCTTCCTTCTACTGTCATCCAAAGCTCTACTGTCTACCTTAACTCACCTGAAGTCCCATTCACCTTTTATCCCTGTGCCTGTTAGTTAAACTGTATCTCATTTCCCATCATAGTATCAAATCCTTCCACAGTCTCAGCACTTCCCTTGTCCAGAACTCCCTCCACCTCCACAGCCCTTCAAACTATCTGCAATCCCACAGCTTTGCCTTTTGATCATCCCCAAATTTATTCCCTCCACCATTTGTCCCCGTGTCTTCTGCTCCCAAGATCTTAAACCTGGAATTTCGCCCCCACAAATCTCCCTGTTCCTTTAGCAATAAACAATCTGCTGGAGGAACCCAGCAGGTTGAGCATCATCTGTGGGAGGAAAGGAATTGCTAGTGTTTCAGGATGAAGCTCTTTGACCCGAACCCTCGGCAATCTCTTTCCTCCCACAGATGCTGCTCAACCCGCTGAGCTCCTCCAGCAGATTGTTTGTTGCTCCAGATTCCAGCATCAGCATCTCTTGTTTTCCTGTTCCTTTTGTTGCTTTTCTCCTTTTTAAGCTGCTTCTTAAAACCCACCACTTTGACCAAGCTTTTGTTTATCATGTCTGAGTCTCAGTCTCCATCTGGTTCAGTGTCAAATGTGGTTTGACCCAAGATAACCTTCCAGCAAAGAGTTGTGGAATGTTTTGCTGTTAAAAGTGTGATATAAATGTGTTAGATCATCACGGCTACTTACGAGTTGTAATTTTACATTTATGAGCATACTGAGCCATTTTACATCAGTTCTTTACTAAAATCTGTGTTGAAGTTTGGTGTAGAACACAGAACATAGAAAAACTACAGCACAATTCAGGCCCTTCAGCCCACGAAGCTGTGCCGAACATGTCCCTACCCTAGAAATGACTAGGCTTACCCATAGCCCTCTATTTTACTCAGCTCCATGTACCTATCTAACAGTTTCTCGAAAGACCCTGTCGTATCTGCCTCCACCACCATTTCCGGCAGCCCATTCCATGCACTTACCACTCTCTGAGTAAAAAACTTACCCCTGACATCTCCTCTATATCTACTCCCCAGCACCTTAAACCTATGTCCTCTTGTGGCCGCCAATTCAGCCCTGGGGAAAAGCCTCTGACTATCTACCCTATCAATACCTCTCATTATCTTATACACCTCTATCAAGTCCACCCTCATCCTCCGTCTCTCCAAGGAGAAAAGGCTGAGTTCCCTCAACCTGCTTTCATAAGGCATGCTCTGCCAGGCAGCATCCTTGTAAATCTCCTCTGCACCCTCTCTATGGCTTCCACATCTTTCCTGTAGTGAGGCGACCAGAACTGAGCACAATACTCCAAGTGGGGTCTGACCAGGGACCTATATAGCTGCGACAATACCTCACGGCTCCTAAATTCAATTCCCCGATTGATGAAGGACAATACACCATGTACCTTCTTAACCACAGAGTCAGCCTGTGCAGCCGCTTTGAACGTCCTATGGACTCGGACCCCAAGATCCCTCTGATCCGCCACATTGCCAAGGGTCCTACCATTAATACTATATTCTACCAACATATTTGACCTACCAAAGTGAACCACTTATTGGGTTTCACAATAATTCTGTGTTCCTTTCCCAGTGACGTGTGGCCCACGTGATATTACAAAAGTCAGAGGACAATTTGTATTGATCCTCTAAGTGCCTGCCAATAGTTACTGACACATCCTTTTCACTTACTTCCTTTGCTCAGATTGAAAGCAGTGGTTTCAGATCATTTTTGAACAATATAAAATCTTCTGATATTATACAAGCCCTTTAAAATAGAATTATTAATTAACCTCTCTTATTACACAGCACTAGATCTACAATGACCTGTTCCTTAGTCACTTTCGCATCCTAGATATTCATTGTGGACATTTTCAGAACCACTTCATTTTGCGCACTTTATATGTAAAGTCAAAGTGGAGTTTATTGTCACATGCACAAGTACACGTATGCAGAGGTGCAATGAAAAACTTACTTGCAGCAGCATCAGAGGCACAGAGCATCATATGGGCAGTATTCACAAGAAAAACATGAATTATACACAATTGTAACAAGAAAGAACACAACTAGGACAAAAAAAATACATTTTAGTGCAAATTGATCAAAGTGGTCATAATGTTGGTAAACTGCAGTGATTCAGGTTGTGCCGGTTGGTTCAAGAACCGAATGGTTGAAGGGAAGTAGCTGTTCCTGAACCTGGTGGTGTGGGACTTCAGGCTTCTGTACCTCCTGCCCGATGGGAGCTGCGAGAAGATGGCACGGCCCGGATGGTGGGGATCTTTGATGATGGATGTTGCCTTCTTGAGGCAACAGCTTTACTACTTTCTTTGACTAAACTTGTGAGATCTCTGGTCACCCACGGTTCCCAAACCTAACTTTCATCTTTCCTCCTGTGTTGTAACCAGCAGCGAGGTCCACAATGTCTGGTTGTTCACCTTTCCCCTTCAGGATGCTCTGCAGCCTTTAAATGACATCCTTGGCCCTGATACCAGGAAAGTACAATACTACCCCAGGGTCATACTATCCTACAGCCATAGAAATGCCTAATTATCGAATCCCCTCTCACTATCGCCCTCTCACTCCCATCCTGTATACATGACCCAATTCAGAACATGAGAAATAGGAGCAGGAGTCGGCCATCTGGCCTGTTGAGCCTGCTCCGCCATTCAATAAGATCAGGGCTGATCTGACCGTGGACTCAGCTCCACCTACCTGCCTTTTTCCCATAACCCTTAATTCCCCTACTATGCAAAAATCTATCTGTGTCTTAAATACATTTAATGAGGTAGCCTCTACTGCTTCCCTGGGCAGAGAATTCCACAGATTCACTACTCTCTGGGAAAAGCAGTTTCTCCTCATCTCCGTCCTAAATCTATTCCCCCCCAAATCTTGCCGCAATGTATTGGTATTGGTTTATTATTGTCACTTGTACCGAGGTACAGTGAAAAGCTTGTCTTACAAACCGATCATACAGGTCAATTCATTACACAGTGCAGTTACATTGAGTTACTACAAAGTGCATCGATGTAGTACAGGTAAAAACAATAACAGTACAGAGTAAAGTGTCACAGCTACAGAGAAAGTGCAGTGCAATAAGGTGCAACGTCACAACAAGGTAGATCGTGAGGTCATATGTCCCCTGGTTCTAGTCACACCTACCAGTGGAAACAACTTTCCTGCCTCTATCTTATCTCTTTCTTTCATAATTTTATATGTTTCTATAAGATCCCCTCTCATTCTTCTGAATTCCAGCAAGTATAGTCTCAGGCCACTCAATCTCCCCCCATCTCTGGAATCAACCTGGTGAACCTCCTCCAAAGCCAGTATATCTTTTGTCAAGTAAGGAGGCCAGAACTGCACGCAGCACTCCAGGTGTGCTATTTCATTTGTCGCATGTCCCGGATGGTGAGGGTCCTCAGTGATGGATGCCGCCTTCTTGAGGCACCGCCTCTTGAAGATGTCCTCGATGGTGGGGAGGGTTGTGTCCGTGATGGAGCTGGCTGAGTCTACAACCCTCTGCAGACTCTTTCGATCCTGCACACTGGAGCCTCCATACTAGGTGGTGATGCAACCAGTCAGAATGCTCCCCACTGTACATCTGTAGAAATTTGCAAGAGTCTTTGGTGACGTACCAAATCTCCTCAAACTCCTAACGAAGTAGAGCCACTGGCATGCCTTCTTCGTGACTGCATCAATGTGTTGGACCCAGGATAGATCCTCTGAGATGTTGACGCCCAGGAACTTGAAGCTGCTCACCCTTTCCACCGCTGACCCCTCAATGAGGATTGGTGCGCGTTCTCCCGACTTCCCCTTCCTGAAGTCCACAATCAATTCCTTGGTCTTGCTGACGTTGAGTGCGAGGTTGTTGTTGCGACACCACTCAACCAGCTGATCTATCTCACTCCTGTACACCTCCTTGTCGTCATCTGAGATTCTGCCAACATTTATAGATGACATTTGAGCTGTGCCTAGCTACACAGTCATGAGTGTAGAGAGAGTAGAGCAGTGGGCTAAGCACACATCCTTGAGGTGTGCCTGTGTTGATTGTCAGCGGGGAGGAGATGTTACCACCGATCTGCACTGACTGTGGTCTCCTGATAAGGAAGTCAGGGATCCAGTTGCAGAGGGAGGTACAGAGGCCCAAGTTTTGAAGCTTGTTGATTAGTACTGAGGGGATGATGGTGTTGAACGTTGAGCTGTAATTGATAAACAGCAGCCTGACTTATGTTTTACTGTTGTCTAGGTGCTCCAAAGCCGAGTGGAGAACCAGTGAGATTGTGTCCGCTGTAGACCTGGCGGTAGGCAAGTTGCAGCAGGTCCAGGTCCTTGCTCAGGCAGGAGTTAATTCTAGCCATGACCAGCCTCTCAAAGCTCTTCATCATAGTAGATGTGAGTGCTACCGGACGATAGTCGTTGAGGCAGCTGACCCTGCTCTTCTGTATACAGGATGTCACCCATTCTCTGCCTGAACACAGGATGTCATCCACTCTCTACCCGTACACAGGATATCACTGACTCCCTGCCTGTACACAGGAGGGCACAGACTCTCTGCCCGTACATAGGATGTCATTGACTCTGCCTGTACACAGGAGGGCACAGACTATCTGCCTGTATTGGTATTGGTATTGGTTATTATTGTCATTTGTACCAAGGTACAGTGAAAAACTTGTCTTGCATACCGATCGTACAGGTCAATTCATTACACATTGAGTTAGTACAGAGTGCATTGATGTAGTACAGGTAAAAACAATAACTGTGCAGAGTAAAGTGTCACAGCTACAGAGAAAGTGCAGTGCAATAAGTGCAAGGTCACAACAAGGTAAGTCATGAGGTCAGAGTCCATCTCATTGTACAAGGGAACTGTTCAATAGTCTCTCTGCTGGTACACAGGAGGGCACAGACTGCCTGTACACAGGAGGACACTGACTCCCTGCCTGTACACAGGAGGGCACAGACTCTTTGCCTGTACACAGGAGGGCACAGATTCTCTGCCCGTACACAGGAGGGCACTGACTCTCTGCCTGTACACAGGAGGACACTGAAGCTGCTCCTATTCAAATAGGCACTGACTCTACCCGTATTTCGGTGGGGACTGATGCTCTCTCCCTGTATATAGAAGGGAATTGGTGCTCTGTACACAAGTGGACACTTGCTCCCTTCCTGTATTGTGGTGATCAGAACTGCACACAATACATCAAGTGCAGTCTCACCAAAGTCTCGTATAAGTGTAACATAACATCCCAACTCTAGTACTCAGTGTCCTGACTGTCTCTCCTAACATTCTCACCATTTTCAGGGAGCTATGTACTTGTACCCCTAACTTTCTCTGTTCAACAACACTCCCAGGGCCCTGCCATTTAGTGTGTAAGTCCTGCCCTGGTTTAACTTTCCAAAACGTATCTCTTTGCACTTGCCTGAGTTAAACTCCATCTGCCGTTCCTTGGCCCACTTTGCCAGTTGATCTAGATCCTGTTGTAATATTAAACAATCCTTTTCACTGTCCACGGCACCGTCAATTTTGCTGTCGTCCACAAACTTGCTATCCATACCACCTACTATGTCATCCAAATCGTTAATATAGATGACAAACAACAGGGGACCCAGCACCTCTCCCTGTGGCACACCGCTGGTCACAGGCCTCCAGTCTGAGAAACAACTCTCCACTACCACCCTCTGACTCCCTCCACCAAGCCCATTTTGTATCCACTTGCAACACACACAAAATGCTGGAGGAACTCATCAGGTCAGGCATTTATTTCCCTCCATGGATGCTGCCTGACCTACTGAGTTCCTCCAGCATTTTGTGTGCGTTGCTCCAGATTCCAGCATCTGCAGAATCTCTTGTGTCTTTGTATCCACTTGGCTAGCTCAGCCTGGATTCCAGACCAGCCTACCATGTGGGACATTGTCAAAGGCCTCGCTAAGATCCATATAGATAACGTCTATCGCCTTGTCCTCGTCAACCACCTTGGTCATGTCTTCAAAAAAACTCAAGCAGATTCGTGAGACACCATTTCAATTCCCCACACACAAAGCCACTGCTGACAATCCCGAACCTGTCCTTCCCTTTCCAAGTACTGGTAGATCCTGTCTCTTAAAATCCCCTCCAGTAATCTTCCCACTGTAGATGTTAGGCTCACCAGCCTGTAGTTCCCTGGCTTGTCCTTGCAACCCTTTTTAAATAATGGCACAACATTAATCACCCTAAAGTGGACACTGCTTCTCTACCTGTGCACAAGTGGACACTGACTCCCTTTCTGTACACAAGTGGACACTCTCTCCCTTCCCTTCCATTGTTCTTTCATGCTCTGTGATTTCCATTGACGTGTGCTATAAGCAGACGTTGGAAAAACTTGTGTTGTTTTTCTCTGGAGCGGCAGAGGCTGAGTGGAAAATTGGTTTATTATTATTGTCACTTGTACCGAGGTACGGTGAAAAACTTGTCTTGCGTACCATTCATACAGATCAATTCAGTACCCAGTGCATTGAGGTAGTACAGGGTAAAACAATAATAGAATGCAGAATAAAGTATTACAGTTACAGAGAAAGTGCAGTGCAGGCAGACAATAAGGTGCAAAGTCATAACGAGGTAGATTGTGAGGCCAAGAGTGCATCTTATCATACTAGGGAAACGTTTAATAGTCTTAAAACAGCGGGACAGAAGCTGTCCTTGAGCCTGGTGGTACATGCTTTCAGGCTTTTGTATCTTCTGCCTGATTTGGGGGGCGGGGGGGGGGGGAGGCAGGGGGAGAAGAGAGAATGTCTGGGATGGGTGGGGTCTTTGAGTATGTCGGCTGCTTTAGCAAGGCAGCAAGATGTGTAGACAGAGTCCATGGAGGGGAGTCTGGTTTCCATGATGTGCTGAGCTGTGTCCACAACTCTCTGCAGTTTCTTGCAGTCACGGGCAGAGCAGTTGCCGTACCAAGCCGTGATGCATCCAGATAGGATGCTTTCTATGGCGCATCAATAAAAGTTGGTGAGGTTCAAAGGGGACATGCCTAATTTCTTTAGTCTCCTGAGGAAGTAGAGGCGCTGGTGAGCTTTCTTGGCCGTGGCATCTGTGTGGTTAGACCAGCACAGGCCATTGGTGATGTTCACTCCTCGGAACTTGAAGCTCATGTGCACCGCCCCCCTTCCTGAAGTCAATGAAGACCTGTGAAGTCAGTGGAGACCTGAAAGAAGTTTGTAAGATTATGTGAGGCATAGATAGAATAGACAGCCGCTATCTTTTTCCCAGCATCGTAGTATCTAATACTAGAGGACATGCATTTAAGGCGAGATGGGGTAAGTTCAAAGGAGATGCACGGGGCAAGTTTTTTTACACAGAGACTGGTGGGTGCCTGGAATACGCTGCCAGGGGTGGGGGTGGAGGCAGATACGATAGAGGTGTTTAAGAGGCTCTGAGATAGGCACATGGATGTGCAGGGAATGGAGGGAGATGGACATTGTGTAGGGAGAAGGCACTAGTTTAGTTTGGCGTTTAATTAGTTGGCACTAATGCTGTACTGTTCTGTGTTCTGTATCTGCACCACTTCCTCAAACCTTGGTTGTGGCAGCGTTTTGGGCCACACACAATTTGCCTTGAGGAAGTTCTCTCTCAGTGTCACTGAAGCTTGACAGCTACAGGAAGACACCCAGAGTGGTTGGAGACAAGTATCAGGGGCTCACATCACGGCATACAACCAAAACTTTCTTCCACAGAGTTAGTGGCGGTACCCTGGAGGTGAATGGTTAAATCCCCATGAACCCTGACTGCATCTTGAGTCAGTGATAGATACCATCAGGCTGACAGGACTGTGTGCTTAAATAGTCAATATTTCTTGCTTAACAAGCTTTAAATAGGAACGGTGCTGAGAATTGTTTATTTCTGAGTAGGACAGTATTTCCTTCTGCTGTGAAAGCAAATTGCTATTAAAAACTTTTTGAAATGTTGTCATGCAGTATGCGTTTCAGGTTTTTGGGGAGAAAGAAATGGCCATTCTCTCTAAATTCCTGATTTTGCATCCATATCTATGCTCTATCTGGTGCAACATCGTGCCTTGCATTAATGATTAGTTTTACTTTAAGGTCTTGCTGTGACACCAGTTTCCTTCTGACTTAAACTTGGGTGACAATGAGTCACTGCAAGTGGCAACCTTTGGATTTCTACACGGAGATGGAGGGGAGGGGGTCGTTAATTCACAAACTCCCATTCTCTATTCTTCAGAGAATCATAGAATGGTTACTGCAGAGGAGGGGGATATTCTGCCCATCAGGTTGGTGCCAGCTCTTTGTGGATTACATAGCCCCTGACTGGTTGTTGATGTGTCAATCTATCTGGGGAAAAAACTCAGGATAAACTGGCAAATTAGTTTATTATTGCCACATGTACAGTGAAAAACTCTGTTTTGCATGCCATCCATACAGGTCATTTCATTGCAACAGTGCATTGAGGTAGTACAAGGGAAAACAATAACAGAATGAAGAATAAAGTGTTACAGTTACAGAGAAAGTGCAGTGCAGGCAGACAACAAGGTGCAAGGTCATAACGAGGTAAATTGTGAGGTCAAGATTCCATCTTATCATACCAGGGGACCGTACAATAAGATGGGTGCTTAAATATCTATTGAACATATTGTTTTCAAGAGGGCAGGTTTACATTTTTATTATATCAGAAATGGAAAGACTCAGCTAAATAGACCTCAAAATTGAGTCTATTGTCATGTGCACAAGTACACGTATGCACAGGTGCAATGAAAAACTTACTTGCAGCAGCATCACAGGCACATCGCATCAGGTAAGCAGCATTCACAGTAAAACATGAATTAAACATTAATTATACAAGAAAGAACACAATTAGAACAAAACAAAGTCAATTTTAGTGCAAAGTGATCAAAGTGGTCATAACATTGCTAAACTGTAGTGTTTAGAGTTGTGCAGGTTGGTTCAAGAACCGAATGGTTGAAAGGAAGTAGCTGTTCCTGAACCTGGTGGTGTGGGACTTCAGGCTTCTGTACCTCCTGCCCGATGGGAGCTGCGAGAAGATGGCATGGCCCGGATGGTGGGGATCTTTGATGATGGATGTTGCCTTCTTGAGGCAGCACCTCCTGTAGATACTCCCGATGGTGGGGAGGGATGTGCCTGTGATGTATTGAGCAGAGTCCACTGCTCTCTGCAGCTTCTTACGTTCCTGCGCATTCGAATTGCCATCCCAGACCATAATGCAACTAGTCAGGATACTTTGAATTGTACATCTGTAGAAGTTTGTTGGAGTGTTCAGTAACAAGCCGAACCTCCTTAACCTCCTAAGAAAGTAAAGACGCTGACGCACCTTCCTAGTGACTGCATCTATGTGCTGGGCCCAGGACAGTCGTCTGATATGTTAATGCCCAGGAATTTAAAGCTGCTGACTCTCTCCACCGCTGATCCCCCAATGTAGACTGCTAACAATGTAGACCCGAGCCACTGTGCAGTGGTTTTGGAGATTATTCATTAGTTTGAGGAGCGAGCATGGATTAGGTTCAAAGCTCCTACCACACTGTATAAGCGAAGAAGAAGAGAAAAAAGAAATTAAAAAAATCAGATCAGATATAGAGGGAAGCTCCAGCAAAAATGAGGCAATGGTAATGAGTTTGAGGACACAGCTCAGCGCATCATGGGAACCAGCCTCCCCTTTACAGACTCCGTCTACACTTCTCGCTGCCTCGGTAAAGCAGTCAACATAATCAAAGACCCCACCCACCCCGGACATTCTCCCTTCTCCCCCCTCCCATTGGGAAGAAGATGCAAAAGCCTGAAAGTGCATACCACCAGGCTCAAGGACAGCTTCTATCCCACTGTTATAAGACTATTGAATGGTCCCCTAGTACGATAAGATGGGCTCTTGGCCTCACAATCAACCTCGTTATGATCTTGCACCTAACTGTCTGCCTGCACTGCACTTCCTCTGTAACTGTAACACCTCATTCTGCATTCTGTTATTGTTTTCCCTTGTACTACCTCAATGCACTGATGTGACGAAATGATCTGTGTGAAAGCATGCAAAACAAAGCTTTTCACTGTACCTCAGTACATGTGACAGTAATAAACCAATTTACCAAAATACTTCCAAGTCCCCATGCTGTGGGACTTTGAGGGAGTGAGAGGCAATAAGTTGCTTCTCCAGTCTCTTGACCTGGCCACCAGGACATTTTACCAAGCACAGTGCAAGCCTGTGATCTGAGATCATCTTCCACTGTGACATTCCCCAGGAATGGGCTCCTGTCTCACAGCAGCCAATGCACACATCTCCAGGGTGCACACCAGAGCTGGCCGCCATCGCGACATCACAAAACAACCAAAGTTACTGACCACTTCCATCGGCACGGGACCTGATGTCCAGTGATGGCTTTAGGTGTCAGCAATAAACTCTCTGAAGTCGGTTCAGCATTTTGTAGACAGTACATTCACTGTGGGATTGTACTTTAGGTCCCCCAATAGTCAGCAGCAATTAGAGGAACAAACATGTAGGGGAATCACAGATAGGTGTAGGAATAATAGAGTTGTAATGGTAGGCAATTTTAACTTCCCTAATTTTGACTGGGACTCCCATAGTGCTGAGGGATTAGAACATGGAACACAGCACAGGAACAGGCCCTTCAACCCAAGATGTTGTGCCAAACTAAATAAATTCCTAATTTAACTAATCCCTTCTGCCTACACAATGTCCATCTCCCTCCATTCTCTGCACATCCATGTGCCTAAGAGCCCTTAAACGACTCTATTGTATCAGGAACAAGGGTGATGAACTCAGAGAGTGGGTAAGTACTTGGAACTATGACGTGGTGGGCATTACAGAGACTTAGCTGTAGCAAGGGCTGGAATGGCTGCTGGATGTTCCAGGGTTTAGATGTTTCAAAAGGGACAGGGAAGGAGGTAAAAGAGGTGGGGGGGGGGGGTGGCTTTGCTGATCAGGGACAGTGTCACAGCTGTAGAAAGGGAGGATGTCCTGGAGGAATCGTCTACTGAGTCAGTGTGGGTGGAGGTCAGAAACAGGAAGGGAGCGATCACTCTATTGGGAGTATTCTACAGACCACCACCACCCCCCCCGCCCCCCCCCCCCCCCCCCCCCAATAGCAGCAGAGACACTGAGGAGCAGATTGGGAGGCAGGTTTTGGAGAGGTGCAAAAATAACAGGGTTGTTGTCATGGGTGATTTCAACTTCCCCAATATTGATTGGCACCTCCTTAGTGTAAAGGGGATAATTGGAGTGGAGTTTGTTAGGTGTCCAGGAAGGATTCCTGATACAGTATGTTCAGGCCGGCTAGAGAGGCCGTACTGGACCTGGTACTAGGCAATGAACCTGATCAGGTTTCAGATCTCTTGGTGGGAGAGCATTTTGGTGATAGTGACCATAACTCCTTGACCATAGCCTTGGGAAGGGATAGGAGCAGACGATATGGGAAAGTATTTAACTGGGGGATGGAGAATTATGATGCTATTAGGCAGGAACTTGGGAGCATAAATTGGGAACAGATGTTTTGGGGGAAGTGCACAGTAGAAATGTGGAGGTTGTTTAGGGAGTACTTGCATGGGGTTCTGGATAGGTTTGTCCCATTGAGCCAGGGTAAGGATGGTAGAGTGAAGGAACCGTGGTTGACAAGAGACGTAGGATATCTTGTCAAGAGGAAGAAAGAAGCTTACCTGAGGTTTAGAAAACATGGATCAGGCAGGGCTCTGGAGAGTTACAAGGTAGCCAGGAGGGAGCTTAAGAATGGACTTGGGAGAGCTAGAAGAGGGCATGAGAATGCCTTGGTGAGCAGGATTACGGAAAACTCCAAGGTGTTCTACACGTATGTGAAGAATAGGAGGATGACTAGAGTAAGGGGAGGACTGATCAGGGATAAAAGAGGAAACGTGTGCCTGGAGTTGGAAGAGGTAGGGGAGGTCCTTAATGAATACTTTGCTTCAGTATTCACTAGAGAGAGACCTTGACGTTTGTGAGGATGGTGTACAACAGGCTGATGCGCTGGGGCATGTCGACGTGAGGAAGGAGGATGTGCTGGAACCTTTGAAAAATATTAGGATAGATAAGTCACTGGGGCCAGACAGGATATATCCAAGGTTATTAGGGAAAGCAAGGGAAGAGATTGCTACACCTTTGGCGATGATCTTTGCATCCTCACTGGCCACAGGAATAGTGCCAGATGATTGGAGGATAGCAAGTGTTGTTCCTTTGTTTAAGAAAGGGAGTAGGGATAACCCAGGGAATTACAGACCTTGTCTTGTTTCAGTGGCGGGCAAATTACTGGAGAAGATTCTTAGAGACAGGATTTATGGGCATTTGGAGAAGCATAGGGTGATTAGGGACAGTCAGCATGGCTTTGTGAGGGGCAGATCGTGCCTCACGAGCCTGATTGAATTCTTTGAGGATGTGACAAAGCACATTGATGAAGGTAGAGCAGTGGATGTGGTGTACATGGATTTCAGTAAGGCATTTGATGTTCCTCATGGAAGGTTGGCCAGGCTAGGTCTTTATTCCTTGGAACGTAGGAGAATGAGGGGTAGGCACGGTAGTGTAGTGGTTAGCATAACACTATTACAGTGCCAGTGACCAGGGTTCATTTCCGGCCGCTGTCTGTAAGGAGTTTGTACATTCTCCCCATGTCTGCATGGGTTTCCTCCGGGTGCTCTGGTTTCCTCCCACATTCCAAAGACGTACGGGTTAGGAAGTTGTGGGCATGCTGTGTTGGCGCCGGAGGCGTGGCGACACTTGCGGGCTGTCCCCAGAACACTCTACACAAAAGATACATTTCACTGTGTTTTGATGTACATGTGACTAATAAATCTTATCTTAGAAATGTTTAAAATTATGAGAGGCATAGATAAGGTGGATGGTAACAGTCTTTTCCCCAGGGTAGGGGAGTCCAAAACTAGGGGGCATAGGTTTAAGGTGAGGGGGGAAAGATTTAAAAGGGACCTGAGGGGCAACTTTTTCACGCAGAGGGTGGTGAGTTTATGGAACGAGCTGCCAGAGGAAATGGGTGAGGCAGGTACAATAGTATCATTTAAGAAGCACTTGGATAGGTACATAGAGGGGCAGGGCTTGGAGGGATATGGGCCGAATGCAGGAAATTAGGACTAGCTGAGTGGGCACCGTCATTGGCATGGACTGGTTGGGCCAAAGGGCCTGTATCCTTGCTGTATTGCTCTAGGACTCTTATGACTCTAAAGGGTAGTGTGTATTTGGAATGTGCTGCCAGAAATAGTGGTTGAGGCGGGCACATTAGAAACATTTAAAAGCCATCGAGATAAATCCATGGATAGGAGAGGTTCAGAGGGCTATGGGCCAAACGCGGGCAGATGGGACTAGCTCACTGGGCAACACAGTCGGCATGGACGAGTTGGAATGAAGGGTCTGTTTCCATGCTGTATGAATCTATGATCCAGCCTCGTAGAGATTCATCACTCTCTGCGAGAAGGGAGTGAAGGCTGGGCCTTGGAGGAACTTCTGCAGTGAAGTCCTGAAGTTAGATGATTGACCTCCAACAGCCACAGCCATTTTCCTTTGTCAGAAGCGTGGTCCCAGTGACTGAAATGTTTCCCCTTTGATGACCAGTGGCTTCAGTTTACCAGTGCTGCCTTGATGTTTGAGGGCAGTCAGTCTCACCTTATCTCTGAGTCATAGAGTCATACAGCATAGAAACAAGCCCTTCAGCCTGACTCATCCATGCTGACCAAATGCACATCTACGACGTCAGTTCTTTTGTCTACATCTGGCCAAGGCAGTTATGAGTCCTGGAGCTGAGTGTTTCTGACACAGTCCAAACTGGACATTGGAGAGTAGGCTATTGAAGAATGCCTGACAGCACTGTCAACAACAGCTGGTGATTAGCCAGTTTGGATTTCTCCTGTGTTTTGTGGACTACTTTGAGGAGATTTGGTATGTCACCAAAGACCCTTGGAAATTTCTACAAATGTACTATGGAGAGCATTCTGACTGGTTGCATCACTGCCTGGTATGGTTGTTCCAATTCACAGGATCGAGGTGTCCTTAACCCCAATGGTGTTTTTCTCTGATCTGTCCACACTTGTCCAAGTTACTGAAGGTTCTGTTTCTGATTGTTCTTCCTACCACAACCAGTGAGTATATTTTCAGCTACTTCTTCATTTACTACTTCCCCAAAAGGCAAGGAAGTCTTGTAACTGTGAACCCATTCGGGCATTAAGGCAGTAAGCTGGGAACCGCTGTTGTTATTTATTTTACAGGATGTGGGCGTCTCTGACAGCTCAGCATTTATTGATGATGATCAATGTCCCAGAGACAGGTTTTCACAAAGATGTTCAGCCAGAAGTGGCAGCTGGATGCTCCACTTTGGCTTCCTCCCAACGTCCCCACTGTCACTGAAGCCACTTCTCAGCCAGTCCATGGGATATCAAGAAGGTTACAGGACCAGGCGATATCCTAGTTGCAGCACTGAAGACCTGTGCTTCAGAGCTAACTAAGCTTCTAGCCAACAAACAAATGCCTGGGGGAACTCAGCAGGTCAGGCAGCATCTGTGGAGGGAAATGGACAGTTGACATTTTGGGTCAAGACCCTTTATCTGGACTGGAAGCTAGAGGGGAGAGAGCCAGTATAAAGAGATGAGGGGAAGGGGCGAACAAGAGTCATAGAGCTGGCAAGCGATAGGTGGATCCAGGTGAGGAGGGGTGATAGGCAGGTGCAATTCCTGCCTCGCCTGGAAGGGCTGTTTTGGCCCCTGGATGGTAGTGAGTGAGGTGGTGTAGGAGCAGGTGTTGCACTTCCTACAGTTAGAGGGGAGAGTGTCAGGGGAGGGGGAGGTGGGGAGGGATGAGCGGACCAGGGAGTCACGGAGAGAGTGATCCCTGCGGAAACTAGAAAGGGGGTGGGGAGGGGAAGATGTGGCTGGTGGCGGGATCCTCATGACTGTGTGGCCAGATTCTGCTCTAACTCCATCTACAAGTTTGCAGATGATACCACCGTTGTAGGCCGTATCTCAAACAGCGATGAGTCGGAGTACAGGAAGGAGACAGAGAGCTCAGTGACATGGTGTCATGACAACAACCTTTCCCTCAATGTCAACAAAGAGCTGGTCATTGACTTCAGGAAAGGGGGCAGTGTCTACATCAATGGTGCTGAGGTCAACAGCTTCAAGTTCCTGGGAGTGAACATCACCAACAGCCTGTCCTGGTCAAATCACGTAGATGCCACGGCCAAGAAAGCTCACCAGCGTCTCTACTTCCTCAGGAGGCTAAAGAAATTCGGTTTGTCCCCTTTGACTCTCACCAACTTTTACCGATGCATCATAGAAAGTATCCTATCACAGCTTGGTCTGGCAACTGCTCTGCCCAGGACCGCAAGAAACTGCAGAGAATTGTGGACACAGCCCAGTGCATCACGGACACCAGCCTCCTCTCCTTGGACTCTGTCTTTACCTCTCACTGCCTTGGCAAAGCAGCCAGCATAATCAAAGACCCCACCCACCAGGGTCATTCTCTCTTCTCTCCTCTTCCGTCAGGCAGAAGGTACAGGAGCCTGAGGGCACATACCACCAGGCTTAAGGACAGCTTCTACCCCACTGATAAGACTATTGAATGGTTCCCTTCTACGATGAGATAGACTCTGACCTCACGATCTACCTTGTTGTGACCTTGCACCTTATTGCACTGCACTTCCTCTGTAGCTGTGACACCTTACTCTGTACTGTTACTGTTTTTACCTGTACTACATCAATGCACTCTGTACTAACTCAATGTAACTGCACTGTGTAATGAATTGACCTGTATGATCGGTATGCAAGACAAGATTTTCACTGTACCTCGGTACAAGTGACAATAATAAACCAATACCAATACCATTGTAGCTGGCGGAGGTTTTGAAGGATGATGCGTTGGATGCGCCAGATTCCAGTACCTCTCGTGTCTCCATATCCAAGCCATTCTGGTGCTGCTGCAACACTGTGTTGTATCCGGCAACATGGGAAGCTTACATACAAAACGCTGGAGAACTCAGCAGGCCAGGCAGCATCTGTGGAGGGACATAAACAGTTGACGTTTTGGGTCGAGACCCTTCATCAGGGCTGACCTGCTGATTTCCTCCAGCATTTTGTGTGTGTTGCTCCAGATTCCAGCGCCTCTTGTGTTAACGTGGGAAATTTCTCAAGTCTGTTCTAAATCAGAATCAGGTTTATTATCACTGACTTATATGTTGTGAAATCTGTTGCTTTGCAGCAGCAGTACAGAGCAAAGACATAAAATCACTATAAATTACAAAATAAATAAATGGTGCAAAAAATAACGAGGTAGTGTTCATGGGTTCATGGACCGTTCAGAAATATGATGGTGGAGGGGAAGAAGCTGTTGCTGAACCGTTGAGTGTGGGTCTTCAGGCTCCTGTACCTCCTCCCCGATGGTAGTAACGAGAAGAGGGCATGTCCCAGGTGGTGAGGGTCCTTAGTGATGGATGCCGCCTTCTTGAGGCACCGCCTCTTGAAGATGTCCTCGATGGTGGGGAGGGTTGTGCCTGCGATGGAGCTGGCTGAGTCTACAACCCTCTGCAGCCTCTTGTGATCCTGTGCATTGGAGCCTCCACACCAGCCTTTTTTTTTTGACAATTTATTTGATGGAGTAACAGAGAAGGTTGAAGAAAGAAATATGGCTGATATTGCATATAAAGCCTTCCAAACGGCATCTGATAAAGTGCCACCTTGGCCTTTCATTAAGGTCAGCGAGCACACAAAATTGGCTAAGTAACAGTAGTGGAATTGGTTTATTATTGTCACATGTACCAAGATACAGTGAATGCATAAGTACATTGAGGTAGTGAAAAGAAAACAGAATGCAGAATAGAGTGTTGCAGGTAGACCATAAGGCCTACCTGATGCAGAATTAGGCCATTCAGCCCATCGAGTCTGCTCTGCCATTCAGTCATGGCTGACTTTTTTTAAACCCTGTTCTCCCACCTTCTCCCTGTAACCCTTAACCCCCTCACCGATCACGAACCTATCACTCTCTGCCTTAAATACACCCAATGACTTGGCCTCCACAGCCATCTGGCAATGAATTCCACAGATTCACCACCCTGTGGCTAAAGAAATTCCTCCTCATCTCAGTTCTAAAGGGACGTCCTTTTATTCTGAGGCTGTGACCTTGGATCCTGGACCCTCCCACTGATGGAAACATCCTCTCCACGTCAGTCCTATGCAGGCCTTTCAGTATCTGGTAGGCTTCAATGAGATCCCCCCTCATCCTTCTGAACCCTGTTGAGTACAGGACCAGAGACATCAAACGCTCCTTATACGTTAACCCTTTCATTCCTGGGATCATTCTTGTGAAATTCCTCTGGACCCTCTCCAGGGCCAGCACATCCTTCCTTAGATACAGAGCCCAAAATTACTCACAATATTCCAAAATAAACAAAGGCCATGGCGAGGTAGATTGGGAGATCAAGAGTTCATCTTTAGTGTACGTTCAAGAGCCTGATAACAGTGAGATAGAAGCTGTGCTTGCGTCTGGGGGGTTCCGGGCTCTCAAGTAAACAGTGGTTGTCACAAAATGTGCTGGAAATACTTAGCAGGTTTGACAGCATTCCATGTAATATTTCAGGCCAATGATCTTTCGTAAGGGTTGGTGGAGATGGTTATTGTCTGACACTTGTCTGACACAATTGTTGGTTGTCACTTAATGGCCTGAATGTTGTCTGGGCCTTGCCGCATGCAGGTACGCACTGCATCATTTGCTGAAGAGATGCAAGTCAAACTAAGCATCATGCGTTGGTTCTGAGGAAGGTTCGCTGACCCGAAACATTGACTGGTTCCTCTTTCCACAGATGTTGCCTGACTGGCTGGGTTCTTCCAGCAATTTGGCTGTTGTTGCAGGTTCCAGCATCTGTCGTTTCATTGTTTTCCATTGTGCATTTATCCCCACTTCTCACAGAGTCACACAGCCTGGAAACAGGCCCTTCAGCCCAACTTGTCCATGTTGCCCGATGAGCTCGTCCCACCTGCCTGTGTTTGGCCCACAGCCCTCTAAACCTCCCTTATCCATGTACTTATCTAGATGGCTTTTAAATGTTGCTAATGTGCCCGCCTCAGCCACTATTTCTGGCAGCTCATCCCAAATATCCCAAGGGCAGGCACGGTAGTGTAGTGGTTAGCATAACACTATTACGGTGCCAGTGACCCGGGTTCAATTCCGGCTGCTGTCTGTAAGGATTTTGTGTGTTCTCCCTGCGTCTGCGTGGGTTTCCTCTGGGTGCTCCGGTTTCCTCCCACGTTCCAAAGACGTACAGGTTAGGAAGTTGTGGGCATGCTATGTGGCGACACTTGGGGGCTGCCCCCAGAACACTACGCAAAAAGATGCATTTCACTGTGTGTTTTGATGTACATGTGACAAATAAAGATATCTTATCTTATCTTATACTTTGCATGAAGAAGCTGCCCCTGATGTCCCTTTTAAATCTCTCGCCTCTGATCTTAAACCTCTGCCCTCTTGTTTTTAGCACCTCCTCCCTGGGAAAAAGACTGTGTGCTTTCACCCTGTCTATGCCCCTCATGATCTTATACACCTCTATCAGGTCACCCCTCAATCTCCTGCGTTCCAGGGAATAAAGTCCTAGTCTACACAACCTCTCCTTGTAACTCAGGTCCCCAAGTCCAGGCAATATCCTGGTAAAATTCCAACCTACAGTGGAAGGAAGGTCATTGATGAAACAGCTGAAGATGGTTGGATCTAGGGCACTGCCCTGAGAAACTCCTGCAGTGATGTTCTGGGACTGGGAGGACTGACCTCCGACAAGCTCAACCATCTTCCCCTGTGTGAGACACAAGCAGAGGATGCTGGAAACACCCAGCAGGTCAGGCAGCATCTGTGGAAGGAGGGACTGAGTTAATACTACAAGTGTGAAAGAAGCTTGTTTGAAGTTGCAGGAAGGTGGGGAAGGGAGGAGAACAGGAGAGAAAAGAAACAAAGGAACAAATTAAAGGGGATATATCCAGCAACATTTGTGGAAAGAGTAAGCGACAGAGAAAGCTGGTTACCTGAAGTTATTGAGGAAGCTGAGACGGATCATCCGCTCAGCACTTCGGGCTGGTCATGTGAATGCTTCAGTCTCGTCTCCAGAACTCACCTGCTGGGCCCACCATCGGTGAGGATGGGTCATTACTGGAGCCTCCTCGTCGCGTGAGTTGTTTAATTGTCTACACTTCTCACTGCCTGGGTAAAAGACCCCACCCACCCTGGACATTCTCTCTTCTTCCCCACTCCCATCGGGCAGAAGATACAAAAGCCTCAGAGCATGTACCACCAGGCTCAAGGACAGCTTCTACCCCGCTGTTAGAAGACTGGAGATGGATATAACACAGATGTGCCCTGATTCATCAGACGAGGGACGACTGTAGGTGGTAATTGGGGGAGAGGTCTCCTTGCCTATGTTTGACCTGATGCCAGGAGATCGGCTGGGGTCTGGAGTCATCGTTGAGGACCCCCAGGGCTACTCCCACCTGTGTCGCCCTATCTGGTGGTCTGTCCTGTCGGTGGTACAGGACGTACCCAGGGACTGAGGTGGAGCAGTCTGACATGTCTGTAAGGTGAGATTCTGTGTATGGTGTCAGGCTGTTGCTTGTCTCGCCTGTGGGACACTCTCCCAATCTGGACCCCAGTGCCCTGATATTTGTCAGGTCACCCACCTCTTTGCAGACTGTGGGTTTACTCAGAGGGTGTGGAGACGGATGCAAGGATCGACAGGGACACACACCGAGACAGGCATCAAGAGCTACTGGAAGGTCATCAACTCGGTGAAGGACGCCCTTTGGTCTGCCCGAAACCTGTTGTTCTCCCAGCACAGCGAGATGTCCGTCAGGGAACGCTGCTGACTGGCACAGTCCCGGCTGCAGGAGTCCGTGCTGAGGGACGCACTGAAGCTCAGTGCAGCCAATGTTATGTCTCTGTGGGGAAGGACCACAGTCTGGGCTCTTTCCGCTGCTGCACACGGAGGGGCTGAGTCAGGTGGGGAAGACCCTCGAACATTGAAAGGGGGAATCACCCCAGGGGGACACATTACTGACAATGGTGCTATGGTTTAAAAAATAAGTTAACACTACTGAATGTAATGACCATGAACGTAAAAATTTTGCACCGTTTAGTCTTTTGTATATATATATATATTTTTTTTGTTATGAATAAAGTTTATTTTTGAAATATATAAAAAGAATTGTGAGGAAGACTGCTGTGACTTGGTTGGCGCCAGCAGGTCTGTCACCTTAGATAACTTCCTGTGTAAATGTGGTGACTATGATCCAACCAAGTGGCTCGCAAAGTGATTTCAAAAGGCTTCTAAAAATCAGCCGCAGTGCTGCATGTGTGTGGGGAATTTATATTGCTTCTGTTAACCTGCTTCCCTCCTCTGCGGTTGATGTAGAGGGTGCAGGTGGTGCCTCCAAAGAAGCCTAACCTAACCACTATTGTAATATGAACTCATGACCTCTGGTGTGGGAAACCTCAGCATTGTTGAAGTGGAGACACAGGAGACGGCAGATGCTGGGATCTGGAGCAACACACACAAAGTGCTGGAGGAACTCAGCCGGTCGAGCAGCATCTGTGGGGGGTGCATCGTATAGCTCAGTCCTGATGCAGGAATGTCGACAGTTCCCTCCCTTCCACAAAATAAATTCCCCTTATACGTTAATCTCCTGAGTTCAAGATGGGGTGGGGGGGAAATCATCCTGGGATCCCCCATTCTAGATGCTCCTGGATAGAAGAGGATGGGGTCTGATTCTGCTCAATATTCCTTCAATTGTTTCCTCAATGAAACCCTTAATAAAACAATGATTAGACCAATCTTTGAAATTAGTGGCTAATTCTGGGCCAGATACATTAGGGTACCAGGGTCTTGGAAGGGAGCAGGAGAGTATTATGTTTGAGGGACCATATAGACATACCATATACAAGTAATGAGGGGAGACGTTTGGACAGGTACATGGTTTAGAGGGACATGGGCCAAATGCAGGCAACTGGGACTAGCTCAGGTAGACATCTTGTTCAGCATGGACCAGTTGGGCTGAAGGGCCTGTTTCTGTGCTGTTTAACTTGATGACTCTGAGAGATTTAAAAAAAGCTTGTATTTTGCTCCTGAGAGCAGAGAAAGTTAAGGGGGCATTTAACAGCTTAAAAGTTATGGAGACACAAGAGACTGCAGATGCTGGAATCTGGAGCAACACACAATCTCACAATCTGCTGGGGGAACTCAGCAGGTCAGGCAGCATCTGTGGAGGGAAATGGACAGTCGACATTTCAGGTTGAGACCCTTTAACTGGACTCAAAAATTATTGAGGGTTTTCATAGAGTATATAAAGGACTACTGCATCATTAAATAGAGCTATATGTAGAAGTAAGGAACTTGGTTATGCATTGATTCACGATCTGGCACAATAGATTCATCAGGAAGTTTCAGCAACAAATTTAATAAATACTTCAAACACTTGTGGGATATTGAAGGGACTAATTGGACAGATCCTTTAAACACTGGCATGAGATACTAAATGGCCTCCTTCCACTTTGCACAATTCCACTGCACACTGTTGTTGCCCTGGAGAAATGTCTGCCTTGTCACAAGATACTTGGGTGTGGCTGGTTTGCTGGTTGTGCAGGATGACCAGTTATTTATTCCCATGACCGTCCTGTGAGGACCATAGAACATGGAACCCAGAACAGAAACAGGCCCTTCGGCCCACCATGTCTGTGCCGAGAGTGAGGCTGAATTATAGACAGATAGATATCTTTATTAGTCACATGTACATCGAAACACACAGTGAAATGTATCTTTTGCGTAGAGTGTTCTGGGGGCAGCCCGCAAGTGTCACCACACTTCCAGCGCCAACATAGCGTGCCCACAACTTCCTAACCCGTACGTCTTTAGAATGTGGGAGGAAACCAGAACACCCGGAGGAAACCCACGCAGACACGGGGAGAATGTACAAACTCCTTACAGACAATGACCGGAATTGAACTTGGGTCGCTGGTGCTGTAAAGCTCATAGCTCATGCCCTCTAATCCAGTCAGCATCCTGGTGAAACTCTTCTGCACCATTTCCAAAGCCTCCACATCATTCCTGTAATGGGGCGACCAGAACTGCACACAATCCTCCAAGAGCGGCCTAACCAGAGTTTTATATAGCTGCAACATGACTTCCTCTTATACTCTATGCCCCGACCAATGAAGGCGAGTATGCCGTACACCTTCTTTGCCACCCTATCTACTTGCGTGGCCGCTTTCAGGGAGCCACGGACTTGTACTGAGGGATCTTGGAGGTCCATCACAATAACTGTACAACTCTTGGTTTAAAACCATGAGAACATGGAGCTAATGTCCTGGAGACAATGGTGCCAGTGGTGGACAGGAGGGAGGTTGCAAACTTCCACAGCCCATCTTCTCATGTACACCTTCCCATAAAGTGCAGAGATTAATAGATTTTAGAAAGTTCACGGTTAGTGCGGGAAAGTGGCACTGATCAACCATGATCATATTGAAGAACAGAACAGGTACGAAGGGCTGAATGGCCTGCCATTGCTTCTATTTCTTATGATCTGTCTTTATTTGGAAGCCCCTTGGGATCGAAATGGCTGCATTCCACTCCACCAGCTCTGACGTGGGAACCATAGAATCTTTCCAGATGGCCAGGAGGTTTCTGTCAAGATGGGTGGGTAGTTGGTGAGGTGGTGCACTCCATCAGCTCTTCATACAGGCAGATCTGTGTTCTCCAAATGCACGGTTCCAAGATTCTCAACACCTTCTCAAATGCTCCTTCTCCACTCTGAGTGATCATGGGCCAGAGGTTTCCAGGAGTCAGTGGGGACACTGGATTTCCTCAAGGAGCCTTTGAGCACATCCCTGAATATTTCCTGGTTCACCCGATAATCTCTTCCCGTGACAGAGCTCGGAATAGTGACAGAGAGACACAGGAGACAGTAGACGCTGGAATCTGGAGAAACACACAATCTGCTGGAGGAGCTCAGCAGGTCGCGCAGCATCTAGAAACATAGAACATAGAAAACCTACAGCACAATTCAGGCCCTTCGGCGCACAAAGCTGTGCTGAACATGTCCCTACCCTAGAAATTAGTAGGCTTACCCATAGCCCTCTATTTTACTCAGCTCCATGTACCTATCTAACAGTCTCTTGAAAGACCCTATCGTATCAGCCTCCACCACCGTTTCCAGCAGCCCATTCCACACACTCACCACTCTCTGAATAAAAAACTTACCCCTGACATCTCCTCTATATCTACTCCCCAGCACCTTAAACCTGTGTCCTCTTGTGGCAACCATTTCAGCCCCGCGGAAAATCCTCTATCTACCCTATCAATACCTCTCATCATCTTATACACCTCTATCAGGTCCCCCCTCATCCTCCGTCTCTCCAAGGAGAAAAGACTGAGTTCCCTCAACCTGCTTTCATAAGGCATGCTCCGCATTCCAGGCAGCATCCTTGTAAATCTCCTCTGCACCCTGTCTATGGCTTCCACATCTTTCCTGTAGTGAGGCGACCAGAACTGAGCACAGTACTCCAAGTGGGGTCTGACCAGGGACCTATACAGCTGCAACAATACCTCACGGCTCCTAAATTCAATTCCCGATTGATGAAGTACAATACACCATATGCCTTCTTAACCACAGAGTCAACCTGCGCAGCCGCTTTGAGTGTCCTATGGACTCGGACCCCAAGATCCCTCTGATCCTCCACACTGCCAAGAGTCCTACCATTAATACTATATTCCGCCAACATATTTGATATACCAAAATGAACCACTTCACACTTACCTGGGTTGAACTGCATCTACCACTTCTCAGCACAACTCTGCATCTTATCTATGTCCCTCTGTAACCTTTGACAGCCCTCGAAACTATCCACAACACCCCCAACACCTGTGGAAGGAAAGGAATTGTCAGCATTTTGGGTCGAAACCCTGCATCGGGACTGAGAGGGGAGAGGGGAGATGGCCGGTATAAAGAGGAGAGTGAAAGTGGCTGCCCAGGTTGATGGGGTGGTAAAGAAGGCATACGGCGTGCTTGCCTTCATTAGTTGAGGCATTAAGTTCAAGAGTCAGGAAGTTACGTAGCAGCTTTATAAAACTCTGGTTAGGCCGCATCTGGAGTATTGCATTCCATTCTGGCCCCATTACAGGGAGGATGTGGAGGCTTTGGAGAGGGTGCAGAGGAGCTTCACCAGGGTGCTGCCTGGATTAGAGGGCAGGTGCTATAAGGAGAGGTTGGACAAACTTGTGTTGTTTTCTCTGGAGCGGCAAAGGCTGAGGGGAGACCTGACAGAGGATTGTAAAATTATGAGAGGCAGAGATAGAGTGATAAGAACATAAGAAATAGGAGCAGGAGGAGGCCATCCGGCCTGTTGAGCCTCCTCTACCATTCAATAAGATCCTGGCTGATCTGGCCGTGGACTCAGATTCACCTACCTGCCTTGTCCCCATTCCCCTACTATGCAAAAATCTATCTAACTGTATCTTAAATATATTTAATGAGGGAGCCGCTACTGCTTCCCTGGGCAGAGAATTCCACAGATTCACTACTCTCTGGGAAAAGCAGTTTCTCCTCATCTCCATCCTAAATCTATTCCCACGAATCTTGAGGTTATGTCCCCTAGTTCTAGTCTCACCTACCCGTGGAAACAACCTTCCTGCCTCTATCTTATCTATCCCTTTCATAATTTTATATGTTTTTGAAGATCCCCTCTCATTCTTCTGAATTCCAGCGAGTATAGTCCCAGGCGACTCACTCTCTCCTCATAGGCTAACCTCATCATCTCTGGAATCAACCTGGTGAACCTCCTCTGCACCGCCTCCAAAGCCAGTGCATCCTTCCTCAAGTAAAGAGACCAGAACTGCATGCAGTACTCCAGGTGTGGCCTCACCAGTACCCTGTACAGTTGCAGCATAACCTCCCTGCTCTTAAATTCAATCCCTCTGGCAATGAAGGCCAACATTCCATTTGCCTTCTTGATAACCTGTTGCACTTGTAAACCAACCTTTTGCGATTCACGCACAAGCACTCCCAGGTCCCTCTGCTCAACAGCGTGCTGCAATCTTTCACCACTTAAATAATAATCTGATCTATTTTTCCTTCCAAAGTGGATGACCTCACATTTACCAACATCGTACTCCATCTGTCAGATCCTTGCCCACTCACTTAACCCATCTATATCTCTCTGCAGACTCCGCATCCTCTGCACAATTTGGTATTGGTATTGGTTTATTATTGTCACTTGTACTGAGGTACAGTGAAAAACTTGTCTTGCATAATGATCGTACAGGTCAATTCATTACACAGTGCAGTTACATTGGGTTAGTACAGAGTGCATTGATGTAGTACAGGGTAAAAAGAATAACAGTACAGAGTAAAGTGTCACAGCTACAGAGGAAGTGAAGTGCAGGTAGACAATAAGGTGCAAGGTCATAACAAGATAGATTGTGAGGTCAAGAGTCCATCTCATCGTATAAGGGAACTGTTCAATAGTCTTTTCACAGTGGGGTAGAAGCTGTCCTTGAGCCTGGTGGTACGTGCCCTGAGGCTCCTGTATCTTCTACCTGATGAAAGAGGAGAGAAGAGAGAATGACCTGGGTGGGTGGGGTCTTTGATTATGCTGGCTGCTTCACCAAGGCAGTGAGAGGTTGTTCCACTCAATTTGCTTTTCCATTCAATTTAGTGTCATCAGCAAACTTAGATACACTGCACTCATTCCCTCTTCCAAATCGTTAATGTATACCATGAACAGCTGTGGGCCCATCACCGACCCCTGCGGCAACCCACTCACCACTGATTGCCAACCAGAGAAACACCCATTTATCCCAACTCTCTGCCTTCAGTTGGTTAACCAATCCTCTATCCATGTCAATGCATTACCCCCAACTCCATGCATCCTTGTCTTATGGATAAGTCTTTTACGTGGCACCTTATCAAGCACCTTCTGGAAATCCAAGGATACAACATCCACCTGTTCCCCTCTATCCACTGCACTCATTATATCCTCAAAGGACTCCAGTAAGTTTGTCAAACAGGACCTGCCCTTCCTGAACCCATGCTGTGTCTGCCTGATGGAACCACTTCTATCCAGATGTCTCGCTATTTCTTCCTTAATGATAGCTTCAAGCTTCCTGACTACAGATGTTAAGCTAACTGGCCTATAGTTACCTGCCTTTTGCCTACATCCTTTTTTTAAACAGTGGCGTGACATTCGCTGTCTTCCAATCTTCCAGGACCTGCCCAGACTCCAGAGAATTTTGGTAAGTTATCACAAACGCCTCTACTATAACTTCTGCCGTTTCTTTCAGTACCTGGGATACATCCCATCAGGACCAAGGGACTTGTCTACCTTTAGGCCCACTAGTTTGCTCGTCACTACCTCTTTAGTGACAGCGATTGTATCGAGGTCCCCACCTCCCATCGCATCCATAACATCTCTCTTTGGCATATTAGACGTGTCCTCCACCGTGAAGACCGACAAAAAATAGTCATTCAAGGCCTCAGCCATTTCCACATTACCCAATATCAATTCCCCCTTCTCATCTTCCAAGGGAACTACGTTCACTTTAGCCACCCTTTTCTGCTTTATATAATTATAAAATCTTTTACTATCTGTTTTTATATTTTGGTTTACTTTTATAATCTACCTTCACTTTCCTTATTGCTTGCTTAGTGGTTCTTTGTTGCTTTTTAGAGTTTTCCCAATCTTCCAGTTTCACACTGCTCTTGGGAGACAGCCGGTATCTTTTTCCCAGGATCAAAATGTCTCATGCACTTTAAGGTGAGAGGGGGAAGGTTCAAGGGAGATGTGCAGGGCAAGTTTTTTCTTAACACTGAGAGTGGCAGGTGCCTGGAATGTGCTGCCAGAGGTGGGGGTGGAGGCAGACACGATAGAGGTGTTTAAGGTGCTCTTAGATATGCACGTGAATATGCTGAGAATGGAGGGATATGGACATGGTATAGACAGAAGGGATTTGTTTAGTTAGACATTTAATTACTAGTTTCAGTAGTTTGGCGCAATATTGTGAGCTGAAGGGTTCTCTATTCTGTCTTCTGCAATAAACATCAAATTCTTTCACATGTTATTAACTTCCACCTGGTCACCGCTCTTCCTTCTCATTTCTAGAAAATGAAGCCCAGAAAAGTTTCAAGTCAGTTGGGTTTTCTCAGTTTTGGTTTAGTCCTCTTTTGAACAGTTTCTGGTAAAATGGAAGCCATAATCTCTACAAATGTGGTCGACCACGATGTATCAGCTACACAAGCAGCTCTCAAATGTCCAGGGCAGACGGTTGTGCCTTCAGGTCCTGCCCTATAGAGCTGAGCAGTACTGAAGGAGTGCTGCGCTGTTGGAGGTACTGCCTTTAGGCTCTCTTCTGCAAATGTAATCCTTTGCATGGAGTTACCTCAAGGAAGAAAAGGTGAGCCATTATTCACCCCTTGGTCAACATCAAAGAAACAGGTTGGCCTAAATTCTTTCAAATATTGTAACACTATTGTACTATACATGACATAGAACACAGAACAGTACAGCACAGGAAGAGGGCCTTCGGCCCATCACGTCTGTGCCGAACACAATGCCAAGTTAAACCAATCCCTTCTGCCTGCACAAGATCCATATTTCATGTGCCTGTCTAAATACCTCTTGAACACCACTATCGTATCTGCCTCCACCACCACCCCTAGCAGCACATTCCAGGCACCCACCACTCTGTAAAAAAACTTGCCCCGCACATCTCCTTTAAACGTTCCCCCTCTCACCTAAACTCTAGTGCTTGACATTTCTACCCTGGGAAACAGACTCCGACTGTCTACCCTATCTATGCCTCTCATAATTTTCTAATCTTCTATCAGGTCTCCCATCAGCTTCCGACACTCCAGAGGAAACCATCCAAGTTTATAGCTAATACTCTGTAATCCAGGCAGCATCCTGGTGAACCTCTTCTGCACCCTCTCCAAAGCCTCTGCATCCTTCCTGTAATGGGGCGAGCAGAACTGTGCACAATAATCTCTTGTGATAGAATTTACTCTTTGTGATGGACCATGTAGTTTGCTAACTTTGGTACAGTTCCAATGTATACATGATGCGGATATAAGTGGATATGTCAAACAAAGGTAGAACATTATGACAGAATTGCAATATTCACAAGACCTGCACTAAATGTAAGTCACTCACACTGGGGGAGGTCTTAACAAGAAAGCTGAGGTCAGCTTCTGTGTTACAACAAAAGGACTAGGCTACATGTTTTCCAAGTCCACAGGGTCCAATGTGTTGATATTCAGTCACAGTGGGGAATTAAAGTGACAGGCAACTAGAAGCTCAAGGTCACCCTTGCAAACTGAGAGCAAGTGTTCTGTAGAAAGGTGACTCACCCTGCACTTTGGATCTCTCATGTGATGATGTTGTTGCCATTAGACCTGGTTGTGTGGGGGACAGGACCGGCAGCTCAACGTTCCCGGATTTTGTTGTTTTAGACATGATAGAGGGGGGTAAAAGAGACGTAGGGGTTGCACTACTGATAAGGTGAGAATATCACGGCACTACTCAGGGAGGACGTACTGGAGGGCTCATCCAGAGGCAGTTTGGGTGGAGTTCAGAAATAGGAAAGGTGCAATTACTGGTGGGATTATACTATAGGCCCCCCAGTAGCCACCGAGAGGTGGAGGAACAGACAACTAGACAGATTATGGAAAGGTGCAGAAACAACAGGGTTGTCATAGTGCGGGACTTTAACTTCCCCAGGATTGGTTGGAACTTCCTTAATACACGAGGCTGAGATGGGGCGAGATTTCTTCAGTGCATCCAAGGGGGCTTCCTGAAACAGTTTGTGGAGAATCCAACTGGAGGAGATATCATACTGCACCTGGTTTTGGGGAATGAGCCAGGCCAGGTGACAGATCTGATAGTGGGTGAACACTTTGGGAACAGTGACCACAACTCATGTTTTAAGATACTTATGAGTAAGAATAAAATCGGATCTTACGGGAAGGCACTAAATTGGGGGAGGGCAAATTACAACAGGATAAGACAGGAGCTAAGGGGCGTGGATTGGGAGCAGCTGCTGTCGGACAAGTCCATGTCTGACATGTGGGAGTTGCTTAAAGACCAGCTGATCAGATTTCAGGATCGGCATGTTCCGGTAAGGAGCTAAGGACAAGATGGGAAGGTAAGGGAACCTTGGACGACCAGAGAGGTCTTAAATTTAGTCACAAAGAAAGAGAAAGCATACGTAAGTTTTAGGAAGCTAAAATCAGACTGGACCCTTGTAGAATATAAAGACAGCAGGAAAGTGCTCAAGCAGGCGATTAGTAAGGCCAAAAGGGGCCACGAAATGAGCAGGATCAAGGAGAATCCCAAGGCATTTTATACTTTGATTACAAAATAGAAGATAACTAAGGAGAACATAGGTCCACTCAAGGATAAAGGAGGGAATTTGGGCTTGGAGTCAGAGCAAGTGGCTGAGGTAGTAATTGAGTACTTTGTGTCGGTATTTACTGAGAAGGATTTGGAGGACAGTGAGGACAGAGTGGGGCATGCTAATGTGCTGGGACATTTTCAGATTAAGGAGGAGGCAGTGCTTAGTCTTCTGAAAAGCATTAAAGTGTCTAAATCCCCAGGGCCTGATGGCATATATCCCAGAATATTGAAAGCATCAAGTGAGGAGATTGCTGGGGCTTTGACAAGGATCTTTGTGTCCTCACTGGCAACAGGTGATGTCCCAGGGGACTGGAGAGTAGCAAATGTTGTGCCTTTGTTCAAGAAGGGAGATAGGGATGATCCAGGTAATTATAGGCTAATGAGCCTCATGTCAGTGGTAGGGAAGCTGTTGGAGAGGATACTGAGGGATAGGATATCTGCACATTTGGAAAGGCAGAAGGCATGCTCTGCTTAGGGACAGTCAGTGTAGCTTTGTGTGGGGCAGGTCATGCCTTACAAACTTGATTGAGTTTTATTGAGGAGGTGACAAAGGAGCTTGATGAGGGCAAGGCAGTGGACGTTATCTACGTGGACTTCAGTAAAGCATTTGATAAGGTTCCTCATGGTAGGGTGATTCAGAAGATAAAGATGCATGGGATCCAGGGTGAATTGAAAGTTTGGATTTGGAACTGGCTTGCCCATAGAAGACGGGGTGGAAGGCTGTTATTCAGGCTGGAGGTCTGTGACCAGTGGTGTTCCGCAGGGATCGGTACTGGGACCTCTGTTGTTTGTGATATATATCAATGATTTGGGTGAAAATGTAGATGGGTGGAGTAGCAAGTTTGCAGATGACACCAAGATTGGTGGAGCTGTGGACGGTGTAAAGGACCATCAAAGCAGGATCTAGATCAGTTACAAATATGGGCAGAGAAGTGGCAGATGGAGTTTAATCTGGGCAAGTGTGAGATGTTGCACTTTAGGAGGTCAAATGAAAGGCAATTGAGAAATGATACAGTTAATGGTATAGTGTTGAACTACAGAGGGATCTTGAGGACCAGGTCCATAGTTCACTGAAAGTGGCTACACCATTGGGTTTAGTGGTAAAGAAGGCATACGGCATGCTTGACTTCAGTGGTAGGGTGTTGAGTACAAGAGTAAGGAAGTCATGCTGCAGCTAAATAAAACTTTAGTCAGACCGCACTTGGAGTATTGTGCGCAGTTCTGGTCGCCCTATTACAGGAAGGATGTGGAGACTGTGCAGTAGAAGTTCACCAGGATGCTGCCTGGACTAGAGGGTATGAGCTACTGTATAAGGTTGGACAAACTTTGATTGTTCTCTCTAGATTGTCAGAGGCTGAGGGGAGACCTGACAGAGGTTTTTAAAATTATAGAGTCAGAGATAGGGTAGACAGTCAGAATCTTTTCCCCAGAGTAGGAATATCAAACAGCAGAGGACATGCTTTTATGTTTAGAAGGTGACATGAGGAGCAAGTGTTTTACTCAGAGAGTGGTGGGTGCCTGGAATGGGTTACCAGGGGTAGCAGTGGAAGCGGGCGGTTTGGTGGAGTTTAAGAGGCTTTTAGACAGACACATGAATATGAAGGGAATGGAGGGATGTGGATGGTACACAGGAGGAGGACATTTGGTATAAACTGGCATCAAGATCAGCACAACATTGTGGGCTGAGTGGCCTGCCCAGTGCTGTTCTGTTCTATTTTCTATGTAGAGATGACCACATCATGCACAAGGAATGCATCGCACCGAAATGGGAGAAGCACAATCAATTGCTGCTTCATCGGGAAGAACAGAACAGTGAGGTACCTTTAAGGAAGAGATGGTTCAGGCATGGCTGGGACACTGTCCCATGGCTGGCAAATCTGGAGTTTCCTGGATGTTGAAAGACATTCAGGAAACAGATCTGCTTGTCACTTGTTAGATTGCAAATAACAGGAAAATCCAGGTTGATTACAGAGTATCAGAGGAGAAGTGAAAACTAAAAGCCAGCACTGACAGCAAATGAGAAAAGATCAGCGGCCACCATGAAGTGGAATACAAAAGTATTCTGTGAAATCCTAACGAGGATAGAAAAGGGAACTTACATATGGACGCTTAGGACACGTTAAGGAATTAATTGTTTCATCAGATTAAAGGGTGCTAAAGTAAGAATGAAGGAGACATTAGTTTAGACACTAGATAGATTAAAAATTGATTGCATAGAAGTATCGGAAAAGTTTGTTGAACTTAATCTGGGCAAGTCACCAGGACCAGATGGGATGTATCCTCAGATTTTGAGGGATTATGGGTGAAAAATCACCAGGGCATTGGCTATTAAGTTTCAATACTCTTTGGGTACAGGAGTGGTGCCTGAGAACTGGAGAGTGGCAACTGTTACTCCTTTGGGATCCACACAGACTTAGAACCATAGAACAGGCACTGACAGCACAATACAGGCCCTTTGGCCCACAATGTTGTGCCAACCTTTAAACCTCACCTAAGACTATCTAACCCCTTCCTCCCACATATCCCTCTATTCTAAATTCCTCCATATGCTTATCTAACAATCTCTTGAATTTGACCAATGTACCTGCCTCCACCACCGCCCCAGGCAGCGCATTCCATGCCCCAACCACTCTCTGGGTAAAAAAACCTTCCTCTGATATCTCCCTTGAACTTCCCACCCATTACTTTAAAGCCATGCCCTCTTGTATTGAGCATTGGTGCCCTGGGAAAGAGGGGCTGGCTGTTCCTATTAATATTTTGTACACCTCTATCATGTCTCCTCTCATCCTCCTCCTCTCCAAAGAATAAAGCCCTAGCTCCCTTAGTCTCTCCTCATAATCCATACTTTCTAAACCAGGCAGCATCCTGGTAAATCTCCTCTGCACCCTTTCCGACGCTTCCACATCCTTCCTATAATGAGGCAACCAGAACTGGACACAGTACTCCAAGTGTGGTCTAACCAGAGTTTTGTCAAGCTGCATCATTACCCCGCGGCTCTTAAACTCGATCCCACGACTTATGAAAGCTCACATCCCATAACTACCCTATCCATCTGTGAGGCAACTTTCAGTGATCTGTGGATATGAACCCCCAGATCCCTCTGCTCCTCCACACTCCCCAGAATCCTGCCACTAACTTTGTACTCCGCCTTGGAGTTTGTCCTTCCAAAGTGTACCACCTCACACTTCTCTGGATTGAACTCCATCTGCCACTTGTCAGCCCAGCTCTGCATCCTATCAATATCCCTCTGCAAGCTTCGACAGCCCTCCACACTATCCACAACACCACCGACCTTTGAGTCATCTGCAAACTTGCTAACCCAGCCTTCCACCCCCTCATCCAAGTTTTTGCTTTTTAAACTGCTCACTCACTAGCCACTGATGTCCCGCGCATGCGCAATCTTGCCCCACTATTCCCAATTAGAGAGAAAAAGGACTTGGTAGATTGGATGTAAAATTGGCTTGGCTATGAAAGGCAGAGGGTAGTGGTGGAGGGGGTGTTACTCTGACTGGAGGTCAGTGTTCTGCGGGGATCGGAGCAGCAACCTTTGTTATGAATGATTAGGGTGAAAACATAGGTGGGCTGATTAGTAAGTTTGCAGATGACACAGAAGTTGGTGGAGTTGTAGACCGAGGGGAAGGTTGTCAAAGGGTACAGCAGGATATAGATCGGTTGGAAAAGTGGGCAGAGAAATGGCGGATGGAGTTTAGTCTGGACAAGTGAGAGGTGTTGCACTTTGGGAGGTCAAATGTAAGGGAAAAGTATACAGTAAATGGCAGGAGCCTTAGGGGCACTGATGTACTGAGGGATCTTGAGGTGCAAGTCCATAGCTCCCTGAAAGTGGCAATACAAGCGGATAGGGTGGTGAAGAAGGCGTACAGCCTGCTTGACTTCATTGTTGGGGCACAGAGTATAAAAGTAAGGAAGTCACGTTACAGCTGTATAAAACTTCAGTTAGGCCACATTTTGAGTATAGTGTGCAGTTCTGGTCACCACACTACACGAAGAATGCAGAGGCTTCAGAGTGGCTGCAGAAGAGTTTCCCTAGGATTGTGCCTGGATCAGACAGTATTAGCAATGTTGGATGAACTTGAATTGTTTTCTCTGGAGTGTTGGAGGCTGAGAGAAGACCTGAAGTCTATAAGAAGTCTATAAAATTACAAGAGGCATAGATTGGGCAGCTAATCAGAATTGTTTTCCCAGGATGGAAATAGAAACATAGAAATAGAAAACCTCCAGCACAATTCAGGCCCTTTGGCCCACAAAGCTGTGCCGAACATGTCCCTACCCTAGAAATTACTAGGCTTACCCATTGCCCTCTATTTTTCTCAGCTCCATGTACCTATCCAACAGTCTCTTGAAAGACCCTATTGTATCCGCCTCCACCACCGTTGCCGGCAGCCCATCCCACGCACTCACCACCCTCTGAGTAAAAAACTTACCCCTGACATCTCCTCTGTACCTACTCCCCAGCACCTTAAACCTGTGTCCTCTTGTGGCAACCATTTCAGCCCTGGGGAAAAGCCTCTGACTGTCCACACGATCAATGCCCCTCATCATCTTATACACCTCTATCAGGTCACCTCTCATCCTCCGTCTCTCCAAGGAGAAAAGGCTGAGTCCCTCAACCTGCTTTCATAAGGCATGCTCCCCAATCCAGGCAGCATCCTTGTAAATCTCCTCTGCACCCTTTCTATGGCTTATACAAGAGGGCATGGGTTAAAGGCGAGAGGGGGAAGTTTAAAGGAGATTTACGAAGCAAGTATTTTTTTTAAAAACACGGAGGGTGGTGGGTGCCTGGAATGGGCTGCCAGGGGTGGTGGTGGTGGAGGCAGATATGATAGAAACATTTAAGAGCTAGATGAACAGGCAGGGAATAGAGGGATATAGATCATATGCAGGCAGATTGGATTAGTTCCTGCTATACTGTTCTAGGTTCTATAAAGGGAGCAAGGGTAATCCCTGCAACTACAGGCCAGTCAGGTTAACCCTGTCAGGAAATCTTTGAGAAACGTTGTTCTGGGTCAGGATTAACAGTCGCCTAGAGAAGAGGGATTAAGGTGAGTCAGTGCAGATTTGTTAATTTGTTAACCAATTTGACAGTTTTTTTGATTGGGTAGTGTTGATGTAGGTAATGCATTCAACATGGACTTCCTGAGGACTGTTGATATGGTAACAAGCTTATCGGCAAAGTTGAAGGACATGGCAAAAAAGGGAGACAGTCGAAAAGTCGAGTTCATTGTCATCTGCACGAGTCCACGTGTGAACAGGTGCAATGGAAAAACTTACTTGCAGCAGCATCACAGGCACATAGCATCAGATAAGCAGCATTCGCAAGAAAAACAAATTACACACAATTTCACAGGAAAGAACACGATTAGAACAAAAAAAGTCCATTTTAGTGCAAAGTGGTCAAAGTGGTCATAGTGTTGCTAAACTGTAGTGATTAGGGTTGTGCTGGTTGGTTCAAGAACTGAATGGTTGAAGGGAAGTAGCTGTTCCTGAACCTGGTGGTGTGGGACTTCAGGCTTCTGGTACATCGAAACACACAAAACATATGCTTCTGGGGGCAGCCCGCAAGTGTTGCCACGCTTCCAGCACCAACATAGCATGCCCACAACTTCCTAACCCGTATGTCTTTGGAAAGTTGGAGGAATCCAGAGCACCCAGAGGAAACCCACGCAGACACGGGGAGAACATACAAACTCCTTGAACCCAGGTCGCTGGCGCCGTAATAGTGTTACGCTAACCGCTACACTATGTGATGTTATGACAGGTTAGTCTGAATGGAAGGACAGACAGGGCCAGATTAATTAACACGGTGGGACTGATGAGCTGAAGTGTGTTCATTTTAACCCCCAGACCTTTGGGTGACCCACAGACTGCACATCCGACCCCCTCCTCCACCGATTCCATGGGACAGTGTCCAAGGGACGAAAGTCTCTGCAAATGAAGACCATCAGTGATCTCCCTGGAGCTGCAGTGAGCCATATACTGTGAAATACAGCCCAGAGCAGTGAACACCCAGGAACAGGGGAGGGGATTCAGGGTGGTAGTGACCTTGGCTTCTACCAGTGGTACTGAGTGTCTAGGGCTCTGCCTGCACAAAAAACCAGATACCTCCACCAGTGATGGATCAAATCTCAGCCTCCAGATGCATTGCTCTTCACGAACTGGGGATGGGATCGAGGTTCCTGGTTTATGGGGAGGTGGGATTGGGACACAACTAAATGATATGTTGATATGACACAGCTTGTGTGTGATGTGTTATTAAACGCCGGATCCCTGTGAGTGTCCACAGCTTAACCTGGCTGACTCCAAACAAGTACTGCACAATGACTGTTCCTGTGGTCCTGTCAGGAGCTACTGGAGAGGGATCCCACACAGGATGGGATTTCTGGGAACCACCAGGAAGGATGGGATGCACAGCAGATTCTAGTCCCCAAGAGGGTTTCCTACATACCACACATTCTGCCTACACCAGCACTAAATGCAAACAGAAGTGGTGCCTGCAATGCCCTGGGCGTTGCAGTTTGACCACATCTGCACATTTGTAACATTAGACTTCACCCACACTGCGCATAAACCATTCTGCAATACCAGCTGACTTCCTCAGTGCTGGGATTTGTACTTTGGTAAATTGGAAAATTGTGTTTTTTTATCATTGTCACATGTACAGAGGTACAGTGAAAAACCTTGTCTTGCAAGCCGTCCACACAGATCATTTCATCACCTCGGTGCATTGAGGTAGTACAAGGGAAAACAATAACAGAATGCAGAATAAAGCATTACAGTTACAGAGAAAGTGCAGTGCAGGCAGACAATAAGGTGCAAGGTCATAACGAGGTAGATTGAGATCAAGAGTCCATCTTATCGTACTAGGGAACCATTCAATAATCTTATAACAGTGGGATAGAAGCTGTCCTTGAGCCTGGTGGTACGTGCTTTCAGGCTTTTGTATCTTCTGCCCAATGGAAGGGGGGGAGAAGAGAGAATGTCAGGGGTGGGAGGGGTCTTTGATTATGCTGGCTGCTTTACCGAGGCAGCGAGAGGTGTAGATGGAATCCATGGAGGGGAGGCTGGTTTCCGTGACGCGCTGAGCTGTGTCCACAACTCTCTACAGTTTCTGGCAGTCTCAAAGTCCGGGCTGAGGGATGCCACACTTTGAACATACATGTTTGAAGCTGTAATATAAATTATATCTAAAAATATACCATACAGTGAAAAAAAAGTTAAGGAAATTTTTTTACCGAAGTGAATAGTCATAGAGTCATACAGCTCAGAAACAGGCCCTTCGGCCCAACTGGTCTATGCTGACAAAGATGCCCATCTAAACTAGTCCCATTTGTCTGTGTTTTTTAAGCTATCTTTATTAGTAACATGTACATCGAAACACACAGTGAAATGCATCTTTTGCGTAGAGTGTTCTGGGGGCAGCCCACAAGTGTCGCCACGCTTCTGGCGTCAACATAGCATGCCCACAACTTCCTAACCTGTACGTCTTTGGAATGTGGAAGGGCCCATATCCCCTTAAGCTTTTTCTATCCATGTACCTGTCCATAATCCCAGATTTTCCAAAAATTTTAATCCATCTGCCATGTCGTCAGCATTCACGCAAGCTCCTTATTTCCCCATCAACTCCACCCCGCACCTCCATTTTTTTGCTACTCACCTACCCACTAGGTGCAATTTACAGCAGCCAATTAACCCACCATCTGGCACACCTTTGGGACGTGGGAGGGAACCGGAACACCAGGTGGGGAAACCCACACAGTCACAGGGAGAACGTGCAAACTCCACACAGACAGCGCCCCTGGTCGGGATCGAACCCGGGTCTCTGGTGATGGGAGGAAGCAGCTCTTCTCGCTGAGCCACTGTGCTGTTCGAAGAAGTACATCCAAGGTTTACCAGATGTTTTCTGGATTGGGGAGGTGTGTCCTGAGGAATGGGGTCTCTACTCTCAGACTAGAAGAATGAGAGGTGATCACATTGAATGCAGTGATAACAGTTGCCCAGGCTGGGGTATCTAGAGCTAGAATTCAGTCTCAACATAAGGTGTGTCTAAGGACAGAAGGGAACACAAAATGAGGTAGTGAATCTTTGCAATTCTCTACCCAAGGCTGTGGAGATTCGCCTACTGAGTATATTCGAGGCGTTGTGTTTATAAAGGTTCAGCATGGCTTCCTTGTGTTTGACACACTCTGCCTCTGCCAATAAAACCTGGAATTGTGTATGTAGACACAGGAGACAGCAGACGTTGGAATCTGGAGCAACAAACAATCTGCTGGAGGAACTCAGGTCCTGATTCACTGTCTTGACCCGAAAAGTCAACAAATCCTTTCCCTCCACAGATGCTGCTCGACCCACTGGGTTTCTCCAGCAGTCTGGAGTTGTGTTACCTGCTGTGTTCCTTCAGCACACTTTACTCTGCATTCTGTATTGTTTTACCCTGTACTACCTCAATGCACTGTGTAATGAATTGACCTGTACGATCGGTTTGCAAGACAAGTTTTCCACTGTACCTCGGTACAAGTGACAATAATAAACCAATTCCAAATTGTTTGGTGCCCTAGAACTGTGCATGCCTTATTAACCGTTTTTACAACCCGTTCTGCCACTTTCAATGATTTGTGCTCCTTACCCCAGGACCCTCTGCTCCTGCATCCACTTTAAAACAGTATCCTTCTCTCCCCACCCTCTGAGTCTTCCACTTCCCTGTCTCTTCCCCCTGCCCCACATGGTCTGCCTATCAGCCACACACTCCTCCCACATGGTCCCCGAACTCCTCCACTCCCCACCTCTGTCTATACCTCTCGCTGCCTTGGTGAAGCAGCCAACATAATCAAAGACCCCACCCACCCGGGTCATTCTCTCTTCTCCCCCCTCCCATCAGGCAGAAGATACAAAAGACCAAAAGCACGTACCACCAGGCTCAAGGACAGCTTCTATCCCTCTGTAATAAGACTATTGAACGGTTCCCTTATACGATGAGATGGACTCTGATCTCACAATCTACCTTGTGACCTTGCACCTTATTGTCTACCTGCAATACACTTCCCTGTAGCTCCGACACTTTACTCTGTTATTGTTTTTACCCTGTACTACCTCAATGCACTGTGTAATGAATTGACCTGTACGATCGGTGTGCAAGACAAGTTTTTCGCTGTACCTCGGTACAAGTGACAATAATAAACCAACACCCACTGTTCCCATCTGCCTACCACCCCTCCCTTACCTGCTTCCACTCACCAACCTCCCTACTTGTCAGATTCCGTCATCTGCAGCCCTCTGTTGCCTCCAGCTCTCACCTCCCAGCTTCTGTCGATCTCTCCACTCTTCCCTCCCCCACTCAACTGTCAATTGACCCCTCCTCACCTGGATCCACCAATCACCTGCCAGCCCTTGCCCCTCACCTCTGTATTATCTCCCCACTACTCTCAGTCCAGATGAAGGGTCTCGATCTGAATCGTCGACTGTTCATTTCCCCCCCACTGATGCTGCCTGACCCGCTGAGTTTCTCCAGCAGCTTATTTCTTTGCTCCAGATTCCAGCATCTGTGGTCTCTGGTGTCCGTGAACTTCACTCTATACTCCATCTCCTGATACTTCCTAAAAAACGCATCACCTCACATTTCTCCACATCAAGCGTTTATGTGCCGCAAACTGAACATCCCACCAGCCTTTCTACATCTATGGACAGAGTAAATGTGAGTAGGCTCTTTCCACCTAGATTACAAGAGATAAGTACGAGAGGACATGGCTTTAGGGTGAAAGGGGAAAGGTTTAGGGGGAACACTGGGGGGAACTTCTTCACTCAGAGAGTGGTGGGAGTGTGGAACGGGCTGCCATCTGACGTTGTAAATGCGGGCTCACTCATAAGTTTTAAGAATAAATTGGATAGATACATGGACGGGAGAGGTCTGGAGGGTTATGGACTGGGTGCAGGTCAATGGGACTAACGGAATAAAGTTTTGGCACAGACTAGAAGGGCTGAATGGCCTGTTTTCTGTGCTGTAGTGTTCTATGGTTCTATTTTGCTGAAAGTTATCAATGTTTTTTTGCAGTCCACAGTACTGGAAACTGTCAATCTCATTTGACCTCAGCAACAGTCTATACACCTGGAATAAAACCTCCCTGTTCTTAAACTCCAGCCCCGTTACAATGAAGGCCAAAATGCCGTTTGCCTTCTTAACCACTTGCTGAACCTGCCTGCTAACTTTTTCTCCAGTCAGAAGTTTCAAGGGGATTTGAAAGCGGATTTTCTCACTCAGAAGGTCGTTGAACCCCGGAACGTTCCTGCTGAGGGCATGGTGGAGACAGTTACTCTCAGAACATTTGAGTATTTACAGCACTTGAAACACCATGAAATAGAAGGCTATGGTCAGATTCCTGGGAAACCGCACTGTGTAATGAATTGACCTGTACAGACAGTGTGCAAGACAAGTTTTTCACTGTATCTCGGCACAAGTGACAATAATAAACCAATTCCAAGCATATTCATATTGATAGCTATTTGACAACCAAGGTGGAACGGAAGGGCCTGTTTCCGTGCTGTGTGATTGAGTTTGGCAGAGACAGACAGCCAGTATCTTTCTCCCCAGGGTCAAAATGTCTAATTAGCAGGCGAGGGGGTAAGTTCAAAGGAGATGTGGGGGGGAGGGGGGGGCAAGTTCTTTTCCCCACACACAAGAGTAGTGGGTGCCTGGAATGCACTGTCAGGGGTGGTGGTGGAGGTAGATGCGATAGAGGTGTTTAAGAGGCTCTTAGATAGGCACATGGATGTGCGGAGAATGGAGGGATGTGGACATTGTGCAGGCAGAAGGGATTAGTTTAGTTAGGCGTTTAATTACCAGTTTAATAAGGTCAGCACAACATGGTGGGCCAAAGGGCCTGTTCCTGTGCTCTATCACTCTCTATCTAACCTCCTGCAGAGTCCTCTGGATATTCCACCTTCTCGCACAAAACTCATTTCTCAACAAAAGGCCATAGTTTGTCACTCCCACTGTTAGATAATATACTCTGACCCTGTGGAGTTTGAAATGACTTGTTGCCAGCCACTAATTTCAACAGTTCCTGAGTGTTTAGGAGGAAGTGAAGAAACACTTCAAGTGACTTTTGTATTTCAGTGACAGGAAACAAACAGCAGTGGGTGAGGCGGACACCAGACTGAAGTGTTGGCGATGCTCTCTCTCCGGGTCTGTCTCTGCGCGGTCCTGCTGTCGGACTCGGTCCAGGGATACAGTAGGTGTTTTCTATTGACCCAATTACCTCCTTGTTGTCTTGCTCCTAACCGATCATTTTCCTTTCTGGTGGCGCTCCAGCTGTTTAGATGTTGGCTTACACTGGGGTCCGTCAATGGGGGGGATGTTTAGATATTGCCCATCCCAAAGTGCCCTTGACGAGGTGGGTGTGAGACTCCTTCGACCACTGTACTCCTTCTGCTGAAGGCGATCCCCAGTGCTGTTGGGAAGAGAGATCCAAGTCTTACATCCAACGAAAATTAAGGATGGACGATACGTTTCCAAGCCTGGATGAAATGCAGCTTGGAGGGGAACCTGTGGGTGGTGGTGTTCTCGTTCACCTGCTGCTCTTGGTGGGAGAGGTGGAGGGTTCGGGAGGCGCTGTTGGAACAGCCCGGGCGAGTAACTGCAGTGCATGTAGTAGACAGTGCACACTGCAGCCACTGTGCACTGGTGGGAACGGTGTGTTTAGGGGGGTGGATGGAGTGGCCTGTGTTGTCCTGCGTGGTGTCTGGAGGACCTTGAGAGTTGTTGGAGCTGCATTCACCTAGATAAGTGGACAGTGTTCCATCACACTTCTGACGTGTGCCTTGCGGATGGTGCAAAGGCCTTGGGGTGTCAGGAGGTGAGTGACTGAACCTCTGATGTTTTATAGAACATAGAACTCCACAGCACAGTACAGGCCCTTCGGCCGATGATGTTGTGCTGACATTTTATCCTGCTGTAAGATCTATCTAACCTTTCCCTCCCACATAGCCCTCCATTTCTCTATCATTCATGCGTCTATCCAAAAGACTCTTAAATGTCCCTAATGTATCTGCCCCCACAACCTCCGCCGGCAGTGCGTTCCACGCACCCACCACTCTGCAAAAAAGCTTACCCCTGACCCATCCCCCTTATACCCCTTCCTCCAATCACGTTAAAATTATGCCCCCTCGTGTTAGCCATTTTTGCCCTGGGGGAAAAGTCTCTGACTGTCCACTCGATCTATGCCCCTTATCATCCTGTGCACCTCTATCGTCACCTCTCATCCTCCTTCTCTCCAAAGAGAAAAGCCCGAGCTCACTCAACCTATCCTCAAAGAAATGCTCTCCAATCCAGGCTACATCCTAGTAAATCTCCTCTGCACCCTCTCTAAAGCTTCCACATCCTTCCTATAATGAGGCGACCAGAACTGAACACACTACTCCAAGTGTGGTCTAACCAGAGTTCTATAGAGCTGCAACAGTACCTCACAGCTCTTGAACTCAGTACCCCGACTAATGATGGTCAACACCATACGCCTTCTTAACAACCCTATCGACCTGCGCAGCAACCTTGAGGGATCTATGGACGTGAACCCTAAGATCCCTCTGTTCCTCCACACTGCCAGGAGTCCTGCCATTAACCTTATATGCTGCCTTCAAATCCGACCTTCCAAAGTGTATCACTTCAGTTTTCTGCATTGAACGCCATCTGCCACTTCTCAGCTCAGCTCTGCATCCTGTCAATGTCCTGTTGTAACCTACAGCAACCTTCTACACTATCCACAACACCACCAACCTTCGTATCATCAGCAAACTTACTAACCCACCCTTCCACATCCTCATCCAAGTCATTTATAAAAATCACAAGAGCAGGGGTCCCAGAACAGATCCCTGTGGAACACCACTTGTCACTGACGTCCAGGCAGAATATGCTCCATCTACCACCACCCTCTGTCTTCTATGGGCGAGCCAATTCTGAATCCACACAGCCAAGTTTCCCTGGATCCCATGTCTCATGACTTTCTGAATGAGCCTTCCATGAGGAACCTTATCAGACACCTTACTAAAATCACATCCACTGCTCTACCTTCATCAATGTGCTTTGACACACCCTCAAAGAATATAATCAGGCTTGTGAGGCACGATCTGCCCCTCACAAAGCCATGCTGACTGTCCCTAATCAGCCTATGCTTCTCCAAATGCCCATAAATCCTGTCTCTAAGAATCTTCTCCAGTAATTTGCCCACCATTGAAGTAAGACTCACTGGTCTGTAATTCCCAGAGTTATCCCTACTCCCTTTCTTAAACAAAGGAACAACATTTGCCACCCTCCAATCATCTGGCACTACTCCTTTGGCCAATTAGGATGTAAAGATCATCGCCAAAGGTGCAGCAACCTCTTCCCTCGCTTCCCGTAATAACCTTGGATATATCCCATCCGGCCCCGGTGATTTATCTATCCTAATGTTTTTTAGAAGTTCCAGCACATCCTCTTTCCTCACGTCGACATGCCCCAGCACATCAGCCTGTCGTACGCCGTCCTCACAAACGTCAAGGTCCCTCTCCCTGGTGAATACAGAAGCAGAGTATTCATTAAGGGCGTCCCCTACCTCTTCCGACTCCAGGCACATGTTTCCTCTTTTATCCCTGATCGGTCCTCCCCTCACTCTGGTCATCCTCCTATTCTTCACATACGTGTAGAATCCCTTGGAGTTTTCCTTGATTCTACTTGCCAAGGACTTCTCATGCCCCCTTCTCGCTCTCCTGTGTCCATTCTTAAGCTCCCTCCTGGCTACCTTGTAACTCTCCAGAGCCCTGACTGATCCATGCTTTCTAAACCTTAGGTAAGCTTCCTTCTTCCTCTTGACAAGATATCCTACGTCTCTTGTCAACCATGGTTCCTTCACTCTACCATCCTTACCCTGCCTCAATGGGACAAACCTATCTAGAGCCCCATACAAGTACTCCCTAAAACACCTCCACATTTCCACTGTGCACTTCCCCAAGAACATCTGTTCCCAATTTATGCTCCCAAGTTCCTGCCTAATAGCATCATAATTCCCCCTCCCCCAGTTAAATACTTTCCCATATCGTCTGCTCCTATCCCTCTCCAAGGCTACCGTAAAGGTCAAGGAGTTATGGTCCTCTCTGAAATGCTCTCCCACCAAGAGATCTGAAACCTGATCAGGCTCATTGCCTAGTACCAGGTCCAGAACGGCCTCTTCTCTAGTCGGCCTGTCCATGTACTGCGTCGGGCAGATCGTGGAGCTGGGGTGGGGAGTGGGGGAAGATTGTGGGGCTGGAGGGGGAAGTGGGGGCAGATTCAACTAGGGCATTCAAAGGGGAGTGTGTGGAATCTCTGAAAGGAAGGAATTCGTGGGGTTGTGAGGAGAGGGTGGGGGAGTGGGACTGGCCTGTTGTTCTTACAAGAGGGCCAGTGTGGAGTCAATGGGCAGAACGTCCTCCTCCCCTGCTGTAATCATCCTGTCACTCCGAGGGAATTGCAAAAACTCTTCTGTCGGTAACCAGTGCCCCAGAAAGTCCAACCACCGCCTCTCCTCCACACAATGAAGCAGCAACACTGTAAACACCAACAGAGCCGGCGAACAGACGGTAATTACAGACCCCAGAAGCACTGACTGGATCCCAGTCTGTAACCCACCCCCGGGTATCAGTTGTTGTACATATAACCCCCGAACCCTTCCCATGTCAGACCCCAGCCTGTAACCCACTCCCCTGTGTTGATGTATAACCCAGGCCCACCGACAGCTGATGATACAACTGTGACTCCACCCCAGGGCCGGGTCCAGTGCGGTTCTGAAACTCCGTGTCTGTTCCCCAGATCTTCTGATGCTCTCTCTCCCTCTCTCTCTTTCTGCAGACTATTCGTTCAATGGTTGGTCCATGTCTGGTGCTGATGAGGTATCTGCCGTGGAAGGGGCCTCCGCTGTGTTACCCTGCACTTTCACCCACACACCCTCCGACCTCGCCATCAACGGCTCCGTGATCTGGTTCAGAAAGAAGAGGGAATCAGATGCTGATAAACCGGTGTTTAACTGCACGTATCCCAATTCCGGCCCCTCCCGGTGCGATGGAGCGACTCAGGAGGCCGGAGGAGGTCGGTTCAGATTGGTGGGAAACCTCAGGCAGAGGGATGCCTCGATAATGGTGGAGCGCCTGAGCCGGGAGGACGGTGGTCGGTATCGCTGCCGGGTGGAGCTCAATGTTGGAAAGTTTGAAACTCGAGTTCTAACGGCCCTGTCTGTGAGAGGTGAGGGACAATGCCCATGCGTTGAGCTGTAAAGGTGCAATGGGTCCCAAATTTTCTCCCGTGAAAATATATTTTATTCGTAATTTACAAGTAATTAGGTGACATGCCGAAACTTCCCTTCACACAGTGATCAACACTTCAAATGGTAAAGTTGGTAAATTGGTTTATTATTGTCACACGTACCGAGGTACAGTGAAAAACTTTGTTTTGCATGCCGTCCATACAGATCATTTTATCACATCAGTGCATTGAGGTAGTACAAGGGAAAAGAATGCAAACCATAGAACCATACAGCATAAAACAAGCCCTTCGGCCCACCATGTTGTGCTGTCCATCAAACCACCCTCACTATCTAACCCTTTCCTCCCACATATCCCTCTATCTCACATTCCTCCTTGTGCAGAATAAAGTGCTACAGTTACAGAGAAAGTGCAGTGCAGGCAGACAATAAGGTGCAAGGTCATAACGAGGTGGATTGTGAGGTCAAGAGTCCATTTTATCGTACTAGGGAATCGTTGTCACGAACCAGCAACAAAAGAAACACACTGAGCATGATTCAGTGTTAAAAACTATTTTATTAATCACTACTTGTGATAATACATAAAATAAAAGGAAAAATGTTAGTATGTTAGAATTCAAAAATGTTAAACTTTGAACGTTAACCCCAAAACTAAACTCTTCATGTGTGTGTGACAAAGTCCAAAACTCCCAGTTCAGGAATGGTTCTTAAAGTTCAGTTCTGCAAGCCATAAGGTGAAACATGAGCAAGGGCTTCTTCAACAACCACTGTTGTCTGAAGATAAGACGTAGATGTAGAGAACATAGAGAGAGTAAATACGAAATCCAAATGTTCCACGATGGAACCCAAACGACACTCCAGTGTTTACTCGGTAGTGACTTCCTCACCCCGAAAAGCATCCGAATCGTGGTCGTCCACACACAAATACCTGTTTCCTTCTACAGGTCAGCAACAAAGTGAACTTCACCGGATTACTTCCAACTTCCATACATGGATTTCAGTGGCAGACACAGTTATTGTTTCTCATCCATCGATAGAGAAAACTAGCAGGCTGGTGTCTCTCTCCCTTCTCTCTCTCTCTCCTTCTTCTGACTTCTTCAACAACGTCATTACGTCCTTTATCTTCTCTTGACGTAAGCACGCCCCACACACACATACACACACACTCTCTATCTTAAAGGGACTTTCACTGAGTCCGTAACACCTCCCACCTAAAAAAAAATTTTTCCCAAGAAAAATTTAACCACACATACAGTTAGAAATGTTAATAATTATCATGCTACACAACTACAGACTATCAGATTAATACAGATACATGTTTCCCATTTAACATCGGGAAAGACAATCAGCAATCACATTATCTTTGCCTTTAATATGAGTTATCATGAGATCAAACTCTTGCAAAATTAAACTCCAGTTTAACAGCCTTCTGTTCTTGTTTTTGACTCGGCTCAGAAACACCAATGGGTTATGATCTGTATATACAGTCAATGGTTTCTGAGCGGTGCAAACATATACACTGAAATGTTGCAAGGCTAAAACAAGCGACAGTAATTCCTTCTCTATGGTGGAATAATTCTTTTGATGCTCATTAAATTTCTTTGAAAAGTAAGCTACAGGATGGTCAATATCATCAAGGTCACCCTTCTGCAACAACACAGCTCCTGCAGCTTCATCACTGGCATCTACTGCTAACGAAAATGGCCTTTCAAAGTGAGGTGTTTTGAGCACAGGATGGTAGCATAAAATGGCTTTCAGCTTCTCAAATGCTTCTTGACAAGAATCTGTCCAAACAAACTTTACTCCCTTCTTCAGAAGATTAGTTAGGGGAAGAGCAATATCAGCAAAATTTTTACAAAATTTTCGGTAATATCCAACCATTCCCAAAAATCCTCTAACAGTCCTCGTACCTGTGGGAATAGGGAACTCAGATATTGCTTGAACTTTTGCCTGAACAGGAGCTTGCTTGCCTTGACCTACAACATAACCAAGATACATCACAGTGGCATGGCCAAATTCACTTTTAGCCAAGTTAACTGTAAGGTTAGCCTTGGAAAGTCTTTCAAACAACCTTTCTAACGCAGAGATGTGATCTTCCCAAGTATCATTCCCAGTCACTAAGTCGTCAATGTAGGCATCTGTATGTTTTAACCCATGAATCACCGAATTAATCATTCTTTGAAATGTTGCCAGAGCATTTTTCATTCCAAATGGTAAAACATTGTATTCATACAATCCAGAAGGGGTTACAAAGGCAGAAATCTCCCTTCCTCTATCTGTTAATGGAACACACCAGTACCCTTTTAATAGGTCAATCTTTGTAAGAAATTTTGCCTTTCCCACTCTGTCTATGCAATCATCCACCCTAGGAATAGGGTAAGCATCTGACTTTGTTACAGCATTCACTTTCCTGTAATCTGTGCAAAATCTAACAGTTCCATCAGGTTTAGGTACAATAACACAGGGCGAACTCCAATTTGAAGTAGAATGTCTAATAATATCATTTTCCAACATGTATTTTATCTCCTGATCAACAAGTTTACTTTTTTCCACATTCATTCGATATGGGTGCTGTTTGATTGGTTTTGCATCCCCAACATCAACATCATGGGTAATTATCAATGTTCTGTTTGGAACATCTGGGAACAGATTTTTAAATTTTAAAATTAATTCTCTCATCTGTTGTTTTTGTGAAACTTGTAAATGGTCCAACTTCGTTTCAAGGTTCTCCAGGATATTTTGGTTTTTTAGTTTTGATGGAACAATATTTGGTCTAAATTGGCCTTCCTCAACATCAACATCAGGCATTCTAGAAACAACCTTTACATCATCCACCAAGGTCACAACTGAATCCCTCTCATAATAAGGTTTTAGCATATTTACATGACAGAGTTGTGTTTTCTTGCGTCTATCTGGTGTTTTGATTATATATGTTAGATCAGTCACTCGAGATTCAATAACATAGGGTCCAGAAAAACGAGATTGCAAGGGATTATTTTGGCTAGGGAAAAATACCAACACCTTTTGCCCCACTGCGAATGTCCTAGGCCGAGCACGTCTATCAAAATATGTCTTCATTCTTATCTGGCTGGTTTTCAAATTCTCTCTCGCTAGCTGGCAGATTCTCTCCAACTGAGTTTTAAATTTTTGGACATAGTCCAACAGACTCAAGTGCACTTCTTCATTAACCCATTGCTCTCTCAACAACTCCAAAGGTCCTCTCACCCTATGTCCAAATACAAGCTCAGACGGACTAAATCCTATTGACTCCTGGATTGAATCTCTAACGGCAAACAAAAGTAAATGGATACCTTCGTCCCAATCCTTTGTGTTTTCAAAGCAATAAGTCTTCAGCATATTTTTGAGAGTAGAATGAAATCTCTCCAGAGCTCCTTGAGATTCTGGGTGATATGCAGATGCTACAATTTGCTTTGCTCCCAGCTCATAGACTAGTTGTTGAAAAAAATTTGACATAAAATTACTACCTTGATTAGATTGAATTTCTTTTGGCAAACCAAACAAGGTAAAAAATTTTAAAAGAGCCTTTGACACCGTCTTGGCCTTAATATTTCTAAGGGGTATTGCTTCTGGAAATCTAGAAGTGGCACACATGATGGTTAACAAATACTGATTTCCAGTCTTAGACTTTGGTAAGGGGCCAACACAGTCCACAATCACCTTCGAAAAGGCTCACCAAAAGCAGGAATTGGTTTCAAAGGAGCCACAGGGGGTTTTTGATTTGGTTTACCTACCATCTGACATGTGTGACAGGTTTGACAAAACATCACCACATCTTTTCTCAAACCAGGCCAATAGAATTGTTTCAAGATCTTCCCTACAGTTTTATTCACCCCAAAATGACCACCCAAAGGCATACTATGGGCCAGGTTTAAAATTTCATCCCTATAAACTTTTGGAACAACAACCTGATGAATAACTTCCCATTCCTCATTAACGGGGACATGAGGAGGTCTCCATTTCCTCATTAACACTCCATTTTTAACATAATATCCAATTGGCACTTTTTCAATCTCCTCACATGAGAGAGCTTTTTCTTTCAATTCTGTCAACTCAGGGTCCTTTGTCTGTTCCACCATAAAATCCTTCCTCGACAAAGACAAATCTTTAAATTCAGGCTCACTATAAGGATGTTGATCCTCCAGTGAAGACAGAAAAGTCTCAGATAAGGCATCATAATTTTCTTCCTGTTTAGGACTGTCACAGGGAACTACATCAGGCTGCACCGGACTGTCTGTCTTGGCTAATTCTTTAGCTCTAGCTCGAGTCACCGCACATGATGGGTAAACATCTGAATCATTCTCAGACTCATCAATCCTTGGTTTGGTCGTTAACCGTACCACAGGATCACTTTCTCCATCTGCAAGGTCATTCCCCAATAACAAAGCAACTCCTTCCACTGGCAACCTAGGTCTTATCCCTATCTCGACTGGTCCTTCTACGAACTTTGACTTTAAAATCACCCTGTGTAAAGGGACAGATATGGTGTCATCTGTAACGCCTCGCACTAGATTTACCTCACCAGTGTCAGTTTCTTCACCAAAATTTAAGACACTGTCCAGCAAGAGAGATTGACTAGCCCCAGTATCTCTAAGAATTTTCACTGGCACCTGGGGTGACTCATCATTCAGTGAAACAAAACCCTCTGATACATAAGAACGGAATTCCTTTCTCACCTCCTCCAACTTTTCAGCTTTTACCTCTTGCAAGGACTGATCTTTAACAGCATCTCCTAAACCTTTTTGATTTTTAATTGCCTGAAAGCAAGCATTGGGCACAGCTTCCTTCCTTTTCTTCAAAAGGGCACAATTAGATATCACATGGCCAGGTTTCCTACAGTAATAACAAGTACGCTCAACAGGTTTCTCCAGCACGGGCTTCTTTTCATCCTTTCCTTTTTGATTACCTCCCAATTTAATCTCCGGTTTACCTGGATTGTCCCTGTAACTCTTTTGAAAGGTTTTAGGTTGTCCCCATTTGGAGTTATGGGTTAAAGCATAATCATCTGCCAACCTAGCAGTTTCTTGTAAAGTTTCCACCTCCTTTTCATTTAAATATGTTGTTAATTCAGCTGGAACACATCTTTTAAAGTCTTCCACTAATATCAACTCTTTCAATTTATCAAAATCCCCATCTACATTTTTATCCATGTACCATTGTTCAAAACATATTCTCTTTCTATTGGCAAATTCCATGTAAGTCTGATCTGCAGATTTCCTCAAGTCTCTGAATTTTTGTCTATAAGCTTCAGGTACCAATTCATAGGCCTTCAATATAGCTTGTTTTACCTTGGTATAATCAGCTGCATCCTCAGCAGACAAAGCAGAATAAGCTTTTTGAGCTTTACCTTTAATCACACTCTGTACCATAAGAGCCCATCCTTTCCTTGGCCAGTTTGAACTCACAGCAAAATGTTGGAAATACTGATCAACCTGATCTTCTTCAAAAGGAGGGACTAATCGAACCTCCCTGCTGGCTGAAAAACCATCATCAGAATCAGATTCCGAACTCTTACGCTTCATTTTTAACTCATGCTGCCTCTCTTTCTCCTCGCTATCCAGCTCCATCCTCCTCAATTCCATCTGCTTCATTGCTAGATCAGCCTCTATCTTCATCTGAGTTATCTCTCGTTCAGCCTCTAATTTCTTTTGTTCGGCTTCTATCTTTAACTGGGTTTGCTCTCGTTCAGCCTCTAATCTCTTTTGCTCTCGTTCAGCTTCTAATTTATTTTGCTCTCGTTCAGCCTCTATCTTTGCCAGCTGCACCTGTGCCTCAGAAATTGCTATTTCGCTGCCAGGAAACTGTTTTAACACTTCCTTCTCAAACACCTTCTTTTCCACATAATGGCCAGCTATCGGTCTCTGAATATCTGCCTTTCTCATAGACTGCTTTACTTCTGTAAGGTTTAACCTTGTAGCAATCTTTATCAGATCATCCTTTTTCGCCACCTCCAATCCCTTTTGGGTTGGTGACTCCAAAAATGCCTTAATATCCATTGCTGCTGGTTTCCACACACACAAGCCAATTAAAAAGAATTTATCAGACCTCCCTCAAAAATCTTTGGCTTGAATCCCGAACAAATCTCGTCAATCTGGGGAACGATCCCAGACGACACTCGTTAATCTTTGGATTGGATCCCGGACGAACCCCCAATTTTGTCACAAACCAGCAACAAAAGAAACACACTGAGCATGATTCAGTGTTAAAAACTATTTTATTAATCACTACTTATGATAATACGTAAAATAAAAGTAAAAATGTTAGTATGTTAGAATTCAAAAATGTTAAACTTTGAATGTTAACCCCAAAACTAAACTCTTCGTGTGTGTGTGACAAAGTCCCAAACTCCCAGTTCAGGAATGGTTCTTAAAGTTCAGTTCCGCAAGCCATAAGGTGAAACATGAGCAAGGGCTTCCTCAACAACCACCGTTGTCTGAAGATAAGACGTAGATGTAGAGAACATAGGGAGAGTAAATACGAAATCCAAATGTTCCACGATGGAACCCAAACAACACTCCAGTGTTTACTCGGTAGTGACTTCCTCACCCCGAAAAGCATCCGAATTGTGGTCGTCCACACACACAAATACCTGTTTCCTCCTACAGGTCAGCAACAAAGTGAACTCCACCGGATTACTTCCAACTTCCATACATGGATTTCAGTGGCAGACACAGTTATTGTTTCTCATCCATCGATAGAGAAAACTAGCAGGCTGGTGTCTCTCTCCCTTCTCTCTCTCTCTCCTTCTTCTTCTGACTTCTTCAACAATGTCATTACGTCCTTTATCTTCTCTTGACATAAGCACGCCCCACACACACATACACACACACACTCTCTATCTTAAAGGGACTTTCACTGAGTCCGTAACACCGTTCAATAGTCTTATAACAGCAAGATAGAAGCTGTCCTTGAGCCTGGTGGTACGCGCTTTCAGGCTTTTGTATCTTCTGCCCGATGGGAGGGGGGAGAAGAGAGAATGTCCAGGGTGGGTGGGGTCTTTGATTATGTTGGCTGCTTTACCGAGGCAGCGAGAAGTGTAGACAGAGTCCATGGAGGGGAGGCTGGTTTCTGTGATGAGCTGGGCTGTGTCCACAACTCTCTGCAGTTTCTTGCAGTCCTGGGCAGAGCAGTTGCTGTACCAAGCCGTGATGCTTCCATAAAGGATGCTTTCTATGGTGCCTCGATAAAAGTCGGTGATTGTCAAAGGGGACATGCCAAATTTCTTTAGCCTCCTGAGGAAGTAGAGGCGCTGGTGAGCTTTCTTGGCCGTGGCATCTACGTGGTTGGACCAGCACAGGCTATGGGTGATGTTCACTCCTTGGAACTTGAAGCACTCAACCCTCTTGACCTCAGCACCATTGATACATTGATACACTAAGGACACAGGAGCCTGTACACTGCCCCCTTCCTGAAGTCGATGACCAGCTCTTTTGTTGACATTGAGGGAAAAGTTGTTGCCATGACACCATATCACTAAGCTCTCTGTCTCCTTCCTGTACGCCAACTCATCGTTATCTGAGATACGGCCTACAATGGTGGTATCATCTGCAAACTTGTAGATGGAGTTAGAGCAGAATCTGGCCACCAGATGCAATAAACCATGAAATAACTCGAGAAATAATTTAATTCCCCAGTTAGGAGAAGGGGGGTTGGGAATGAAAGAGTTAATCTGGGTTGAATGGCTCGTAATGAGTGAGACACAGCCAAGGGTGTTTTCATCTGGGTGGGTGCTGTGTGGGGGGGGGGGGTTAAGCATTTTATTACTTCATGGGATGGAAATATTGTCAGGAGTTAAATGTGTTTGGCGAGAGTTAACTGACACATTCCGGTGTCTGTCCTCCCCTCAGCTCCTGACGGGAACGGCTCAGTGGTGAACGGGACTGAGGGAGCTTCGGCCACGTTACCCTGTGTGTTCACACGGTATCAGTTCTACCACAACCTACACACGGTGACGTGGGTGAGGAAGGATCCCTACCGACACATCGTCACCTTCACACACCATAGAAATGGGTCCTGGGCAGCGGAAAACGGAGTGACTCGGTACGAGCTCGTCGGGGACCCAGAGCAGGGAAACGCCTCGACCAGGATCAAGCAGCTGAGTGCGGAGGACAGTGACGGGTACCTGTGTCTGGTGGAGTTCAGGAAACCGGACTATTACCGTTATCCGTTCTTCGGCCACAACCCCGACTACAAAATAGACCACCCGTTTATCCATCTGTCCCAGTGTGAGGTCCGTCTGCGGGTCAGAGCCGGTAAGAAACCATTGCCACACTCTGCAGTGTACAGGGAGGGTGTAACACTTTGTCAGAACCTCTGCCACATGTTGCATTTGGTGTAACCTCCACCTCAGCCTTCAGTGTCCAGACCCTGGGGCTGAATGTTGTGTGAGTCACTCGCAGAGTCCGCTGACATTGAGTTGAGCTTCTCCACCATGTCTTGATCTCAGACGATCCTTCACCCAGGATGGTTCCACAGGTACTCAATTGGCTCCCTGACTGTGGGAGGCATCACAGCCAAGTTGGGCCTTGCCTGAGTCCAGGAGTCACATGTGGACTCGTAACTGAGGAGCAGCAGCTCTAAATCCAGCAGCTATCACAGAGGATGCACCTTCTGCAAAACGTCATGCCAAGGTTCTTTGGTAAATTCGTTTATTATTGTCACAGGTACTGAGGTACAGTGAAAAACTTTGTTTTGCGTGCTGTCCATACAGATCATTTCATCACATCAGTGCATTGAGGTAGTACAAGGGAAAACAATAACAGAATGCAGAATAAAGTGTTACAGTGACAGAGAAAGTGCAGTGCAGGCAGACAATAAGGTGCAAGGTCATAACGAGGTGGACTGTGAGGTCAGGAGTCCAATTTGTCATACTAGGGGACGGTTCAATAGTCTTATAACACCGAGATAGAAACTGTGCTTGAGCCTGGTGGTACGTGCTTTCAGGCTTTTGTACCTTCTGCCCGATGGGAGGGGGGAGAAGAGAGAATGTCCGGGGTGGGTGGGGTCTTTGATTATGTTGGCTGCTTTACTGAGGCAGCAAGAAGTGTAGACAGAGTCCATGGAGGGGAGGCTGGTTTCTGTGATGTGCTGGGCTGTGTCCACAACTCTCTGCAGTTTCTTGTAGTCCCAGGCAGAGCAGTTGCTGTACCAAGCCATGATGCATAGGATGTATACGATGTATATCGGATGCTTTCTATGATGCATCAGTAAAAATTGGTGAGGGTCAAAGGGGACATGACTTTAGCCTCCTGAGGAAGTGGAGGCGCTGGTGAGCTTTCTTGGCCATAGTGTCCACCTGGCTGGATCAGGACAGGCTATTGATGATGTTAACTGCTAGGAACTTAACTCTCAATCCTCTCGACCTCAGCACCATTGACGCAGCAGGTGCATGCACACCGCCCCCCTTCCTGAAGTCAATGACCAGCTCTTTTGTTTTGCTGACATTGAGGGAAAGGTTGTTGTCATGACACCATGTCACTAAGCTCTCTATCTCCTTCCTGTACTCCGACTCATCGTTATTTGAGATACGGTCCACTACGGTGCTGTCATCTGCAAACTTGTAGAGGGAGTTAGAGCAGAATCTGGCCACACATTCATGAGTGTATAGGAAATAGAGCAGGGGCTGAGGACGCAGCCTTGTGGGGCACCGGTGTTGAGGATAATCGTGCCGGAGGTATTGCTGCCTCCTTGCGGTCTGTTAGTCAGAAAGTTAAGGATCTAGTTGCAAAGTCCCAGGTCTCAGAGTTTGGTGATGAATTTGCTTGGAATTATGGTATTGAAGGCAGAGCTGTAGTCAATAAACAATAGTCTAATGTAGGTGCCTTTACTGTCCGGATGCTCCAGAGATGAGTGTAGGTCCAGGGAGATGGTGTCCGGCGTGGACCTGTTATGGCGGTAGGCGAATTGCAGTGGGTCGAGGTTGTCTGGGAGGCTGGAGCTGAAGTGCGCCGTAACCAGCCTCAGGCAGCACTCCATGATGGTGGATGTCAGATGGTATGCAGGTTCTTGACCGGAAATGTTGATCATCCCTCTGCCTCCATAGATGCTGCCTGACCCACTGAGGTCCTCCAGCAGTTTGTATTATGCACCTCACCGAGCTGTATGTTCACAGAGTCAGCAAGTCGTCTAGGACAGAAACTTTGACTTCCCAGCACTTAAAAAGGCTAAGGAAAGCACCAGAAACCCTTCACTTTCAATTTTCAGCAACGTCTTCCACACCTCACGGCCCATGCATCATTTATTTTTTCTTCTTATTTATCTCCCTCAGATAAACGACAAGAGAAAGCTGTGACTCACCACCCTTTATCACGTGGCACCACCACCCTCTCCGTCACCTGGACTCCCTTGGTCTCCGTCCTATCACAGCCATTCCCCTTGTTCTGGCTGCCCCTCCCCTTTCTCAGCTGCTCACTGCTCCAATTCTGATGCAAGGTTGTCGACCAGAAACATTACCTGTTTCTTTCTCCACAGATGCTGCCTGACCCGCTGAGCGTTTCCAGCATTTTCTGTTTTTATTTCAGATTTTTAGCACGTGTAGTTTTAGGCTTTTATTTCCTAAAAAGTGGTATTTCATTCTTATTCATTCACAAACGTGGCCATTTCCTACAAGGTCTAACACTTATTGCCCATTCTCTGGTGATGGGAATGGACTAACTCCTATTGGAATTGGTTTACTATTGTAACATGTACCGAGGTACGGTGAAAAACTTGTCTTACAAATTGATCGTACAGGTCAATTCATTACACAGTGCAGTTACATTGAGTTAGTACAGTGCAGTGCATTGATGTAATACAGGTAAAAACAATAACAGTACAGAGTAAAGTGTCACAGCAACAGAGAAAGTGCAGTGCAATAAGGTGCAAGGTCACGACAAGGTAGATCGTGAGGTCAGAGTCCATCTCATTGTATAAGGGAACCGTTGAATAGTCATAGAAATATAGAAACATAGAAAACCTGCAGCACAATTCGGGCCCATCGACCCACAAAGCTGTGCCGAACATGTCCCTACCCTAGAAATTACTAGGCTTACCCATAGCTCTCTATTTTTCTAAGCTCCATGTACCTATCCAACAGTCTCTTGAAAGACCCTATTGTATCCGCCTCCACCGCCGTTGCCGGCAGCCCATTCCACACACTCACCACTCTCTGAGTAAAAAACTTACCCCTGACATCTCCTCTATATCTACTCCCTAGAACCTTGAACCTATGTCTTCTTGTGGCCACCATTTCAGCCGTGGGGAAAAGTCTCTGACTATCTACCCTTTCAATACCTCTCATCATCTTGTACACCTCTATCAGGTGCCCCCTCATCCTCCGTCTCTCCAAGGAGAAAAGGCCGAGTTCCCTCAACCTGCTTTCATAAGGCATGCTCCGCATTCCAGGCAGCATCCTTGTAAATCTCCTCTGTACCCTCTCTATGGCTTCCGCATCTTTCCTGTAGTGAGGCGACCAGAACTGAGCACAATACTCCAAGTGGGGTCTGACCAGGGACATATATGGCTGCAACAATACCTCACGGCTCCTAAATTCAATTCCCCGATTGATGAAGGACAATACACCATATGCCTTCTTAACCACAGAGTCAACCTGCACAGCCGCTTTGAGTGTCCTATGGACTCGGACCCCAAGATCTTATCACAGTGGGGTAGAAGCTGTCCTTAAGTCTGGTGGCACGTGCCCTCAGGCTCCTGTATTTTCTACCTGATGGAAGAGGAGAGAAGAGAGAATGACCCGGGTGGGTGGGGTCTTTGATTATGCTGGCTGCTACACCAAGGCAGCGAGTGTCCAAGGAGGAGAGGCTGGTGTCCGTGATGCGCTGGGCTGTCCCCACAACTCTCTGCAGCTTCTTGCGGTCCTGGGCAGAGCAGTTGCCGTACCGAGCCGTGATACATCCAGATCAGCTTAGAAAATTGCTCCAGATCATGTTTAAATCCTACGTCAGTAGCTGGGAATTTACATCCGAATAATTGAACAAATCTGAAATAAAAAGCTGGTTATTGTAACCATGATCAATCAGACCACGAGACCACCATCTGCTTCTCTGGTTTTCGGCAGAGGAAATCTGCTGTCCTTCTCTGGTCTATGGACTGAAGGCTGGCGATGAGTTGTGTTCGCCAGCGGTCGGTGCTGGGCCCACTGCTATTTGTCATCTATATCAATGATTTGGATGAGAATGTACAAGGAGTGGTTAGTAAGTTTGCAGATGATATTAAAATAGGTGCTGTTGTAGATGATGAAGAAAATTATCAGGATTTACAGAGGGATTTCGATCAGCTGAGTAAGTGGGCTGAGGAATGGCAAATGAAGTTCAGTTCAGATAAGTGCGAGGTGTTGCATTTCGAGAGGACTAGAACATAAAAGTAATGATGTACTGCTGAGGCTTCATAAGGCATTGGGCAGACCGCATTTGGAATATTGTGTGTTATTTTGGGCCCCGTATCTGAGGGAAGATGTGCTGGCCCTGGAGAGGGTCCAGAGGAGGTTCACAAGAAGGATCCCAGGAAAGAAAGGTTTAACATATGAGGAGCGTTTGACGCCTCTGAGCGAGTTCAGGAGGATGGGGGGGGGGGGGGGGGGTGGGGGATCTCATTGAAACCTACCAGATACTGAAAGGCCTGGATAGAGTGGACATGCAGGGGATGTTTCCATCAGTGGGGGAGTCTAGGATCCGAGGGCACAGCCTCAGAATAAAGGGAGATTTCACAATGGATTATTTACCTTTTCACTTATTTCATAAAGGTGTTTAGCACACTGACCTTCATCAGACAGGGCATTGAGTATAGGAGTTGGAACATTACGTTGCAGTTGTACAGGACGCTGGTGAGGCCGCACTTGGAGTATTGTGCACAGTTTTGGTCACCCTGTTATAAGAAAGATGTTACTAAACTGGAAAGAGTGCAGAAAAGATTTACGAGGATGTGGCCAGGACTCGAAGGACTGAGTTATAGGGAGAGGTTGACCAGGCTAGGGCTTTATTCCTTGGAATGTAGGAGAATGAGGGGTGACCTTGTAGTGGTGTTTGAAATTATGAGAGGCATAGATAAGGTGGACGGTGACAGTCTGTTCCCAGGGTAGGGGAGTCTAAAACTAGGGGAGTCCAAAACTAGGGGATATGGGTTTAGGGTGAGAGGGGAAAGATTTAAAAGGGACCTGAGGGGCAACTTTTTCACACAGTGGGTGGTGAGTGTGTGGAACGAGCTGCCAGAGGAAGTGGGTGAGGCAGGTACATCAGTATCATTTAAGAAGCACTTGGATAGGTACATGGAGGGGCGGGGCTTGGAGGGATATGGGCCGAACGCAGGAAATTGGGACTAGCTGGGTGGGCACCGTGGTCGGCATGGATGGGTTGGGCCGAAGGGCCTGTATCCGTGCTGTATTGCTCTGTGACTCTATGAACAAGTTTAGAATGACGTTACCACAGCTGAGCAATTGAACATCATCGATTGAGAGAAAGCCATTGAAGAGCGGTGAAAGTGGAAATATGGGCACTCTAGTTTCCTGAGGTTTGGTGTGTTACGAACCAGCAACAAAAGAAACACACTGGGTCATGATTCAGTGTTAAAAACTATTTTATTAATCACTACTTATGATAATTCAAAAAATAAAAGTAAAAATGTTAGTATGTTAGAATTCAAAAATGTTAAACCTTGAACATTAACCCCAAAAACTAAACTCTTCGTGTGTGTGTGTGTGTGTGTCTGTGTGTGTGTGTGGCAAAGTCCCAAACCTCAAGTCCAGGAATGGTTCTTAAAGTTCAGTTCCGCAAGCCATAAGGTGAAACATGAGCAAAGGCTTCTTCAACAACCACCGTTGTCTGAGGATAAGATGTAGACGTAGAGAAACATAGAGAGAGTAATTACGAAGTCCAAATGTTCCACGATGGAACCCAGACAACACCTCAGTGTTTACTCGGTAGTGACTTCCTCACCCCGAAAAGCATCCGTATCGTGGTTGTCCACACACAAATACCTGTTTCCTTCTACAGGTCAGCAACAAAGTGAACTCCACCGGATTACTTCCAACTTCCATACATGGATTTCTGTGGCAGACACAGTTATTGTTTCTCATCCATCGATAGAGAAACTAGCAGGCTAGTGTCTCTCTCCCTTTTCTCTCTCTCGCTCTCTTTCTTCTGACCTCTTCAACAACATCATTACGTCCTTTATCTTCTATTGATGTAACACACACACACACTCTCTCTCTCTCTCTCTATCTTAAAGGGACTTTCACCGAGTCCGTAACACCTCCCACCTAAAAAGAATTTTTCCCAAGGAAAATTTAACCGCGCATACAGTTAGTAATGTTAATAATTACCCTGCTACACAACTACAGAATATCAGATTAGTACAGATATACGTTTCCCATTTAACATCGGGAAAGACAATCAGCAATCACATTATCTTTGCCTTTAGTGTGAGTTATCCTGAGATCAAACTCTTGCAAAATTAAACTCCAGTTTAACAGCTTTCTGTTCTTGTTTTTGACTTGGCTCAGAAACACCAATGGGTTATGATCTGTATACACAGTCAATGGTTTCTGAGCAGTGCAAACATATACACTGAAATGTTGCAAGGCTAAAATAAGTGACAGTAATTCCTTCTCTATGGTGGAATAATTCTTTTGATGCTCATTAAATTTCTTTGAAAAGTAAGCTACAGGATGGTCAACATCATCAAGGTCACCCTTCTGCAACAACACAGCTCCTGCAGCTTCATCACTGGCATCTACTGCTAACAAAAATGGCCTTTCAAAGTCAGGTGTTTTGAGCACAGGATGGTAGCATAAAATGGCTTTCAGCTTCTCAAATGCTTCTTGACAAGAATCTGTCCAAACAAACTTTACTCCCTTCTTCAGAAGATTAGTTAGGGGAAGAGCAATATCAGCAAAATTTTTACAAAATTTTCGATAATATCCAACCGTTCCCAAAAATCTTCTAACAGTCCTCGTACCTGTGGGAATAAGGAACTCAGATATTGCTTGAACTTTTGCCTGAACAGGAGCTTGCTTGCCTTGACCTACAACATAACCAAGATACGTCACAGTGGCATGGCCAAATTCACTTTTAGCCAAGTTAACTGTAAGGTTAGCCTCGGAAAGTCTTTCAAACAACCTTTCTAACGCAGAGATGTGATCTTCCCAAGTATCATTCCCAGTCACTAAGTCGTCAATGTAGGCATCTGTATGTTTTAACCCATGAATCACTGAATTAATCATTCTTTGAAATGTTGCCGGAGCATTTTTCATTCCAAATGGCAAAACATTATATTCATACAATCCAGAAGGGGTTACAAAGGCAGAAATCTCCCTTCCTCTATCTGTTAATGGAACACACCAGTACCCTTTTAATAGGTCAATCTTTGTAAGAAATTTTGCCTTTCCCACTCTGTCTATGCAATCATCCACCCTAGGAATAGGGTAAGCATCTGACTTTGTTATAGCATTCACTTTCCTGTAATCTGTGCAAAATCTAACAGTTCCATCAGGTTTAGGTACAATAACACAGGGCGAACTCCAATTTGAAGTAGAATGTCTAATAATATCATTTTCCAACATGTATTTTATCTCCTGATCAACAAGTTTACATTTTTCCACATTCATTCGATATGGGTGTTGTTTGATTGGTTTTGCATCCCCAACATCAACATCATGGGTAATTATTGACGTTCTCTTTGGAACATCTGGGAACAGATTTTTAAATTTTAAAATTAATTCTCTCATCTGTTGTTTTTGTGAAACTTGTAAATGGTCCAACTTCGTTTCAAGGTTCTCCAGGATATTTTGGTTTTTTTAGTTTCGATGGAACAATTTTTGGTCTAAATTGGCCTTCCTCAACATCAACATCAGGCATTCTAGAAACAATCTTCATATCATCCACCATGACCACAACTGAATCTCTCTCATAATAAGGCTTCAACATGTTTACATGACAGAGTTGTGTTTTCTTGCGTCTATCTGGTGTTTTGATTATATATGTTAGATCAGTCACTCGAGATTCAATAACATAGGGTCCAGAAAAACGAGGTTGCAAGGGATTATTTTGGCTAGGGAAAAATACCAACACCTTTTGCCCCACTGCAAATGTCCTAGGCCGAGCACGTCTATCAAAATATGTCTTCATTCTTATCTGGCTGGTTTTCAAATTCTCTCTTGATAGCTGGCAGACTCTCTCCAACCGAGTTTTAAATTTTTGGACATAGTCCAACAGACTCAAGTGCACTTCTTCATTAACCCACTGCTCTCTCAACAACTCCAAAGGTCCTCTCACCCTATGTCCAAATACAAGCTCAAACGGACTAAATCCTAATGACTCCTGGATTGATTCTCTAATTGCAAACAAAAGTAAATGAATACCTTCGTCCCAATCCTTTGTGTTTTCAAAGCAATACGTCTTCAGCATATTTTTGAGAGTAGAATGAAATCTCTCTAGAGCTCCCTGAGATTCTGGGTGATATGCAGATGATACAATTTGCTTTGCTCCCAGCTCATAGACTAGTTGTTGAAAAAAATTAGACATAAAATTACTGCCTTGATCAGATTGGATTTCTTTTGGCAAACCAAACAAAGTAAAAAATTTTAAAAGAGCCTTTGACACTGTCTTGGCCTTAATATTTCTAAGGGGTATTGCCTCTGGAAATCTGGAAGTTGCACACATGATGTTTAACAAATACTGATTTCCAGTCTTAGACTTTGGTAATGGGCCAACACAGTCCACAATCACCTTCAAAAAGGGTTCACCAAAAGCAGGAATTGGCTTCAACGGAGCCACAGGGGGTTTTTGATTTGGTTTACCTACCATCTGACATGTGTGACAGGTTTGACAAAACATCACCACATCTTTTCTCAAACCAGGCCAATAGAATTGTTTCAAGATCTTCCCTACAGTTTTATTCACACCAAAATGACCACCCAAAGGCATACTATGAGCCAAATTTAAAATCTCATTCCTATAGACTTTTGGAACAACAACCTGATGAATAACTTCCCATTCCTCATTAACGGGGACATGAGGAGGTCTCCATTTCCTCATTAACACTCCATTTTTGACATAATATCCAATTGGCACTTTTTCAATCTCCTCACATGAGAGAGCTTTTTCTTTCAATTCTGTCAACTCAGGGTCCTTTGTCTGTTCCACCATAAAATCCTTCCTCGACAAAGACAAATCTTTAAATTCAGGCTCACTATAAGGATGTTGATTCTCCAGTGAAGACAGAAAAGTCTCAGATAAGGCATCATAATTTTCTTCCTGTTTAGGGCTGTCACAAGGAACCACATCAGACTGCACCGGACTGTCTGTCTTGGCTAATTCTTTAGCTCTAGCTCGAGTCACCGCACATGATGGGTAAACATCTGGATCATTCTCAGACTCATCAATCCTTGGTTTGGTCGTTAACCGTACCACAGGAACAATTTCTCCATCTGCAAGGTCATTCCCAATAACAAAGAAACTCCTTCCACTGGCAAACTAGGTCTTATCCCTATCTCGACAGGTCCTTCTATGAACTTTGACTTTAAAATCACCTTGTGTAAAGGGACAGACATGGTGTCACCTGTAACGCCTCGCACTAGATTTACCTCACCAGTGTCAGTTTCTTCACCAAAATTTAAGACACTGTCCAGCAAGAGAGATTGACTAGCCCCAGTATCTCTAAGAATTTTCACTGGCACCTGGGGTGACTCATCATATGACCCTCTGATACATAAGAATGGAATTCCTTTCTCACCTCCTCCAACTTTTCAGCTTTTACCTCTTGCAAGGACTGATCTTTAACAGCGTCTCTTAAACCGTTTTGATTTTTAATTACCTGAAAGCAAGCATTGGGCACAGCTTCCTTCCTTTTCTTCAAAAGGGCACAATTAGCTATTACATGGCCAGGTTTCCTACAGTAATAACAAGTACGCTCAACAGGTTTCTCCAGCACGGGCTTCTTTTCATCCTTCCCTTTTTGATTACCTCCCGATTTAATCTCTGGTTTACCTGGATTGTCCTTGTAACTCTTTTGAAAGGTTTTAGGTTGTCCCCATTTGGATTTATGGGTTAAAACATAATCATCTGCCAACCTAGCAGTTTCTTGTAAAGTTTCCACCTCCTTTTCATTTAAATATGTTGTTAATTCAGCCGGGACACATCTTTTACAATCTTCCACTAACATCAATTCTTTCAATTTATCAAAATCCCCATCTACATTTTTAGCCATGTACCATCGTTCAAAACATATTCTCTTTCCATTGGCAAATTCCATATAAGTCTGATCTGAAGATTTCCTCAAGTCTCTACATTTTTGTCTGTAAGCTTCAGGTACCAATTCATAGGCCTTTAACACAGCTTGTTTTACCTTGGTATAATCAGCTGCATCCTCAACAGACAAAGCAGAATAAGCTTTTTGAGCTTTACCTTTAATTACACTCTGTAACATAAGAGCCCATCCTTCCTTTGGCCAGTTCGAACTCTCAGCAACCTTTTCAAAATGTTGAAAATACTGATCAACCTGATCTTCCTCAAAAGGAGGGACTAATCGAACCTCCCTGCTGGCTGAAAACCCATCATCAGAATCAGATTCCAAACTCTTTCGCTTTGTTTTTAACTCATGCTGCCTCTGTTTTTCCTTCTCCTCCCTGTCCAGCTCCATCCTCCTCACGTCCATCTGGGCTTTCCTTTCCTCTGCCTCAGCCTCAAGCTTCGACCGAATTAGTTCCCGTTCCCGTTCAGCCTCTAACTTCACCTGAGTTAGCTCTCGTTCCCGTTCAGCCTCTATCTTTAACCGGGTTTGCTCTCGTTCAGCCTCTATCTTTGCCAGCTGCACCTGTGCCTCAGAAATCGCTAGTTCACTGCCAGGAAACTGTTTTAACACTTCCTTCTCAAACACCTTCTTTTCCACATAATGGCCAGCTATCAGTCTCTGAATATCTGCCTTTCTTATAAATCGCGTTACTGCCTCAAGATGTAGCTCTGCAGCAATTTTCACCAAATCAGGCTTCCTCATCCCCTGCAATCCTCCAGGAGAGGGTTTTTTTTCAAAAATGTATCCATTGTTGCTGGTTTCCACACACACAAGCCAATTAAAAAGAAAAGAATTTATCAGACCTCCCTCAACAATCTTTGGATTGAATCTCGAACGAATCTCGTCAATCTGGGGAACGATCCCAGACGACACTCATTAATCTTTGGGTTGGATCCCGGACGAGCCCCCAATTTTGTCACGAAATAGCAACAAAAGAAACACACTGGGTCATGATTCAGTGTTAAAAACTATTTTATTAATCACTACTTATGATAATTCAAAAAATAAAAGTAAAAATGTTAGTATGTTAGAATTCAAAAATGTTAAACCTTGAGCATTAACCCCAAAAACTAAACTCCGTGTGTGTGTGGCAAAGTCCCAAACTCCAAGTCCAGGAATGGTTCTTAAAGTTCAGTTCCGCAAGCCATAAGGTGAAACATGAGCAAAGGCTTCTTCAACAACCACCGTTGTCTGAAGATTAGACGTAGAGAAACATAGAGAGAGTAATTACGAAGTCCAAATGTTCCACGATGGAACCCAGACAACACCTCAGTGTTTACTCGGTAGTGACTTCCTCACCCCGAAAAGCATCCGTATCGTGGTTGTCCACACACAAATACCTGTTTCCTTCTACAGGTCAGCAACAAAGTGAACTCCACTGGATTACTTCCAATTTCCATACATGGATTTCTGTGGCAGACACAGTTATTGTTTCTCATCCATCGATAGAGAAACTAGCAGGCTAGTGTCTCTCTCCCTTTTCTCTCTCTCGCTCTCTTTCTTCTGACCTTTTCAACAACGTCATTACGTCCTTTATCTTCTATTGACGTAAGTACGCCACACACACACACACACACACACACACACACACACACACACACTATCTTAAAGGGACTTTGACTGAGTCCGTAACAGGTGTTTAAGCTGCTCTCTCTCTTTTGCAGGGAATTTCAACCTTATTATTTCTGTGGCGATTATTCTGGTTCTGCTGTTCATACTCTGCGTCCTCCTTGTTATCTCCTGGAAAAAGAGAGGTAAGTTGAGTGCCGGCTGACAAATGAGGCAGAGGGTGTCTCTGTCTGAAGGAGTACATCCCGGTTAGCTCACTAATTCTTCCCCATTTTCTGAAGGAAAGGGGAAGGGGAGGCTTGACGTGGGAGGGGGTGAAGTGGGAACAACCTGTCCCACAAAAGCCCATTCACACCACAAACTTCATTCAACTAATCCCCCTTCCCACTGACTTGTGCAGAATCCCATTGGTCCAAACCTTGCCTGCAGAAACAATGAGTTGTTCCAAACGAAAGTTGGATTCAGGGATAGAATAGAGGATTGGGACTGAAGGTTGATCCACAGAGCTAACATGAAACCAATGGGCCAAATGGCCTCCACCTCTTATGTCACTCTGATTAATCTCAACTTCATTCTGAAATGTGTTTATATTCCTGAAAGGGTTGATTTTACTTGGTAAACTGGTAAGTTGAAGATATTATGCAGGAGTTTTTGGATGTCTCAGTTTGACCCCATTGTATAGAATTTTGATTGGCTAGATTCTTCACATTCATTTTGGCACCAAGAATAATGTGGGCTGTGGGACGGGGTTCAGTGGGTGGGGAGCGTCGGTGAGAGTGTCCGTGGGCTGTGGGACGGGGTTCAGTGGGTGGGGAGCGTCGGTGAGAGTGCCCTTGGGCTGTGGGACGGGGTTCAGTGGGTGGGGAGCGTCGGTGAGAGTGTCCGTGGGCTGTGGGCTGTGGGACGGGGTTCAGTGGGTGGGGAGGGTCGGTGAAGAGGAGAGTTCCTATGGATTATGACTGACAAACCTTTCTTATTCCACACTTGTTAGTAACAACGTGGATTTCATTGTTTAAGCATAGTGGTTACTCATCATCTTACTTTTCCAGTACACATATGGCTGATGGGGTACATCACGGGTACAAAAAGGTAAGAGGAGTGCAGATTAAAACAAAGTTAAGTGTCCTGGGTGAGGTTGAAAGGGACATCGGTCCCCTACAGGTTGAGGGCAGCGTACCGACTTTGTTTAGCTGATGAGGTTCGCCCTTTGAGGGAGTGTCTTGAACAATCTGTGCAGACCAGAAGTGAATTCCGGGTTAAACGTTAGTCTTGCTGAATGTGGGATCCTTGTGGATGCCTTATTCTAAATCCACCAGTGGCCGTTCTTCCCCAGATTAATTTCCAGTTCACCATAATATTTAAACAACTGTCTTGCTGATCTCCAATACCTTAGATACTGAGATTTAGTGTTTGGTAATTGGTTTATTATTGTCACACGTACTGAGGTACAGTGAAAATCTTTGTTTTGCATGCCATCCATACAGATCATTTCAAAACATAAGTACATTGAGGTAGTACAAGGGAAAACAATAACAGAATGCAGAATAAAGTATTACAGTTACAGAGAAAGTGCAGTGCAGGCAGACAATAAGGTGCAAGGGCCACGACGAGATAGATTGAGAGATCAAGAGTTCATCTTTATTGTACAAGGGGTCCGTTCAATAGTCGTATAACAGCGGGATAGAAGCTGTCCTTGAGCCTGGTGGTACGTGTTCTCAAGCTTTTGTATCTTCTGCCCGATGGGAGGGGGGAGAAGAGAGAATGTCTGGGGTGGGTGGGGTCTTTGATTATGTTGGCTGTTTTACTGAGGCAGTGAGAAGTATAGACAGAGTCCATGGAGGGGAGGCTGGTTTTCGTGATGTGCTGAGCTGTGTCCACAACTCTCTGCAGTTTCTTGCGGTCCCGGGCAGAGCAGTTGCTGTACCAAGCTGTGATGCATCTGCTGACAGGAGAGAAGGATTTTCCTGGACTAAAATGCCCTCGTTTCCCATGTATGTTTGAATGCGCTGTGGATGGCCCTGGTTTTATAGAACCATAGAACACTACAGCACAGAAAACAGGCCTTTCAGCCCTTCTAGTCTGTGCCAAAACTTTATTCCACTGGTCCCATTGACCTGCACCCAGTCCATAACCCTCCAGACCTCCCCCGTCCATGTATCTATCCAATTTATTCTTAAAACTTCAGAGTGAGCCCGCATTTACCACGTCAGATGGCAGCTCGTTCCGCACTCCCACCACTCTCTGAGTGAAGTTCCCCCTAATGTTCCCCCTAAACCTTTTCCCTTTCACCCTAAAGCCATGTCCTCTTGTACTTATCTCTCCTAATCTAGGTGGAAAGAGCCTACTTGCATTAACTCTCTCTGTGCCCCTCATCATTTTGTAAACTTCTATCAAATCTCCCCTCATTCTTCTACGCTCCAAGGAATAAAGTCCTACCCTGTTCAATCTTTCCCTGTAACTCAACTCCTGAAGACCCGGCAACCTTCTAGTAAATCTCCTCTGCACTCTTTCAATCTTACTGATATCCTTTCTATAGTTAGGTGACCAGATATACACGTATAGTTCGACACATTCAACACATATAGTTATGTTGACAAGTTGTTTCCTGTCTTTCCATATCCGCACAGGCGCTGGGATTTATCGATTCACACTGATAATTAGCCTCTGAAATCCACCTTGTTTAGTGTGATGGGAAGTTAACATGGGCAGAGTGCTGTTTATCACATTACTGTCAGAGTCATACAGCACGGAAGCAGGCCCTTCGGCCCATCTCGTCCATGTCGATCGGGTTGCCTGACTGAGCCAGTCCCATTTGCCTGCATTTGGCCCATGTTCCTCTAAACCTTTCCCATCCATGTACCTGTCCAAGTGACTTTTAAATGCTGTAATTGCTCCCCCTTCTGCAGCTTCCTCTGGCAGCTCGTTCCGTACACCCACCCTCTGTGTGGAAAAGTTGCACCTCGGGTCTCTTTTAAATCTTTCTCCTCTCGGTTTAAACCTGTGCCCTCTAGATTTCGACTCCTTGACACTGGGGAAAAGACTGTGGCTATTCACCTTATCTCTGTACTTCTGTAAGGTCACCCCTCAGCCTCCTGCAGTCCCTCCTTGCATCCGGTCCCAGTAACATCCTGCTTTCTGCACTCTCACCAGTGTAGTGACATCCCTCCTACAACAGGGTGACCAGAACTGTACACAGTATGCAAGACAAGCTTTTCACTGTACCTCGGTACAAGTGACAATAATAAACCAATACCAATGTGGCCTTACTGATGTCCGTACAGCTGTAACATGCCGTTCCAACTCCTGTACTCAGCAAGCATGCCAGACGCCTTCTTCACCACCCAGTCGACCTGTGTCTCCACTTTCAGGGAACAATGTACTTGTATCGCTAGGTCTCCCTGTTCTACACCACCCTCCAGGGCCCTGCCATTTCCTGTGTAAGTCCTGCTCTGGTTTGTCTTACCAAAATGCAACACCTTGCATTTCATAGAACGTAGAACACTACAGCACAGTACAGGCTCTTCGGCCCACAATGTTGTGCTGATGTTTTATCCTGCTCTAAGATCTATCCAACCCTTCCCTCCCACATAGCCCTCCATTTCTCTATCATTCATATGTCTATCTAAGAGTCTCTTAAATGTCCCTAATGTATCTGCCCCCACAACCTCTGCCAGCAGCGCGTTCCACGCACCCACCACTCTCTGTGTAAAAAAAAACTTACCCCTGACATCCCCCTTATACCTTCCTCCAATCACCTTAAAATTATACCCCCTTGTGTTAGCCATTGTCGCCCTGGGAAAAAGTCTCTGACTGTTCACTCGATCTATGCCTCTTATCATCTTGTGCACCTCTATCAAGTCACCTCTCATCCTCCTTCTCTCCAAAGAGAAAAGCCCGAGCTCGCTCAACCTATCCTCATAAGACATGCTCTCCAATCCTGGCAGCATCCTGGTAGATCTCCTCTGCACCCTCTCTAAAGTTTCCACATCCTTCCTATAATGAGGCGACCAGAACTGAACACAGTAATGAAGGCCAACACACCATACGCCTTCTTAACAACCCTATCGACCTGCGTGGCAACCTTGAGGGATCTATGGACGTGGACCCCAAGATCCCTCTGTTCCTCCAAGTTTCTCTAAATTAAACCCCATCTGCCATTCCCCGGCCCACTAACCCAGTAGATCAAGATCCCGTTGTAATCTTAGATAACCTCAACTGGCACCGCGCTGTGATTTCATAACATTGCTTCCTTTCTTGACAGGAATGCTCCAAGTTCAATCATCGCTGGCAGAACAGAGCAGAAGAAGGAACAGTCTATGTCAGGTACCAAGCTGGCACACTAGGGAGGGGGTGAACCAGTCACGGCTTCCAGGAAACCTACAGATAGGAAATGTAGATCAGGCACTGGTGGTGGAGATCTTCGCTTCACCACCTGGGAAAGAGCTGAGCAGGTTCAGGTTACCCCTTTGCATGGCTCTTAGTATAGTGAAAGTAATGTCTCTCTGGAGTGTGGCTGGGATCTGCTATCACTTCTGATCAGAATGCAGGCTGAAGAGTGATTGACAGTTGTGTCAGTCACTTTCCGAGGCTGCTAGTAGGCGGAACGTTAAATTCTCCTCATTGATGTGCCAGGCAATGACCATCATAAACAGGAGTTGAACCAACTGGATTGAATTATTGTCACCTGTACCGAGGTACGGTGAAAATCTCGTCTTGCATACCATTCATACAGATCATTTCGTTACACAGTGCATTGAGGTAGTACAAGGGAAAACAATAACAGAATGCAGAATAAAGTGTTACAGTTACGGAGAAAGTGCAGTACAGGCAGACAATAAGGTGCAAGGGCCATAACGAGGTAGATTGTGAGATCAAGAGTCCATCTTATCGTACTAGGGAGATAGAAGCTGTCCTTGAGCCTGGTGGTACGTGCTTTCGGGCTTTTGTATCTTCTGCCCGATGGGAGGGGGGAGAAGAGAGAATGTCCGGGGTGGCTGGGGTCTTTGATTATGCTGGCTGCTTTACCGAGGCAGTGAGAAGTGTAGACAGAGTCCTTGGAGGGGAGGCTGGTTTCCGTGATGTGCTGAGCTGTGTCCACAACTCCCTGCAGCAGATGAATAGAGGAATTGGTTCCCTTTTGAACCAGGAAGCAGTGTTAAAATGTTGGCCAAGAGTTAAAAGGAGGAGGGGTGATATAAGAGTTGTTATGACTCAGAATCTGTAACAGCAGAGACAACAGGAACAGCCAGGCCCATTCAGTGGAGAATTGGATTGACAGGTAACTTTCAGGGCCATGGTGAAAGAGCCAGGTCAATGGGATTGTCCTACCTAGAACCAGCATGGACTCGATGGGCCAAATGTCCTCCTGTGTGCTAACGATTCTATGATTTGTGTTCCAGTGCAAGACAACTGCAGCTTGTACGACAATGTAGTGCCCAACATCAGTGAGAAAGGTAAACGTCAGCACCTTATTGGTTGAGAGCTTTTACCTCATTTGTAGACTCAAGAATGTTGGAATCTGGAGCAACACACATTCTGCTGGAGGAGCTCAGTGGGTCGAGCAGCATCTGTGGGGGGGGAGTCTACTGCCGGGTCTCGACCCATAACGTCCATAGTTCCTCTCTCCCCATAGATGCTGCTCAACCCGCTGTGTTCCTCCAGCAGATTGTGTTTATCTAATTTGGGTTCAGAACTTGGTCGACCGACCAACAGTGTCTCTTGTTGTGGTTAAAGGTGTCTAAAGATTCATAGTCAGTGGTCTGGACGTCTGTCTCATTTTCATATGTATCTGTAAACGATTCTATTAAAATGTCTTCTATTGCTGACTGGATTCCCGTGAACAGCACGGTGGCGCAGTGGTTAGAGCCACTGCCTCACACCGCCAGCGACCTGGGTTTGATCCCACCGCTGGCGCTGTCTGTGTGGTTTGCACGTTCTCCCTGTGACCCCTGTAGGTTGTGGGTTTCCTCCGGGGGCACTGGTTGGCTCCCACATCCCTACGACGTGCGGGGTCAGTGGGTTAATTGGCCAATGTAAATTGTCCCCGGTGTGTGGGTGAGGGATAGAATCTGGGGGCGGGTTCAGATTCAGATTGGTTTATTGTCACATACTTGAAGGTGCAATAGAACGCAGAACAGAACAGCACTGGTCAGGCCATTCAGCCCACAATGTTGTGCCAATCTTGATGCTAATTTACAGTAAATGTCCTCCTCCTGTGTACCATCCACATCCCTCCACTCCCTCCATATTCATGTGTCTATCTAAAAGCCTCTTAAACTCCACCAGACTGCCTGCTTCCACTACTACCCCTGGTAACCCATTCCAGGCACCCACCACTCTCTGCATAAGGATCTTGGCCTTCCCGTCACCATTAAACTTCCTCCCCAACTTTAAAATCGTGTCCTCTGGTGCTTGACATTTCTACCCTGGGGAAAAGACCGTCTATCTGTGCCTCTCATAATTTTATAAACCTCTATCAGGTCTCCCCTCAGCCTCCGACGCTCCAGGGAGAACAATGAAATTCCTTGCTCGTGTGTAGCTCACAGAGTGAACACGGGATGCATTTAAGGTGAGGGGGGTAGGTTCAGAACAGACGTGAGGGGTACGTTTTTTACTCAGAGAGTGGTGGATGCCTGGAATGTGTTGCCTGATGGGGTGGTGGAGGCAAACTCATTGGGGGCTTTGAAGAGGGGCTTGGATGGGCACATGAATGAGAGGGGTTTCCCCCAGGTGCTCCGGTTTCCTCCTACATTCCAAAGATGTTAGGAAGTTGTGGGCGTGCTATGTTGGCGCCGGAAGTGTGGTGACACTTGTGGGCTGCCCCCAGAACACTCTACGCAAAAAGATGTATTTCATTGTGTGTTTTGATGTACATGTGACCAATAAAGAAATCTAATGTAATTCTGTAGGTAGGAGGGATTAGCTATGCCGGCACAACATTGTGGGCCGAAGGGCCTGTTCTGTGCTGGACTGTTCTATGTTCTTAATAATGAATATAACAATAAATACAGCGACGAGTGCAAAACAGCAGAAGGCAGTGCAAAAAGAAATGCTACTGTGACAATAACGGAAGAGGCAGAATGTCTGAGAACGTGGCAGCCCCACTGGGAAGGGGGCGTGACAGAGTTGACTGGTTCAGGAATCTGACAGCAGTGGGGAAGAAGCTGTTCCTGAGTCTGTACATCCGGGCTTTCGAGCTCCTGTATCTTCTCCCAGAGGGTAGAAGAGAGAGAAGGGAATGGTCAGGGGGGCAGGTACCCTGGGCGATACTGTCAGCCTTCCTGAAGCAACAGTAGAGTTGGTGCGGAATGTACCGGGGACAAGGCGTGCAGGAATGAGATTGCTCTGTGAGCTAGCATAGACTCAATGGGCCTTATGGCCTCCTTCTGATATCACGTCCAACTAGACAGCTCTGAACCGTGCCTGCTGAGGTTCTCTGCTCCAGTTGAGAGTGGAATGATCCTGTGATCTTCTGACTTGAACCAAACACACGTCTGCTGTGGTGCCAGGCACGGTCACCCCTTCAGAGATCTGGACTGGTCACTGCCTGGTGGTGAGCTGAGCTGGAATCTGTTTGCTTTAGTGGGTGGCGCAAGGGCCAGGGGGCACATGGACAAATGCTTGGCTGTGCGATGGAAGGAGGGTGGTGAGTCTTTTGGTCCAGATTTCACTCGGACCCAGATTTCAGCGTGTGCAAGGCCACGGAAGCAAACAGCCTGGGCTCTCCAGGTAACTTTCAAGGTTCTGAGGGAGAGAGCAAGGTTAATGGGATGCAGCATGGACTCGATGGGCCGAATTTCATCCTGTGCTGTTAATCATCCAATGATTTGTGTTACAGTGCAAGACAACTACAGTGTGTACGACAACGTGCTCCCCAACAGCAGTGAGAAAGGTAAACGTCAGCACCTTACTGGTTGAGAGCTTTTACCTAATTTGTGTTCAGAACTTGGTCAGCTGACTAACAGCATCTTTTGTTTTGGTTAAAGGTGCCAAAAAGTTAACACTCAGTGGCTCACACGACTGGTTCACAGTGTGGATCCCCGTCAGTGCTGAGCCCTGTGTCCTGTCACTGCAGTGGGGAGAGATTATCAGCTTTGCTTTCCATTAACTCAGAGCTTCTCCACTTCACTACCTACCTTCCCATAACAGAGTGAAGCTCCCTCCGCACCGTCCCATCACACACTCCCGGGGTCAGACACAGGGTGAAGCTCCCTCCGCACCGTCCCATCACACACTCCCGGGGTCAGACACAGGGTGAAGCTCCCTCCGCACCGTCCCATCACACACTCCCAGGGTCAGACACAGAGTGAAGCTCTCTCTACACCGTCCCATCACACAGTCCCAGGGTCAGACACAGAGTGAAGCTCTCTCTACACCGTCCCATCACACACTCCCAGGGTCAGACACAGAGTGAAGCTCCCTCTACACCGTCCCATCACACACTCCCAGGGTCAGACACAGAGTGAAGCTCCCTCCGCACCGTCCCATCACACACTCCCGGGGTCAGACACAGGGTGAAGCTCCCTCCGCACCGTCCCATCACACACTCCCAGGGTCAGACACAGAGTGAAGCTCTCTCTACACCGTCCCATCACACAGTCCCAGGGTCAGACACAGAGTGAAGCTCTCTCTACACCGTCCCATCACACACTCCCAGGGTCAGACACAGAGTGAAGCTCCCTCTACACCGTCCCATCACACACTCCCAGGGTCAGACACAGAGTGAAGCTCTCTCTACACCGTCCCATCACACAGTCCCAGGGTTAGACACAGAGCGAAGCTCCTTCTACACTATTCCGCCACACTCTCCTCATAACTGAAATGTTCCATTGCAGGCAACATCCTTGAAAATCCCCTCTGCACCCTCTCCAACACTATCTCACCCTTCCTACAGTGCGGTGACCAGAACTGCACGCAGAACTCCAGCTGAGGTCTGACCAAGGTTTTATAAAGGTGGAGCGTAACCTCCCTGCTCTTGTGTTCAATGCCCTGACAGATGAAGGCCAGTGTCCCACACGCCTTCGTAACCACGTTATCCACCAGTGCCGCCAGCTCCAAGAACCTTTCGCCTTGTGCACCAAATTACCTTTGGATTTGTAGTTTACAGCTTCCTCAAAACATCAGCACAATTTGGAGAAGGATTTAAACTAAATATAAGAATAATTTGTGGCAAAGTTTGGCCAAATCACATTGGCTAATGCAGTTTGGAGGATGCATCCGTGGAAGAGGTTTGGAACAACATTCCCTTAGGGGTTTGAAAACTCCCAGTCTCTCCACATCTATCTCCTTAACAGTGGCTTTTCATCACTAAGCTTTTGGTCATCCTACTTCACACCTCCACACATATCTGCATGCCAACTTATTAACTGATTCCAGTTAGCAACTTAGAATCATACAGCATGGAAACAGGCCCTTCAGCCCAACCGGTCTGTACCAACCAAGCTCGTCCCATTTGCCTGCAGTTGGCCCATATCCCTCTAAACCTTTCCTATCCATGGACCTGTCCAAGTGTCTTTTAAATGTTGTTAATGTACCTGCCTCACCCACTTCCCCTGGCAGCTCATTCCATATACAGACCACCCTCTGGGTGAAAAAGTTGCCCTTCCGGTTCCTATTAAATCTCTCCTCTCTCACCTTAAACCTGTGCCCTCTGGTTCTTGATTCCCCAACCCTGGGAAAACGACTGTGAGCATTCACCCTATCTATGCCCCTCATGATTTTATACACCTCTGTAAGGTCACCTCTCATTCTCCTACGCTCCAAGGAATAAATTTCTAGCCTGCACAACCTCTCCCTATAACTCAGTCCCTCAAGTCCCAGCAACATCCTTGTAAATCTCCTCTGCACTCTTTCCAACTTAATGGCATCTTTCCTATAGCAGGGTGACCAAAACTGAACACAATATTCCACATGTGTCCACTCCAAAGTCGTGTCCAGTCTTTGGGAAGTTTAATTAGATTGAAGGCGCTAGATACGTAAATGTGAGTTGCCGAGGTGTTGTGAGATTCCTTGTTTGCCGCAGTTTCCGGCTAATTCTTATCCACCTTACAGAACAGCTGGATTCCTGCACTTATGCCAGCCTTACGATCAGTAGTGGGAAACCAAAGAAACCTCAAGCCAAAGATCGAGGTACGTTCGTACTCTGATTCCCATTTACCAGTTCTCGGATTGCTTAGAGTTCGGCCAGCTGACTAATGGAATGTTCTCCTTCAGTTCAAGGTGGGCAGAACCTCGAAGCCACAACTTCAGGTGAGACCTTCTTTCAAAATTCACTTGACGATGTTCTCCTTGTAAAACTCCATTTCCTCCATTCCCCCTTCCCAAGGAGTGTACGTGGGCTCACAGCAGCTGCTGGTTCCTGTGGTCCACCTCACCATGGTCATCCATTGTCAGATGGGTCATAGAACACAGAACAGTACAGCAACAGGCCCTTCAGCCCACCATGTCTGTGCCGAACACGATACCAAATTAAACTAAATCCCTTCTGCCTGCACATGATCCACATCCTCCATTCCCTGCACATTCATGTGTCTGTCTCACAGCCTTAAACACCTCTATTGTATCGGCCTCCACCCCCCACCCCCCACCCCCAGCAGCCTTTCCTATCCATGGACCTGTCCAAGTGTCTTTTAAATGTTGTTGTTGTACCTGCCTCAAGCACTTCCTCCGGCAGCTCGTTCCATATACTCACCACCCTCTGTGTGAAGAAGTTGTCCCTCAGCTCCCTGTTAAATCTTTCCCCTCTCACCTTAAACCTGTGCCCTCTAGTATTTAACATTTCCACTCTGGGGAAAGAAATCTCTGACTATCCACTCTGTCTATGCCTCTCATAATTTTATACACTTAGACCGTAAGATATAGGAGCAGAATCAGGCCATTCGGCCCATCGAGTCTGCTCTGCCATTAAAATCATGGCTGACATTTTTTTGTTTCCTAAACTCCATTCTCCTGCCTTCTCCCCGTAACCCTTAACCCCCTTACCGATCACGAACCTATCAATCTCAACCTTAAATGACTTGGCCTCCACAGCCGTCTGTGGCAACCAATTCCACAGATTCACCACCCTCTGGCTGAAGAAATTCCTCCTCATCTCAGTTCTGAAGGGACATCCCTTTATTCTGAGGCTGTGCCCTCGGATCCTAGACTCTCCCACTGATGGAAACATCCTCTTCACGTCCACTCTATCCAGGCCTTTCAGTATCTGGTAGGTTTCAGTGAGATCCCCCTCATCCTTCTGAACTCAATGGACTCAGGCCCAGAGACATCAAATGCTCCTCGTACATTAAATTGTAGGAATGCGGGTAACTCGGGAGCGTGTCCCTACTGTTCCCTGTACTCTCGCCGAAGCCACCTCCTGACACAGTGGCCCTCGTACTGGGTGTAAATGTCCCCTATTCCTGGACTCTCTGGGGTCTGGAGTCAGGGGAAGCTCCCCCTCACTCTGATGTTGGTACGGCCATCTGCACTGACGTCTGTTTCTTGTGTTTCAGATGTAATCTACGCAACAGTGGCGATGAAGCAATAGGGGTGGTGATTGGTGAGGGAGAGGAGTCCGCACTGTTTCTCTCCTTGGTCCCGGGAGCGACGTGTTCACTAGTGACTGGTTCTGACATATCTATGGTTGCTGAAATGCATTGTTTGGATGCGAACAACACCGACCCCCTAAGCCTGAGAGGAAGGGCTGCGTGTTGTGCTGAACTGTGAAGCCACTGATGTTAACGGCTTGCCGAGTCACTGGGACGTTTCAGAAGGCATTGAGTACGAAAAGGACTTGGTGCGAGGCATCTCCCCTAGACCTTTGCAACCAAAGTATGTTGAAGTGTCTCTACTGTTGTGGAGAACTTGTGTGCTTTGGATTAGCCCAGGTCATCCACACCATCACTGACCCGATCCAGACCAGCCTGTACCACTACCGACCCGGGCCAAGCCTTACAGGCAAAGTCCAGACTGATGCATGCTGTTACTAACCTGCTCTCTGGACTGATCAATGTCATCACTGACCTGGCCTGGACTGGTGTATATCATCACTAGACTGGTCAATGTCGTCACTGACCTGGTCCAGACTGGTGTGTACATCAAGGGACCAGGCTGTTATTGTGCAATTAGAAAGGGTTAATCGATGATCTGGTAGTTAAGGAGTCTTTTGGGAATACTGATCATAATGTGATAGAATTTTATATAAAACTTAAAAGTGGTTTAATTCAATCTGAAACTGGAGTTTTCGAGTTGAATAAAGCAAGCATTTGAGGCATGAGTTGCTCTGGTAGACTGGGAGATGACGGTGAAAGGAACGGCAGTCAACAAGCATTGGCTGATACTTGGGGAATTAATGCATTGTTTACAAGTCGTGTATCTCCCCCAAGGCCAAAGAAAGCCCAACAGGAAGAGTGGTCCATCTGTAACTACTCAGAGTTAAAGATAGTATTGGATCAAAGGAAAAGGCTTTTAATGCTGCCAAAAAAAAAGCCCATGGATAGGGAAACTTGGAATTCAGGAAAGGGACAAGAGGAGGTAGAATGAGAGGCTGGGTGAGAAAACTTCTCTTGTTAAATCGAAAGTTAAACTTAACGTGGCTTCCTTCAGGTGGAGATGAGGCAATTACACCGGGCAATGAGGAAGTGGCCTCTCCATCTACAGTGAACTTCCTTCCTTTATAAGAGCAGAGGGGAAGTTCACTGGGGGTTGTGCAATGTTTGCTTCCATTCACAGCTCCTCGGTAAACAAAGCACCCCATGCCTGCATACAGCAAGGCTCAGACAACATTCAGGCACGGGCTGAGAAGTGGCAAGTACCATTTGCTCGTCGGGAGTGTCAGACGATGGTCATCTCCAATGAGAGAGAGTCTAACCACTACCACTGGCATTCAGTGGTAGTATCAGCACCAGACCATCAACATCCTGCAGGTCACCATTGACTGCACCAGCCACATGAGTAGGTCAAGAGGCTGCGGTGAGTAATTCACGTCCTGACACCCCAAAGCCTGTCCACCATCTCCAAGGCCCCAGTCAGGAGTATGATGGAACACTCCCCACTTAAGATAAGATAAGATTTCTTTATCAGTCACATGTACATAGAAACACACAGTGAAATGCATCTTTTGCGTAGAGTGTTCTGGGGGCAGCCCGCAAGTGTCGCCACGCTTCCGGCGCCAACATATCATGCCCACAACTTCCTAACCCGTACGTCTTGGAATGTGGGAGGAAACTGGAGCACCCGGAGGAAACCCACGCAGACACAGGGAGAATGTACAAACTCCTTACAGACAGCGGCCGGAATTGAACCCAGGTCGCTGGTGCTGTAATAGCGTTACGCTAACCACTTCACTACTGTTCCTGCATCCACTTGTCTGGATGAGTGTAGGTCCAACAACTCTCGGGACACTCAACACCATCCAGGATAAAGCAGCCCACTTGACTGGGACCCAATTGACCGTCCGAACCACTCTGTCCCTCCACCACAGCACACAGTGACTGCAGTGTGTACCGTCTACAAAATCCACTGCAGTTACTCCCCCTGATAGCAGCTCCCAAACCATGACCTCCATCACCCCTAATGCACACAGGAATACCACCACCTGCAGCTTCCCCTCTCAGTCACACACTGGTCCTTACTTGGAAATATATCACTGGCCCTTCATCACTCAGCTGGAGAGAGTACAAAAGAAGATTTATGAGAATGTTGCCAGGACTCGACGGCCTGAGTTATAGGGAGAGGTAGGCTTGGAGTGTAGGAGACTGAGGGGTGATCTTAGGTGTATAAACTCATGAGGAGCATAGATAGGGTGAATGCACACAGTCTTTTTCCCAGAGAAAGGGCATAGGTTCAAGGTGAGAGGGGAAAGCTTTAAAAGGGACCCGAGGGGCAACTTCTTGTCCCAGAGGGTGGTCCGTATATGGAACGAGCTGCCAGAGGAAGTGGGTGAGGCAGGTACATTAACAACATTTAAAAGTCACTTGGATAGGTACGTGGATAGGAAAGATTTAAGAGGGATATGGGTTAAACACAGACAAATGAAACTAGCTTATGTGGGCACCTTGGTTTTCATGGAAGAGTTGGTCTGAAGGGCCTGTTTAAGTGCTGTATGACTCTATCCCTGGGGCTAAATCCTGGAGCTTTATCCAACAGTACTGTGGTAGTACCTCCAACTGCAGTGCTTCAAGAAAGTGATCACCTTCTCAAGGGCAATGAGGGTGGGCAATATATGCCGGCCCTGTCAGCTACACCAGATCCCAACAAACAAAACAAATAGAGAAAATAAATTCTCTCGGCGCAATGGTCCTGTTGACCGATCCGATCACCTCTGCGGTTTCTGCGTCCGCCCTACTGCTGGTTGACCCTCAGGTTATCCCAAGCATTGTTGCTGTGTCCCAACTGTTCACCACAACCCCCATGCCTGCAAACCTGCCCATTTAAAGTGAACTTTCAAAATTAACCCTTGTTTTCAAACCCTCCCTAGTCTCACCTTCTACTGACTGTTGTACTGACATTGGTGAGGCCAAATTTGGAGTATTGTGTGCAGTTCTGGTCACCTAACTATAGGAAAGATATCAGTAAGATTGAAAGAGTGCAGAGGAGATTTATTAGAATATTCCTGGGTCTTCAGGAGTTGAGTTACAGGGAAAGATTGAACAGGTTAGGACTTTATTCCTTGGAGCGTAGAAGAATGAGGGGAGATTTGATAGAGGTTTACAAAATTATGAGGGGTACAGACAGAGTAAATGCAAGTAGGCTCTTTCCACCTAGGTTAGGAGAGAGAAGTACGAGAGGACATGGCTTTAGGGTGAAAGGGGAAAGGTTTAGGGGGAACATTAGGGGGAACTTCTTCACTGAGAGAGTGGTGGGAGTGTGGAACGGGCTGCCATCTGACGTGGTAAATGCAGGCTCACTGAAGTTTTAAGAATAAATTGGATAGATACATGGCTGAGAGAGGTATTAAGGGTTATGGACTGGGTGCAGGTCAATGGGACCAGCGGAATAAATTTTCGGCACAGACTAGAAGGGCCGAATGGCCTGTTTTCTGTGCTGTAGTGTTCTATGGTTCTAACCAGTCTCAGCTACTGTCATCACATGTGATCCAGGGGGAGGTGCCCAACAGGATCCAGGATTGACTCGGCAGGAGGTGTCAGATGGTGGCAGTGGAGGGTTGTTTCCCAGACTGCAGGCCTGTGACCAGTGGTGTGCCTCAGGGATTGGTGCTGGGTCCCCTGTCTGTCATGTATATTAACAATATGCATGAGAATGTAGGTGACATGGTTAGTAAGTGTGTGGATGACACCAACAGTGAAGAAGGTTGTCCAAAGTTACGGCAGGATAGCGGGCAAAGGAACAGCAGACAGAATTTAACTCAAATGAGTGCAAGGTGATGCATTTTGTGAAGTTGAACTAGGGCAGGACTTGCACGGTTTGTTGTTTGACCCTGTGTCAGACTGGGGGAGAGAGGGAGGGAGGGGGAGAGAGAGGGAGAGGGAGAGAAGAGGTAAAGTTGCAGAGGAGGTTGGAAGGAGGGAGGGATCAGGTGCTGTACCAGAGGTGTGTGAGTGATTCTTCGCTCCACAGAACCTCCCTCTGGGTGAGTGGGTGCAAACGCCGGGCTGCCCTGGTGCGTGGGTACAGGGGGCAGGGTTTGGGCCAGGTGCCCTCTCAGTGCGGGGCATTTCCAGAAGGAAGCCTGTTGCCTTTCAGCTCGGGGACCGGGGGTTACTGGGCTGGAGAGGCAGCATCCTGGTTCCCTGGGTCTTGGATTTGTGAGAGCAAACGGTCTCTCCGGCACCTCTCACTAAAGGGTGCAGAGGAGATTTACCAGGATGCTGCCTGGTTTAGAGAGTATGCATTATGAGGAGAGACTAAGGGAGCTAGGGCTTTACTCTTTGGAGAGGAGGAGGATGAGAGAGGTGTACAAAATATTAAGAGGAATAGATAGAGTGGACAGCCAGCGCCTCTTTCCCAGGGCACCAATGCTCAATACAAGAGGGCATGGCTTTAAAGTAATGGGTGGGAAGTTCAAGGGAGATATCAGAGGGAGGTTTTTTACCCAGAGAGTGGTTGGGGCATGGAATGCGCTGCCTGGGGCGGTGGTGCAGGCAGGTACATTGGTCAAATTCAAGAGATTGTTAGATAAGCATATGGAGGAATTTAAAATAAGGGATATGTGGGAGGAAGGGGTTAGATAGTCTTAGGCGAGGTTTAAAGGTTGGCACAACATTGTGGGCCGAAGGGCCTGTATTGTGCTGTACTGTTCTCTGTTCTATGATTCTAAACACTTCCAGCAATGACCTTCATTGGTTGAGGCATCGAATGCAGGCAAAAGGAGGTTGTGCTCCAACTTGGATAAAACCTTGGTCAGACCTCAGCTGGATACTGCCTGCAGTTCTGGTCACCGCACTGCAGGAAGGGTGTGAGATCACTGGAGAGGATGCAGAGGGGATTCACTGCCTGGGATGGAGCAGTTCAGTTACGAGGAGAGACGAGAGAGGCTGGGTCTGTTCTCCCTGGAGCGGAGGGGGTTAAGAGGGGACATGAGTAAAGTATATAAAATGATGAGGGGTATAGAGAGGGTAGACTGTGGGAAACTTCTCCCCATGTCAGAGGTAGGGAAAACTAGAGGAGGCAGATTCAGAGTCAGAGGGAGGGGATCTGAGGGGGACCTTCCTCACCCAGGGAGTGGGGAGTACCTGGAACACACTGCCCAAGGGAGTGGTGGAAGCAGAGTCACTGACAACAGTTAAGAAGTGTTTGGATGAGCACTTGAATCTCCCAGGCATAGAGGGCTACGGGCCAAGTGCTGGAGGATGGGATTAATATGAATGGGTGCCCACTGGTCAGTATGGACTTGGTGGGCTGAATGGCCTGTCCCTATCTGCATGACTATACAACACCGAGCGACAACATCAAGAGGGCGTGAGCCTGAAGCTTTCAGTGAGGGGAGGGAGCAGCTTCTGCCCCAGTGGTGTGTATGTGGTAAGTTACCAGGTTCAGAGCTAACCAGCCAGACCAGTGATCCAGGGGCGCGAGCTGTGATCACATTACAGCAGCTGGGGATTTATATTCAGGTAATTAAATAAATCTGCAATTAACAATCAAAGTAGCATCAATTTCTGGGTCATGTCACTGTGGGGTTGTGGTAAAAACCCATCTGCTTCACGATTGACCTCCACAGGAGGAAACCTGCCACCTTTACCCCATTTTATGTGACTCCCAGACCCATCGATGTGGTTGGTTTTTAACTTTCAGTTGAGGGGTATTTCAGGATGGACACTTAGCATTTGCGGACGACACCAAAATTGGTGGTGTAGTGGACAGTGAAGAAGGTTGTCTCGGTTTACAATGGGATCTGGACCAACTCGGCAAGTGGGTAAGAGAATGGCAGATGGAGCTTAACTTGCACAAGTGCAAGGTGTTGCACTTTGGTCAGGGCAGGACTCACACAGTAATTGGTGGGGCCCTGGGGAGTGTTGTGGAACAGAGAACCTTGGGTGTACACATTCATACAGCTTCACATTCCTGGGAGTGAACATCACCAACAACCTGTCCTGGTCAAATCACATAGATGCCACGGCCAAGAAAGCTCACCGGCGCCTCTACTTCCTCAGGAGGCGAAAGAAATTCGGTTTGTCCCCTTTGTCTCTCACCAACTTTTACCGATGTACCACAGAAAGCATCCTATCTGGATGTATCACGGCTTGGTACGGCAACTGCTCTGCCCAGGACAGCAAGAAACTGCAGAGAGTTGTGGACACAACCCAGCGCATCACGGACACCAGCCTCCCCTCCTTGGACTCTGTCTTTACCTCTCATTGTCTTGGTGAAGCAGCCAGCATAATCAAAGACCCCACCCACCCGGGACATTCTCTCTTCTCTCCTCTTCCATCGGGTAGAAGATACAGGAGCCTGAGGGCACGTACCACCAGACTTAAGGACGGCTTCTACCCCACTGTGATAAGACTATTGAACGGTTCCCTTATAGGATGAGATAGACTATGACCTCACGATCTGCCTTGTTGTGACCTTGCACCTTATTGCAGTGCACTTTCTTTGTAGCTGTGACACTTTACTCTGTACTGTTATTGTCTTTACCTGTACTACATCAATGCACTCTGCACTAACTCAATGTAACTGCACTGTGTAATGAATTGACCTGTACAATCAGTTTGTAAGACAAGTTTTTCACTGTACCTTGGTACAAGTGACAATAATATACCAATACCAACACATAGTTTCTTGAAAGTAGCGACACGGGTAGGCAGGGTTTGGCACACTTGCCTTCATTGGTCAGGGCACAGAGTACAAGAGTTGGGATGTCATGTTACAGATGTACAAGACCTTGGTGAGACTGCTCTCGGAGTACTGTGTGCAGTTCTGGTCACCTGAATACAGGAGGGTGTCAGTAAACAAGAGAGGGGGCAGAAGAGATTCAAAGGATGTCACTGGCACTGGAGGGCTTGAGTTATGAGAGACTGGATAGAACGTAGAACATTATAGCACATGTTCATAGATAGGAGAGGGTTAGAGGGATATGGGCCAAACACAGGGAAATGGGACTGGCTCAAGTACACAACTTGGTCAGTATGGACAAGTTGCGGTGAAGGGCCTATTTTGTGCTGTATAACAGTAAATGTTGGCACAGCCTCTTGGGTATTGGTATTGGTTTATTATTGTCACATACTGAGGCACAGAGAAAAACGTCTTACAAACCGATCGTACAGATCAATTCATTACACAGTGCAGTTACACTGGGTTAGTACAGAGTGCATTGATGTAGTACAGGT